>NC_059432.1:104451359-104751359 GCF_021028975.2 Sphaerodactylus townsendi
TGTTGGGTGCCCCATGTTGGAAATCCCTGCTCCACTAGGTAGCACAGGACCGGCAAAGACAAAAGTCATAAAGGGTGGTGGTTGCAATGAGGAATGGAATTAGATGGGAGCTTGGTGGGATCCAACCCGCAAGTCATTTCTATAGATATATATATATAAAAAATGGCAGTAAAAATTGGTTGTGAATTAGACTCCTTCTCTTAAAGAGATTGTGCTGAAAGAGTTAAACCATCCACAGCAGAAATCTAACTTTTGCTCTCCTGTCTACTGAGGGAAATCCTGAATGGTAACAAATGGCTCCGTCGCTTTTAAGGTATTTTTGGCACTATAGCAACTGGTGATAAGAAATTCTGTCGCAAATAATGAGAGTTATTTTCTCCCTGTAATGTGGATGAGAGCGTTCTCAGATATCAGGACTGGCCTAGCAATCAGGGGTTGAAAAAGTCGCTCTCTTGGGCCTGTGAATTGCCGCTGGGATCAAGACAAACCCGTTCCTTCCACCCTTTCCGCAGGCGAAGGTGCTTTCCATCACATTTAATTGGCCGAGCACTTCCCCTGAGCACGTTATAGATGAAAAAGTTAATTCAATGATTTAGACTGAGCCCTTTTCGCTCTCTGCTATTTGGGTGAGAAAGCAACGGGAAGATTTAGCAGCTTGCTTGCAAGGACCTGCCATTTGGTCCCCAATCCATTTTACTAAACTATTTATCAAGAGAGAAACAGAGACGGGGGGGGGGGGGGGGGGGCAGCCAAAACAATTTATGGAAATTGCAGCAAGATTTATTTGGAAGGGCATGATGCGGGCGGGGGGGGGGGAGAGTTTCCAACAAAAACATTTCCCAACTGATTCAGTTTCATCTGGAATCTTTCAAACCTTTTTGCTCTTAAAGGCCCTAACAACGCTATACTTTTCACACTACAATATTTGTAATGAATGGCAATCGCCAGTCCTCTTAATTTTGAAAGCCCACTTTTGAGTTGCCTGGGCCGTGGCTTCTGATAGCGACGGCCTCAGCCACGAGGAGTCTCCAACCGAAATGCCGACTTCATAATGGGGAAAAAAAAATCATAATGAGGAAAGATTCCAATGCAAACCTTTTTGTCTGTGTGCAAGAGATAATGGGCGTGGGCTACGGCAAATATTTTAAGAACGCATTTCGTGGGGAAATTGGAAGAATTGAACTCACTCTTCTGGGCTTATTCATAAGTGGCATTTTTAAACAAAAATATCAGCTTCTTGTGTGTATGCTTCAGTCTGTCGAAATCTAGGCTTTGGGAGCAGATTATTTCATGAAATGTTGACCCTTTCCTCATATTTACCTGTCTGATAATGGCAAAGATTTCTAAAATCTCCCCTTTGGAAGTCATACACCTTCTGTATCCAGGTCATTTGACTTGGAATAAGCAATACCATTCCTTGGTGTTACAGCTGTTGGTGGAGTTTGTAGAAATGTGTGGCAAGAATGAAAGAAAACACATGTTTGACATTCAGCATTTTAACCGGGAGTAAGGGATGTGTTTGGGGGGGGGGGGAGCATTCCATAGGAAGGACCACCTTACTCAGCTGGGTAACGGTTGGTAAGGAGGATGTAACCAGCTGAGGAGCCAAAAAAACACCCACCTGTGCAATTCCTGTATTATTTCTGAGAAGTCTGGTGGGGATTTTACATCTCCCATGACCCTATAAGTAAAAGCTACCATGGCCAGAGTATTCATTTGTATGACAAATGTCCACAGCCCCCCCCCCCCTCCTATTCATTAACAATAATCAGAGGGTCATGTAAAAGAGATGAGTATGAAAACCATTTGAAATTGCAGGTGTGAAAACAACTTGGATGCTGTCAATGTTGGATGCAATTGTGGCGGGGGGGGGGGGAACAAATGTACATTCTGGGCAGTGTGGAGGTTTTGATTAGTTTTCTATAGACCCGTATAAATGTTAATTGCCCCAATTAAAAAAAAAAGATCCCAGCTACAATCTAGCAAGGGCAGATTTCACATTTGATAAGAGCCCAGGAGATTTTAGAAAGGATTTCCGCGGTGTTATGTGATGTGACTTCCGGTGTTATCAGACGGCCCAGGGAAAGGAGGCCGCCCCAATTGAGAAGTCTGGATGCTGCAGAGACTTTTCTTGGCCCCAACTCTCCAGGGTCAGCGAACTTAAAAACAAAAAGCAAGCCAGTAAATTAAAGACCCCAGTCCTCCTGCACCCTGCAGCTCAATAGGAAAGCTTGCCTAGTGGGTGCGAACCTTGAACTTGTCTGGGTCGGACCTGGCTCTGCAAAGGACCCCAGCCATACCCTCTGGTCTCTGCGGCTCCTTCTGGGCCGGTCTGGTCCCGCAGCCTTTTCCTGCGCTTTTGGAGCAAGTGGAGGGGAAAGATGCTGTCCTCCCCCCACCCCCCACCCCCCACCCCCTCCTCCTCTTTCTCCCTTCTGCTTTGAAGTCAGTTTCTCTGGGCCTGCGGGCATTTTGGCTAGGAACTTATAGGGGGTGACCCTGAAGATGCAGGAAGAGGCGCCCAGGCCAGCGCGGGTTCGGGACCAGGCGGACGCTCCGAACGGTGTCGCTTTCCGCGCCCCGGTGCGCAATTTGGAGAAGGGCGTTTGGGCTTTTTCGAGCGATCCCCTCTGCCTTTAAGGCGGCTTCTTCCACCCTGCCCGGCCTAGGTGTTCCTACACCGAATTAAACTGCAGTGACTTGTTGCCCCGACCCGTCTGCCCCGAAGGCCATCCTGGCTTGACTCTTTCCCATTAAACTCGTTGGATTGCTCCGGAGTAAAATAGGCGGTAAACTGTGATTGTTACGGTAGGAGAAGACTGATGGGGCAATCCCGTTCTTAAACCGGAGTAGCTGACTGCGCGGTCCTTGGGCGCAAGTAGATCGAAGCTGATGGGCAGCCGGCTGGTTGCGTGTGCGGGCGTACAGACGTGCAGTTGCCGCGCACCACGGTGGTTCGGTTTAAAGGGGGCTTCACTTCCAAGGAGCTTTGCCAAAGTCTCCTCCAATAAATACTCCTTGGAAGGGAAACTCACACCAGTAGATCGAGCTGGATCTTATTTTATTGCTGCTTGTAAATAAGCAGGCAGAAGTTGCGCTTCAGGGTTTAGGATTTCCGGCGTCCGGCGGTGGAGAAAAACATCCAGATCAATGGGACGTTTCATTCCAAGTGAGAGTTGGAGGGTTCGAGTTTTCGCACAAATGGACATGTTGCTCCCCCCCCCCCAAAAAAAACCCCGCGCTCCCTAATAACTTAAGGCAGTCCGCCCTTGAGTTGGAAACTCATTTCACTGGTTTCCCTTCACTACTTCGGCTGAACCCGGTCACGGCTCGCGCTGTCTAAGGGGCCTCCGGTAACTATTTATTAGAGCCTGTCGAACTAAGTGGGCTCGGAAAAAGAGCCGTCCAGGGCCGAGAAGCAAAGGGACCGGCGCGCGCTCTTTCCTGACCCTAAAACGGAAGAAAAGGGGGGGGGGACGCTTTCTAGACTTCAGTTCAGTTGTTCGCCTTCTAGCTTGATCCGCTGACCAGCTAAGCCGAAGTTGTTTACCTGCAGTTTGCAGTCCTGAGGCAAAAGTCCTTCGTTTGCTCCGTTGCTTACGTTGCAAGCAACTTGGCTTGAATCCAAAAACAGCATCTGCTTAAGCTGGCTGTGGATCGAGTTATTACAAATGCACGCTGGTGCTAGTTCCAGTCTTAATCGCTTTAGGGCTTTGTGGGGTCTTGGGTGTAGGTGGGGTTATTTGACTGAATAGAAAGGTATGGGATGTCTATCTATCTATCTATCTATCTATCTATCTATCTATCTATCTATCTATCTATCTATCTATCTATCTATCTATCTATCTATCTATCTATCTATCTATCTATCTATCTATCTATCTATCTATCTATCTATCTATCTATCTATCTATCTATCCCATAAATGCCAACAAACGAATTTGTACAGAAGTGGCTATAAAGGTATCTGACTGTAAAAAAAACAAACAAAACAGATTTACCTGGCCAAAAAACTCACTTTATATCATCCCGTGAAGACACAAAACAGGTAGAGAGGCCGGTGGTTGTCGACCGGTCTATCAGAGTTCGTAAAACAGAGATTGACCGATCCACAGCTAGGTTAATCCAAACCACACTTATAGTACAAAGCAAAGGACCTTCCAACTGAATTAGAACATAATTTGATTTGGGGGCTATTGACCCCAAATCTCTCTCTCTCTCTCTCTCTCTCTCTCTCTCTCTCTCTCTCTCTCTCTCTCTCCCACACACACACACACACACACAACTAGAAAGGCTTTAACATGCACAGGTAGGATATGAGGGTCTAGGTGAAGTTTTGGAGACAGATTCCTAAATTTCCCTGAAAAATTCCACCAAGTGACCCTTCTTGGTCCCCAGAAATGAGCGGGGTTGTTGGTGTCAACTCCTAAACAGATGATGGTGGCTCTAGCAGGGAATTGGTATCGTCTGAATTGGGATCAATAGAACAATCGCCCGCTTTCTACCTGTCCTGCGCCCGTGGCCCACGGATGCCCCAGCACTGGTCTGGGCCTTCGGAGGGTCGCCCCTTCCTCCTTGGGAAGGAGCCATTCAGTTCTATGCCAGCTGCCCCACTCGCTTCACTGGGCCGTGGGTTGAGTCCCACGGAAAGAGTCAGGCGAGGGGGAGGCTACGAATGGCGGCGGGACGGCTTAAGTGGACCGCGGACCGCAGGATCGGTGCCCTCTGCTTAGAATTCTAACGCGGCCGTCCCCGAGTTTTCTTTGCGGCCCGATCCGTTGCGCGCTTACTCGAGAGTAGCCCCATGTATTCGAGCAGGGTTACCCTGCCGAGGAGCCCAGCTCCGGTTCTGCTGAATCTTCGGTAGAAGAAGGCAGGCCGGGGAAACCCAACCCCAGGCTCCTGGCAGCCTTTCCGGGAGAGGGGAGGGGAGAATTTCCCCATAGTTAAGCCGACGCACTGGGGTGTCCATCCCCGGTTCAAGCGCTCCTTATTCCGCTGAACTACCCGAAAGAAAGCCGAAGAACCACCGGGATCCACGAATCCACTGAGCCAAAGTGAATCCAGTTTACCCCACCGCTGTCGCCCAAGGCTGCTTACAAACTGGACTGTGGATAGCCTTACGCGTGTAAACCCAAGGAATTTGGAGATGGGGTCGGGAGTGGAATAGACTTCCCAACTGACCCGACTCCGAACAGAAATCAACCCGGTTCGGTGGCGAGTCGTCCGGATTTCAGTGCCCCGTCAGGGAAGGGGAAGAGGTTTCTGGACTTCGGCTTAAGAGGTTTCTGGACTTGGGGTCCAGCGAGGCTCTGAGGGTTAGGCGAGCCGGAGCTCACCTTCCTTCTCCCGGGCCAGCTTCTCCCGGCTGGCCCCCACCCCTCAGGGCTCGCGGGAGGGGAACCGAGGGGTTCCAGCGGCCGGGGGGGGGGCGAGGGCTGCCTTGGGCGTGCGTCGCCTCTCGTCTCTCCCCCCCCCCCAATAATCCCTTCTTAGGGTCTTTTCCAAAACCAATAACCGGAGGGCTGATTTCCCCACCAGAAGCGGAGCCAGGAAAGGAGCAGATCGAGAGGGGAGATGGGGGGGGGGGGAGGGATAGCATCTTTGGCAGGGCAGAGGGCTGGGGTAGGCGAATGCCAATTGGGGGGGCGCAGGCGGAAGCCGTCCTTCTCCGCAACAAGTTGCAAACCCCACCACCCCCTCCTCAAAAGGCCAAGAAGTCACGGAAATAGACCGTCCGGATGGGGCCAAGACGCAATTCCCGTAGACAAACGCGACGCCCATCCCCGATTGTCTGGGGTTTGAAGCCCCCTGAGTGAACGTGGCCGGGGATCCGAGAGCTGAAGTTGGGAGGGGGGCGTCGCTGGGCGCTCCCCCCCCCCAAAATACCCCCCACAGGCTAATACGTCCTTGATTAATGAGGAACTAGCTGGCACTGTCCAGCTCAGGGAACAAAATAGGGCTAAATAAGCAGGTTCCTTATAATAGCCGCCCGATGTTGAAAGCGGGCTTGAATTTCCACGCGCCCCTCAGGCTGAGCTCCATTCAGACCAGAGAATCCAACGCTACCTTGGAGGGCACAGCGGCCGCTAGGCGCGAACTTCTGACTCCTTGTATCAGAGGAGGAGGAGGGGGGGAGGGTTAATGCAATGGGGACTGAGAGAGCAGAAGCAGTCCGTGGTAGTTACCGCGCATTAACTAGACCCGTGTAAAAAAAACCCTTCCGGAATGGACGTATTATTGCCTTAAATGCATGGTTTTGCCGGGCCAGGGATCCGTGTTAGATTGATCATGTAGGGGCGAGAGGATTCAGACGAGACGCGGGGGGGGGGGGGGGGGGTTTTCCGACGATACAGGGAGGTGGGAGTTCTGTCCGACTAACTGTTGTCCGGCCCGGAGCCCAGTAACCCTGGGCCGCTCGAACCGGTGGGTCATTGGTTTCGGTTGACTTTCTCTTCGGGATGAGAGGCCGAATGCGCGGAGGGGGAGGCGGAGGGCCGGATCCGCCATGAACTTGCGCCCATTCGTTGAGGTGCTCTGCGTGCCTCCCAAGGCACAACAGAGGTTTTGCAAGGAAGTTTGTTGACTGTCGGGCATCATTTCCAAACACTCTTTCCTTCCGATTCTAGAAATAATAATAATAATGATGATCATTATTATTATTATTATAAATAGAAGGATGTAACACCCCTACCTCAAACGGAGAGCGGAAAAAATATGTTTGGATTGCTTAAGACTGGGGGTGGGATAAGAAGCCCTCCCCCCTCTCAGAAAGGAACTGTATATGTAAAATAATAATAATAATAATAATAATGACGGTGATGATGATGACAACAACAACAGTAATAGAAGATCGGTTGGGTCTTGCAAGGTCCTTTTAGGCTTGTGAGTCTCGGGGAGGGGGAGGGGCACCCAACCTAAATCTTTATCAAGCCCCTCTTCTGTGGCTTCAACAAACAGAATCCCCATTACTTCACGGCGCCTTTTGTTGGCCCCATACAAACGAGAACAAAATGGTTATTCAGGAAAACGCTTTTCGATTTGTATTGTGTGTGGCATGCACAAAGCGCACTGTTATTGTATTAAAAAGAGCCATCTGTAGCAGAAACAATGGCATCAAATTATCTGTGAATACCCACTGCAAAAATATAAAGCTTTTATTCTTTATTCTTATGCTCCTCGATGCTGGCGGCGGGGGGGGGGGGGGAGGGAAAGGGGGGAGAGAGAGAGAGAGAAAGAGACGGCGCGTTGACTTTTTTGTTGTTTTGGGGGCTTTCTTATAACACACACACGCGAAATCAGCCATTTGGATTTTTTAAGCCATACCATAAACGATTTTCTCTCTCTCTCTCTCTCTCTCTCTCTCTCTCTCCCCTCTCTCTCTCCTTCTGGCTCTCCCCTCCTAGTTCCAGGGGCTGCAGT
Organism: Sphaerodactylus townsendi; assembly: GCF_021028975.2. NCBI lineage: Eukaryota > Metazoa > Chordata > Lepidosauria > Squamata > Sphaerodactylidae > Sphaerodactylus > Sphaerodactylus townsendi. The sequence continues at coordinate 104,458,782 of NC_059432.1, forward strand.
TTACAGCTCGGGCTAGGGGTTGAAGGATGTGTAGGGGACCCGGAGAGCCGAGGACAGGAGAAACCGAATTGGATTCACTCTGGATGGGAAGAAAAAAATACTTCGGGGTGGGGGCGGGGGGCGGGTGGAGAGCGGGAGAGAGAGCGAGAGAAGAGCGGGCGAGCATCTGCAACCGCTGCCGTCCGGGGAAAGCGCAGCGTTCCAGCCCCCCGGAGGCCGAGTGGGACGGAGCAGCCCCCGTGGACTTCGCCTTTCTCCTGCCAATCAAACGACTTCCGAGCCAACAGCCCGGGCTGGCTGGAAGGAAGGAACCTGTAAGTAACTTCCACCAACTTTTGACATCCGCTCAGTCTTGCTTGTCCCCCGTCTCCGTCGGTGCCTAAAAGAGAGGGGGGAAAAAATAGATCTTCGGTATATCTGCACGCCTCCTGTTAAGACAGCCGCAAGAAAAGGGCTTTAAGGGGGTAGCGTGGTTCCGTTCCTATCCACCCACCTTTAGTTTTTGGACTGAAATTGACTTTTGGGAGGGGGGATCTGGTTTGCTGCAGGGGGGAGAAGTCGCCCCCTTTGTGCCCCCCCGCAAAGAAGCATCTTTAGTTTTTAAGAGGGGGGGTTATGTTGCTGCTTAATTTGGATCCAGCGGGCGGTTCAAAGCGCAAAAGCTGTCTGGCAAGGAAGGGGAAAGGCGAAAAGGGGTTAGAAAAGCATCCAGTGGTGGGAAGCGTACAGCGAGCAGCGCGCCCTGTTCTCTGCGGCTAGCGAGCCGTCCAGCGTCTGAATCTAGCACGGTGCAGGTTGGGTTTCCGGGAAACAGGTAACGGGGGAGATTTATTGGCGAGGGTGGGGATGCGGTGGATTTACCTGGCGGTGAAAACCTGCAAGGGGTTGGCGCGGCGCCAGCGCCGGAGGCGCGCTCTTGCTCTCGCGCGCCCCCTCATGGCAGGACGGAGAGTCGCCTTCGCTTGAATCCAGCGGTACCCAAGAGGCGGCCGCTTCTCTCCCTCTTCTCCGCCCCCAACTTTCTCCACTGATTTGCAGTGCCCCCCCCCCCAAGAGCAAGAGGGAGTTTCTTTCCGGCTCTGCGATTCCTTCCCCCTCCCCCCAAAAAAGCTTTTACGATTATCCTTAACTTTCCATATGCGTATGGATATATTGTCTGGAAATCATGTCTTTCAAAAAAGATAGAGGGAGGGGATTCAATAAACCCACCTGTCTGCAAGCGCGCTTGTCAGTGGGTTTTTTGTAATCGCCCAAACGTTGCCTATCTATCTATCTATCTATTTATTTATTTTTAAAAGGAGGAGAGTTCCTTTTTTTAGGAAATTGGGAGAGTGTTTTGAATTTCTTTCCCTCCTTTTCAGTAGTCTATTATTATTATTATTATTATTATTATTATTATTATTATTATTATTATTATTATTATTATTATTATTATTATTATTATTATTATTATTAACAACAACAACAACAACAACAACAACAACAATAACAACAACAACAACCCCTCCCCCCCAAAAGCATTTGGTAGATAAAGGTTAATCTTGGGTTGAATGACGGAGCTGTGATTGACAGGAGAAAAGGTGTGGAGGGCAGGTCGAGCTGTCTTATTTACAGCCCACTGCTGGCGACGGATCTTTTGTGAGGACCGGGAAGCTAATTTAGCGCTGATCAAAAGCACCACGGAGTTAAAGGAGCTGGTAATGACTGCTAATTTCATTTCAGCCTCGTACATCCCCGACCGCTGTAATTAAAGGCGTGCTATTTAAATACAGGTGAAGAGGGTTGTTTTTTTTTAAGTGGGGGGCTGGGTAGCCCGTTACAATTTCATTTAGGCTTTCCATCCCCAGTGGGTGCGGAGACCACGTTTGACTTCGGATTGTCATTCCTCCCCCCCCCCCGGAAAGATCTGGGCTTTTATCTGGGGCGCTCTCCGGGGGTTCCCCTCCCCCTTTCCCATAAAACGGATTCGTGTGGCCAGAGACGCACCCCCTCGCAGAAAGGAAACACTATCAACACGGCAGAAGAAAGGGTTTTTTTTTTTTTTTAACGCGCAGCTATTTTATTTCGGTGCGAGGCGCTGAATCAGACGCAGCGACTCAGCAAGACGGGGTCGGCCTGGTTGGGGCCGGGAGGGGGGGAAGCAGGGGAGCCAGAGATTGGTGGGGGGGGTTAAGCGTCTCTCCGGAAGATCATTTATTAATTAAATTATTTCCCCCCACTTCACGCCTAGATTGGTTGGCTCCGCAAACGACGTGATTCCTCCACCGATGCCACCGCCGTTTCTTTCTAGGCAGACATCAAAGGATAAAAGCTCCACGTTTTTCGTAGTTGGTTAAAATTGATGCTAAAAAAAAAAGGAGGGGGAAAAAGAGAGAGAGAGAGAGAGAGAGAGAGAGAGAGAGAAGTTAGCCTTTAATCTCTTTTTATCCACGAGGACTAAAAGATCTGTACTCGACCCCAGCTAAGCTTGCAAGCCCGCGCCCGCTCCTCGCCGAGTTGTGATGGGCTGAGATGAGAGGCGGCGGCCGAGCAGGATCCCTCAGCGCCCCCTGTTGGCCGCAGCGCCAGTCCTGCCGACGGACGGCCCCTCGGGCTCCGGTGCGGGGCTGCGCGGAGCTCGCGCACAACAGTTCCGCCAACTTTCGCCAGAGGAAACCGGCTGGCAATTAAAATCAAAGCCCGGGCGACAGGCTGGCCTGCCCCACACGGCGCTTGCGAAAAGTTTCCTTTTCAACAGAGCAGGAGAATTTAGAGCCCCCCCCCCCCCGCCAGCCCCTCTTTAAAAGGGGCCCAAGGGTTTTTTAAAAAAGTCTTCCCTCCACTTAAAAGTTTATTGTCTTTAAAAATCCTCCATACACACAATTCTCCTTTCCTATGTTGCTTTTAGGAAAGGGAAAATCATTAAGCCCATTAGCAGCGCCTTCTGTGCTTAGTTCTGAAATCATATTCAAAGTCAGAGCAGCGCACTATTTCTTTTTTAATTTAAAAAAAAACAATATTTGGACCTTGAGGTTATTTTTTTAAGGATGCCTTTGCCCACAGTTAAAAACCCAAAGGATTACAAAAAAATACAATGTAGATGTAAAATTTAAAAACTTTGCCTTATTGGGGGGGGGGGGAATCAATCATTTATCCTTATGGGTTCGGAGGCAAAACAGTCTTTTATGGAAAGGTGTCTCAAACTTATTTCGCATTAGAGTAATCAATAAGTGCGTTCATTGGAACTGGTCCAAATCAGAGAAAACCTTGTCCTGCTATTTTGCCAGGAAACTGTGAATTTCCGGATAGGTTCGTCTGTAGCAACAAAATGAAGACTCACGAAGGAACCCATTCACCAGAACTCAGGCGTTCGTCTTTATTAAAGTTCTCCTGGGCTCCTGTTTCGTCATGAAAGCCCAGATTTGTTTTTACGGGTAGAGGCCACGATCCTCAGCATCTTTACTTGCCAGTAAAGGACACTGAGACCCAGGGGACGCCCTTCAAGCCGTCTCTTTTTGCCCGCACCCCTACTTTGTCTTCCAGACGCCGTTTGCCTCTGGGGGCCCTTGCAGCCGGCTAAGGGCGCCCCGAATTCTGCACCGCTTCTTGCGCTCTCCCGCGCCAGTTCCGAGGACCCGGGGCCCGCGTTTCCTGAGGGTGCCCTTCTGCCCCAGCCCCCTCCTCAACTTCCCCAGCCCTGCAGGGGACGCAAGGAAGGCCTTCTCCCCAGCAGGTCCCTTCCACCCGAGCGGAGGGAGTTGGGGGGGGGCGACCGTGCCCCCAAGGCCCCCTAATTCCCCCGCCCACCCCTCCCGAGGCGGCGCTTGGTTTGCAGGACCGAGGCTTCGGCCAGGTCCGCTCTGCGCGCTTTGCTGCCCAACCCAGGGGCCTAGGATTGCTGAGCCGGATGGCAAAGGCCTTAAGCCCGACCTCGGAGCTTGGAGAGGGGGGGAGGCCAGTGCTCGGGGTAAGGGGGTGCATTCAGACGCGGGCGCCCCCCCCCCCTCCCTCCCTCCCGGCCTCCAACGTCGGCACGACTCGGAGGGAAGCCTGCAGCTTTCTTGGCTTTTGTCTTCCTCGGGGAAGCGCCTTGCGCAGCAAAACACCGAAGCGGCCGGGGCCTCTTGCCTGAAAAAGAAGGGGGGGGGGGAGAGAGAGATCGGGAGCCTCTTTCCCCATCCCGAATGCCCGCCCCGGGTCACCTGCAAGACAAGCGAGGCAACAGCCAGCCCCGCCACAAAGCCCACGAATGGGACTACTTGGAAGCAACTGGGCTGTTGTGTATTGGGGCGCGCGGTTGACTTAGGAGCCTGTAAATCGTCTTGGGGTGGTTAGAAAGGCTTGGGAGCTGAAGCTCCATCCCAACACGCGCCCCCCCCCCCCCATCCCGCCCCTGTGTGGAGCAGAGTGCCACTTCTTGTTTTAAGCCCCGACAGAGCGATGCGTTCTAGAAAACTGTCCCTTGCTCGGGTTAGGCCGAGACTAGAAAAATAAAAACCCTTTTCTACTCAGTCCGGGGACTGTGAAGTTCAGGACCCAAATTCTGAAGCTGAGGGGGCGGGGGATACACGTGTGAGTGTGTGTTTGGGGGGGGGGATCCGTGCTATTTCCAGGTGCTGGGCCACTCAATAGAAGTCAACCGGCTTCCATTCGATTTCCTTCTGACAAACTTGTGTGCACCCGGTGGGGTGTGAAACCTGTTTCAACCCGTTTTTTTCAGCTTAAAGGGGGTCCAAATCTACCCTGATGCCTGCCCTTGGGTCCCATCGAATGCATTGCTTGGGGAGAAGGCCCCAGGCCGCTGCCCTCCCCCTCCCAGCCTTCCCTTTCCTCTAACACCGGGAGGCAGAGTGCCGCCTGACAACGTTTTAGATGACCCCAACTTCATCCCTCTCCATCCCATTATTTGCTGGAGATGAAATCCCAACCTGTATCCCAACCTTAACAGCTAGAACAGGGGGTAGGGAACCTGCGGCTCGAGAGCCGCATGCGGCTCTTCTGCCCTTGCACTGTGGCTCCACGAGCCGAGCCACCAGCCCCGTCCTTGCCCGCCCTGCAGGCAGCAGGGCAGGTGCGCCAACTGCCCACAGTCGGCTGGGCCGCGCTGTGGGCCCTCCCCGTTGGAGCGGGGCGGGCGCTTTCCCGGCAGCTGGCGAGGCCGAAGCCACCGCCCGCCCCGCAGGCAGCAGGGCGGGCGCATCCATGCGCTTCTCAGAATGAGCGGAGTAAAAGGTTAAAAAAAAACCCCTATATATATATATATAGTGTTATCTTTATTTTAAATGTCAAAAATTATTTGTGGCTCCAAGTGTTTTCTTTTCCCGTGGAAAACGGGTCCAAGTGGCTCTTTGAGTGTTAAAGGTTCCCTACCCCTGAGCTAGAATGCCAGGTTCAGTTGAGTTTTGCAGGTGGGTTATGGCAAAGAGGGTGAAGATGTACCAAAAATATACACTGTGGCATGCAAAGTTCACCTGGGCATCCCTTTCCTCTTGGGAGAAGGCATATGCGAGGCATAAATATACTCTGACCTGGATAGCCCAGGCTAGCCTTATCTGGTCAGATCTCAGATGCTAAGCAGGGTTGGTTTTTGACTGGTATTTGGATGGGTGACTTCCCGGGACTAGCAGGCTTGTGAGATGCGGGCAAGTAAAGGCAAACCACTTCTGATCGTCTCTTGCCCTGAAAATCCCACCAGGGGGTCACCATAAGTCAGATGGGATTTGACCCTCGCTTCCTGTGCCGTGTTGGCTGGTCCTCCAGGACAACTGCTTGACCCCTGTGTCAAAGAGGATGCTGGACCACATGGGCCACTGGTCTGATCCAGCAAGACTCTTTTCTTCGGTGTGCCCACCCACCCACCCTCGCATTTTATGTGCGCATCTAGATATCGGATTTTCTGGTTGGGTGTCGTTTCTTGGAAGTTTCTGCCTGCAACCCTTAGGACAGCAGGTCTATCTGGAAATCAGTGGGTCACCCCTGACGCCCACCAGCTGAGGGGTTCTTGCTACCACCCAAGAGAGCATGTGGGCAGCACTGCGCCTTCTCAAGACCCCCATCTAACCATGGCTCCTTCCGCACACGCAAAATAATGCGTTTTCAAACCACTTTCACAACCGTTTGCAAGTGGATTTTGCTATTCCGCACAGCTTCAAAGAGCACTGAAAGCAGTTTGAAAGTGCATTATTCTGCATGTGCGGAATGAGCCTATGTTTCTGTTGGTAACCCTTTCCCAATGTACTACCATCATTATACCCATTAATTCTGCGCAGTTTTGTTGGCTTCGCTGGGGTGCAAAATGTGTTTCTTTCCCGCATGGTGTAATGGTCAAGAGCCGCAGACTCTAATCTGGAGTTTGATCCCTCGCTCTTCCACGTGAATGATGGACTCTAATCTGAAAAACTGGGTTTGATTCCCACTCTTCTTCTACTAATCAGGGGTCTGCAACCTGCGGCTCTCCAGATGTGCATGGACTACAATTCCCATCAGCCCCTGACAGCATGGCCATGATGGGATTTGTAGTCCATGAACATCTGGAGAGCCGCAGGATGCAGACCCCTGTTCTACATGAATGGTGGACTCCAACCTGAAGAATCAGATTTGACTCCCCATTCCTCCACCTTGAACATAGGTGTCAAACTTGCGGCCTGTGACCTTGAGCCACTAGCAGTTCTGTTTTACTTTCTCAGCCCCGCCTACGTCACAAGGCGTCTGTGGGGGTGGGGGAGGAAGGGAAGGAGTTTGTAAGCCGCTGACAATCCTTAGGGTTGAGAAAAGCGGGGTATAAATCCAAACTCATCTTCTTCTGTAGACCTAGAGGTGCAGGAAATCACCTTCCACCAGGTTCTCCCAAGACCAGGGAGATTAGAAAAGGCCCTTGACGGCCACTCTTCAAGGGGGCCAGTTGAGATCTTTGGGGCCAACCGATCTCAGGGGCTTTCTGAAGGAGGCAGCGAGTAGCCTTAGAGGTGTTTGCGGTGTCAGGTCGTTTCTGAGCTAGGCGGCGGCGGCGGCGGCGAGGGGATTGTCGCTGCGAATCATAACAGTCTGCAAGAGAGAGACATGTCGCCTGTCTGGCCCGCCGGTGATCTTCGCATTACCGCTCTTTGGCGCAACGCGGCCCGAGCAAACCTGTCCGTCTTGCCTTCATTATAGCTGATCGCGCGAGTGAATTGCGGGGCTCTGGGAAGGAGACATTCGGTGATGCCTCCCAGTCACAACAACGCATTTGGCGCCGCATAAAGGAGTGCTGCCAGCCCTGCGCCCTGGTGGATCCGGCTGGCTTGAAGCCCCTCTCCAAAAAGCCCCCCGGAAGCAGCGCCTGTCCCGCAAAGAGCCGCGCTGAGCCACGCCAGGGGTCGGGTCTGCCTCGAGGAACCCCCCAAGGGGCTGATTCGCAACGCCGCGCCCTGATCTTTAGGAAAGGTCATTTGGGGAGTTGGGGGTGGGGGGGTGCGGAAGGAGATCTTTGGCCGGCCACCCGCATTCGAAGAGCGTTATGAAACCAGCCAGATTTGAGCTGGTCCGGCTCAAGAGCTGCCAAGAGAGACGCCCTCCCCTCCCCCACCCCACCCCCGGGAGAACTGGCGCGGGCATCCCAGAACGGAACGTTTCGCTTCCCTTCCAAGTTCCATCGACTGCAGTCAGAATTAAAGCCCAGTCCCTTGGGACAGAAAAGTCCCATTGATGGAGGGAGGTTTATTTTTCCCTGACGAATGCGTTCAGGGATCGCGGTGTTGGGCTGTGAACAGACGTTAGCTTTTCAGAGACTTGGAAGGGGTGGCGTCGAGGTGACTGTTGTCTGGGGTACCCGCGTCCAAGTTTTTTTGGGGGACGGGGGAGGGGGCGGGGAGGGGGTCAGCCAGCCTGCTGAAGCCAATGTGTGCATCCATTGACCCCGAGGGCCCACCAGCTTCCTCTCGACCCACGTGGCTTTTAACCCTTGATTTAACATCCAGAATCCCCTCGGTGCTTGGCAGCCAGCGGCCGGGTAATCGATGAGCGGTTGCAGGCCTGGTGATCCCGTGCCCATTTGCTCGGAACCGAACGCTTCTTTCTCTGCAATTTATGGCCAAGTGTTGCTGTTGAAACTCAGTCTGCCTCCGAGTGTTTCCACCGAGCCATTTCCTTGGGGTATGAGAAGCCCTTGAAACCCTTCCTTCCGGATTACGCTGGCTCCGATGCACGTTTATTTAGCATTAACTTCTATTTGACCCCCACCCCCAACTCAGTGCGCTCAATCTCGTGGTGGTCAAGAGGCATTTACTTGGAAACACGGGTTCAGGGCGTGGTCCCAGGATATGGGAGACCCGGATTCAAATCTCCCAGGGGCGACCCAAGCTCTTTCGGTGAACTTCAGCCACTCACACATTTGCAGCCTCACTGAACTCACAGGGCTGTTGTGAGGCTAAAACAGAGGCGAGGAGAAGAATGTAAACCACTCTGGGTCCCCATTGGGAAGACAGGCAGGGTACAAATGGGTCTGCAACCTGCGGCTCTCCAGATGTTCATGGACTACAATTCCCATCAGCCCCTGCCAGCATGGCCAATTGGCAGTGGCTGATGGGATTTGTAGTCCATGAACATCTGGAGAGCCGCAGGTTGCAGACCCCTTAATCAATCAAATTCAAAACCACCAGTGACTCCCTACCAATCGTGAATTCAGTGGGGCAAGTAAATAAGCATTGGATTGCAACCCTGGAGTGTCACCAATTCTGCAGGCATTAAAAATGGCCGCCACTACCACACACAAATGATCCGGTTTCAGGTCAGCTATTGATTGGATTGTGTGGTGTTGGAATGGGTGTTGCTTACTCTGTAAGCCTTCTCCCCTTTAAGCCCCCCCGCTGGTAAGGTTTTTTCACAACTCTAAAGATTATTCCAGAATTGTGGCAGAGAAGGACTGGAAAGAGAATTAAGACTAGAATTACAAGTCTGTCAAGAAAACAGACCCTAAACACATTTTTGGAAGGAAGCCCCATTGCATTCTGTGGAATATATTTTCAAGAAATGAGACTCTCAGATTAAACAAGGTTAGTTACCCTGAATAATTAACCAACTTGCCCTACATATGGGTAGTTAAAAAGCAGACTGAGAAATAAATTGTTTCCAACCCTTTCTATGCAGGGGGGGGGGGGATAGTGAGGATACAAATGCATTTTATTATCTTTGCTGCAAAAATCATGTGGATATTTTCATATAGTGTAAAGAGCCCAGCCCTAAACCCATTGGCACAATCCTGCTGAATTTCCAGACCACATGGCGCCTTTTTGAAACCTGGCTGCGATCCTGAACTTTCTTTGCTTGGAAGTCACCCCCACTTAAAATCCAATGAAGTTTACTTTCCAGGAGACGAGTTTACAACTGAGCAGAGAGTTGACAGGAAGGTGTCGTCCTTGGATTGAACAATGCCTTGTTCTGGCTTTACTGGGGGGTTCTTATCTCTGGCTGTGAACAAGAAACGGCTTTTTAGTTTGGGTTAGCCACAGAACTTAAGAGGAGGTATTTCAGACTTACTGATCTGGCCTACAAAGTTGTCTCTGCGACCTAAAAGCCTACTCTGGAGTCGCCCGTCTGAAATCAACGGGCCTCTTTGAGTCTGGAGGATATTTTTACTCACTCTAACAGGTGTCTGACTGCCAATATGCCGCTCGTGTTCTCTCGTTGCCAATAGATACTTTGCTATTTCTGCAGAACCTTTGGGAGAGTTTTGGGTCTGGGTTTGTTTGTTTTTGATTTCTGTTTTGCATCAGTGGGGATGTATTTGCTTTGATGGTTTGGCAAGCTCTTCTCTCCCCCTCCTCTTTGTTTCTCATCATTTAATTCTCCTTAAATTCCAGAGATTCTCTGGGAAGCTTCATTTGGCTTCTCTCTGGTTCTGGAGGGGTTGGGGGTGGTGGCGAGAAACCAGAGAGCCCTTGAATTATCCAGTAAAACCAAGTTGGAAGGAATAGCTTCTCCCCAACCCCCCAACCCCCCACGCCCCCTTGTTACATGTAATACTACTACTAAGCGTGGCGATCGAGCGGTTTGCCGGACGCGCGGGAACAAAAAGCAGATTAAATACTTTGAAACAGCCTTTAAAAAAAAACCCACCCAAAATCAAAGGTTCTAAATGTGAATAGCACGGGATTAAGTTTTCTCCGACCGTGGAGCTCTTTACACCGCACTCCTCTTCCTGCAATGGAAATTGAAAATTGGGATTGGGGATCAAAACTATATACTATAAAGTTACCTTCAGGGACATTTCTGTCTCCTTTCACCCCCCCCCCCTTTCACCCCCATCAAAACTTTTCATTCAGCCCCCCGGAGAACCGGCAGCGCGTTTTGTCCTCCAGAAAAGACACGCCGATTGAGATCCGCAAGCAACGCCGCCTTCCCGCCGCAGCGCCTTCCGCACTCTGCGAAGCTGCTCCGGCGTTTGTGGCGACCGGAGCGCTGGCGGATGGGCTGCGATAAGGCGCGGGAGTCGCGCCCGGGCGATAACCAGGCGGACGCGCACATCAAAGCCCGCGACGATTGGGACAAGATGGGCTATTAATTCCGCAAGTGACGGGCTAAAGGCGCATTAGTCGGCGTCACGGCGGTGATGTAATTATATCAGATCTGCTATATTGCCCTCGTTAGCCCGGAGGCCTCCAGGGAGACTTTGGCTTGTTTGTTTAGCTTATGAGCTGGGGAGGTTGTGTGTGTGTGTGTTTTTTTAGGCCTGCAGTCTTATGAGCTGGAGGGGGATTCTCACAATCCGAATTAGTTATTATCCTGGATTCTCGGCTCCTCGCGTCTCCAATTCCACACACACCCCACCCCATCTAACCCCCCTTCTTCCTTCCAGTGGATTTACTGTGTGAATCTGTTTCTGCAAACCTCCCTTCCCCCCCCCCCCTTTTAATGCTCCCTGTTGTAATTCTTTCCGCATCCTTGTAGGAAAGAAGAGTCCAGTTAGCTAGTTGGGGCTACCTCGTTTTTAGACAGATCTATTTTTAAAAAGAAAGCTGTATTCCAGTTTGTGAGGGAATGTTGTGTGTGTTTTCGAATTTCCTTTTTGGAAAAAAAAATATACATTCCTTTTTGGGGTAATGAAATTAAAACTTTGGCGCTGGCAAGTTGACGTTTCGTGGAAAATTGAGTTATCAAGGCAGTAATTATTTCACGAGGAGATAAAAAAAAATTTCTTCCTAGCCCCCAACTGTCAAACAGGAGAGACTCTTTTCAGAGGGCCCCCCCATTTCTCCCTTCAAATTACACATTTTTAAAAAAAAAGGGGGGGGCAGAGCTGTTCCTAGCCAAAGGGTTTGTGAGTGGTTAAACAGAGACCTCCCCCACCCCCACCCCAATACTGGTGGTCGTCAAACTCTGCTAATTAACAATGCTGAGAAATTTCATCTTAACAAGGACATTCTCTGAGTCTCCGGCGATTCCCTGCCGGTCGCCTTCATTTCCATAAGAAGATTAAGAGGGGGGGGGGGGAAGGAACACACTCAAATGCAGATGTAGAAAAGAAGGGTTTTTAACGAACATCATAATAGTAAGATGCTTGGCTAGTTCCCGTCTAATTGCTGCAAGTTAAACCTCTATTTGCAGCGAAGGATCAAAAAAAAGAGGGTTGTGGGGGGGGGGGGTTACAATCTTTCCATCTCCCCCCGAAACTGCTTGCTAAGTTCGAAGATTGAGTTGGGGAAAACTAAAAAAAAATAGGAGTAGTGTACCCCCCATTCCAACACATCCCTCTTTTTTTGTTATTTGGACAGGAAATACACCACTCTTGATGCTTTTCTGAGTTGAGTGGTAGTTTTGAGCAGAACAGCAAATAAAGACGAAGACAGCCTTCTATGCAGCCCTTCCTAAACTCATAAGGTAGCTTTCCCCCCCCCCCATTATTGTTCATCACTGGAAAATATGGGGGGGGGTGACCCCTAGCTCTTTGCTTTCCATAGATTCTGTACAAGGCGACGGATCTTCAAATAATCCAGACTGAAACGTCGCTCTCCTGGTTGCCTTTTATATAAAGCCCATCTCCTACCATTGGAGGAAGGGATCATGAATCAAGGGGGGTGGGTGTCAGCTGTGGGGGGGGGAGCTTGGTAGACTTTCTCTAGGCATCAGGGTACAAATATTCCTTCAAAGAAAAGCAAAGTTCTCGACCCGAACAAACGCACCTCCAAGGCCTGAAAAGAAACAACGCTGTATTTATTTTTCGATTTTTTTTGGGGGGGAGGGGGGGAAGGGATGAGGATAGTCCCAAAAAGCACTTATCTTATTTTTCTATACCGCATTATTATGTATGTATGCCGGAAACAGTTCACTGCGCCGATAAGGAAAACACGGCTAATTAAAATAAAGCGGTAAATACTCGTGATAACCCAATTGTTAGGTAGCTTCATACCTTATTTAGATGATAAATGCAATTAGCCAAGAGCCAAACCAACCACTTTAACCTCTTAGCCGTGTTATTGTAGAGCTCGGTGCCAATAAATACGCATCTATTTATATTGGGGGTGGGGGGGTGGAATCTTCTCACAGCCTCCCCATTCATCCACACCAAATCACTACTTTTTAAAAATATACCCCACTAACCAACAGTTAACACTGTATTCACAGAGACCAAAAGCCTGCCTTCCACACCCGCCCCCTTTTTTCCAACTTAATTTTCCATCATATTATTTTTTTTAAAGAAAAAAGGCGTTATCAAGTATTCATGCTGAAGGATAACCAGCAGCCCAGTCGAGGAGGGTGTCTGGACCATTCAGGGTGCTGGCGGGGGGGGGGGGAGTTCTGTTTCCTCCTGCGTAAGGGCCCCGATCCTCGCGTGATGCCAGTCAGCCGTCGCAAGAAGGCCGCGTTTCACATCAGCCATTGGGAGGATCCTGCCCCTAATCCATAGATCTCAATAGAACTAGCCGGCAGCCCTGGGAACAGATTTTCTGTCTGCGGCGGCTACGAGCGGGGAGCATCAGCGTCACAGCAGCTATAATATATGATCAGGTGCCCAAATAGTACACTGTCGCTTTTGTTGTTGTTGCTTGGGGAGCGGGGGGGGGGGGGGGCTGGTTACCAAGCATTTGACTTCACACAGTGAAAAGGGAGCGTTTGAAGGGGGCGAAACCGAATTGACCAGTAGGGGGCGCGCCGACCCCACTCGTGGATCCCCGGCTTCCAAACGTCCAGGGTGCCTTGCCGAGCTTTTGTGTTTCAGATTCACTCCCCCTCCCTCCCCCACCCACCACCACCTTCGTATAAAAAAAAAAAAATCTCAGCCCTCAAAGCAGTTCAGACGTTCACCTTTTACATTTGATTCTGCCTGCCTGGCCGGGCGCGAGAAAATCCCGTCCACAAAGCGAGGTTTGCTCAGAAAACTTCCTCCCTCTTCATCTTCCCAGACGCAGGCTTTTCAAGTTGAAGCAAAGTTTTACGAAGACAAAAAAATTATATATATAGAAGAAAAAGAAACAACGGCCAGGATGCTCCTTTTGCCGGGGGAGTGGGGGAATGCAGCCAGATGGATGTTCTAACTCTGCTCTGAAAGGGGTCTCTCCCCCCCCCCACACACACACACATACACACAGAAGGCGTGAGAGCCAGTGAGGAGGAGTTTCAGGGATCGGGAAACCATCTCTCTCCCTGCGTTGCGCCTAGGGAGATAAATCGCCACTGGGGTTGGGGGGAGGGGGGGAGGGAGGGAATCCCGAATGCTGAAGCATTTTATAAAGCAAGGATGGGGATATTTTTTTTTTGGGGGGGGGATTGCTCTGCCTGTCTGTCTTTGCACTCCGCTGCGTTTTCGGAGCGACGATTCCCAACGCCAGCCTTGCAAGGCGACTCAGCCGGCGCTTGGCTGAGCTGCCTTAAGCGACAGCTAACAAAAACTGCCTATTTGTAACTAACGACTGTGCCGCCACCTCGCCCGCGCCGAGCCTCGCGCCTTTGGAACACCCCCCTCCTCTCCCCCGCCCCTCTTTGCATCTGCTTTGCAACAACGCGACGCTGGGGGGCAGCGGGTGCGCGCGCGCGCGCCCCCCGGCCTCTCTCCACATGCCCCTCCAAAAGCCCGGCTGCTCCCGTGCTCCTTTCCGCCTCCTTCTGAGCTGGCCCAGCCAGCCTAGCGTGGGAAAGGAGGCCTCCCCTTTCAAACTGCCCAAAGGAGCGATGGGGGGGGGTGTAGGCAAGGGGGGGGAATGCGCGGCCCATGGAGGTGTCAGGATGGCCTTGATGTGGGTCAGCGATTCTCTCGTTTAGAGGGGAGTCGGGGGCGAAGGGAATCCACGCGCTGGTGGGATTCTGTTGTTCCTGGGTGAGTCTCTCGTAGACTGTGGAGTGGGGAGGAGATCGGGGGTTGGGGAGGGGGAGGGGAGGGCGAGAGGCCATCTTGGCAAGTAGGTGTCGGACGTGCAAGTGTGGGGGGGGGTGAGGGAAGGCAACTTGGCGTGGGTCTGAGAAGGAAAACAGGGGCCACTTTCTGGCCACTCGGAAACAGAAACCCCGGGTCACAAAGGCCCTTCTAGGGCAATCCTAAATTCACGGGGGCCTTTGTGACCCGGGGTTTCTGTTTCCGAGTGGCCAGAAAGTGGCCCCTGTTTTCCTTCTGGCCCCTGACTGTGGTAGGCAGCCGGACTCCTCATTGCTGACTCTCATCCACGAGGTCTGCCCTGAAGTCAGCCCCCCCGGGGCCGCAGGAGGGCGAAGGAGGCCTGCTGTAGCGCTTCCCACCCCCTCCGCTTAGCGATTAGTTGACAAGTCGGTGCCCCCCCACCCCCGGTCTGCCACAAGTGCTGTTGCCAAGTGAACAGAGAGGCCGAGGGGATTCAGGGATGCCCAGGACTGGTTTACTAGGAGCAGAGCGCCTGCAGATCTCGCGGATCGAGGCCTAAGGGGAGGGGTAAACCTTCCGGCCTTCTCGTAGAGAGATTATTTAGCAGATTTTAGCAGCCCACCGGAGGAGGGAGGGGCAGAACCCACCGGGACTTTCTCTGGTCTCCCTTGGTTTGGGGCGATTTGAAGCCCAGCAGGGCAGGAAAGAGGCCCAGCTGAAGGAATCCATGCAGGCACTAAAAATGGAGCAGATCTCTCAGTCCCCCTCAGAAGTGTGGGTGTTGTGGGGGGGGGGGAGTGTTGTCCCCTTCCCCCCTTAAAAAAAAGTTGTGCTCCTCTCCTCCAGTCAACTTCAACCCATTGCAAAAGCGAGGGGGGGGGGCAGGGGATGAGTGTTGTTTTGCGCGCGCGTGTGTTTTTCACGTCGCCACAACCGCTGTTTACACTTCCTCCCCGAGGCGTGTGTGACCTGTTGCTTGTAAGGAGGCGCTGGGAGGGCCTCCCCGCCCCGCCCCTGGTCTCCCCGCCCGCCCACCCGCCCTCCCCCCTTCCGCCGCCCGCCGCTTCCCCAAGCCCAGACCGTCAGGCTGGCGCGCCACAGAGCCCTTGCCCTAAGCAAAACTGGCAGCCGAGCCCGGCGCTCAGTGGAGGAGCCGGCGGGCGCTGATTGGCCGGGGCGAGGCATTTATTCCCTGACAAGCCCCCCATCACATGGATGGTTGTCTATTAACTTGTTCAAAAAAGTATCAGGAGTTGTCAAGGCAGAGACAGAGGAGAGGGTGCGAGGGAGTGGGGGGGAGTGTGTGTGTGTGAGAGTGTGTGTTTGGGACACAAAAAAAGAGAGGGAGCAACAACAAAAAAGGAAAGAAGAGAAAAGAAAAAGGGGCGAAGGGACTTTGGGCGCCTCTTGGAGACCGGGAGAGCCGGAGCGAGAGAAAAGGGGCGCAGGAGAGGCGGGAGCGCCCGACAGCCAGAAGAAAAGAACTTTCTCCGGGAAGCCTCTCCGAGCCGTCTTTGTTATGAGTCTCCTCCAAGCCTCGCCCGAGAGAGGAGGCAGATCCCGGTCCTGATCCGCGCGGGGGAGGTCCTCGTGGGGGGGAGCGCTCCCCGCCCTGCCCCCGCCCGGAGACGTCCAGTCCGGCTCGGGACGCCCGCCTGCCCGCCCGCCCGCCCGCCCGCCCGCCGCCGCCGCCCTCCGCCGCCGGGGGACCCGCTCCGCGCCCCCGGAGCCCGTTCCGCGCCGCCCTCGGCTCGCCCCGCGCCGGCCGCTTGAATGTACAGCATGATGGGAGGCAGGCTGAAGCCCCCCGCCCCGCAGACGACGCCGGGGGGCAACGGCGCCTCGGGGGCGGCCAACGCCAAGAACAGCCCGGACCGGGTCAAGCGGCCCATGAACGCCTTCATGGTGTGGTCGCGGGGCCAGCGGCGCAAGATGGACAGGAGAACCCCCAGATGCTGGCTCGGAGATCTCCAAGCGCCTGGGCGCCGAGTGGAAGCTGCTGTCCGAGGCCGAGAAGCGGCCCTTCATCGACGAGGCCAAGCGGCTCCGCGCGCTGCACATGAAGGAGCACCCGGATTACAAGTACCGGCCGCGGCGGAAAACCAAGACGCTGCTCAAGAAGGATAAGTACACCCTGCCGGGGGGCCTCCTGCCGCCGGGCTCGAACTCGCTGGGCGGCGGGGTGGGCGTCGGGGCGCCGCTGGGCGGCCGGGGTCAACCAGCGCATGGACAGCTACGCGCACATGAACGGCTGGGCCAACGGCGGCTACGGCATGATGCAGGAGCAGCTGGCCTACCCGCAGCCGTCGGGCCTGAACGCGCACGCCGCCGCCCAGATGCAGCCCATGCACCGCTACGACGTGGGCGCCCTGCAGTACAACGCCATGCCCTCGGCCGCCTCGCAGACGTACATGAACGGCTCGCCCCCCTACGGCGGCATGGCCTACGCCCCCCAGCAGGGCGCCCTGGCCTCCATGGGCTCGGCCGTCAAGAGCGAGGCCAGCGCCAGCCCGCCCGTCGTCACCTCGTCGTCGCACTCGCGGGCGCCCTGCCAGGCCGGAGACCTGCGGGACATGATCAGCATGTACCTCCCCGCCGCCGACGTGGCCGAGCCGGCGGCCCCCGGAAGGCTGCACATGGCGCAGCACTACCAGACCGCACCGGTGCCCGGCACGGCCATCAACGGCACGCTGCCGCTGTCGCATATGTGAGGCGGCGGGGAGGAGCCCGGAGGGAGGAGGGGAGGGAGGGCCCGGGCAGAGAGAAGGACCCCGACCGCCGGCAAACTCTGCACCTTGAACTTTCTGGCTGCTGCTCCTCCTGGCCTCTTTTGCAGCGGGGGGGGGGGCACGGGGGGCACACTATTTTTGTACAGAGAGAGACTGGGCAGAGCGACACGCGAATCACACCCCAAATCCAAAAAACAAAAACCCCACCGAGGAACTTGTATAGATTCCCCCCCCACCACCACCACCCCTCTCCTGTGGGAAGGGACTCGACTCCACCGAGCTATTTGGGTTGGTTGGTTTCATCTCCCGGGAAGTTCCAGTGGACGCGGCCGGAACTTGGCGGACAGTTGGGTTTTTTTCTTTTTCTTTTTCTTTTTGAAGTCTTTCACCAATAATCTTTAGAGCTAGGCTCCAGAAAGGGACGTAGGCGAGGGCGGAAAAGGGGAGACAGGGGGGGCATAGCGCGGGCGGGGAGGGGAAATGTTTTAATATTTGCAGGCGACTTTTGTACAGTATTTATCAAAATAAACATGGCCATCGAAATGTCCATTGTTTATATTAAAAGACACCGAACCGAAGACAGAGAGAGAGAGGAGGTTAAAAGCGAGAATTTGGGTGTTTTTAAAAAAATGCATCAAGAGTCTACTGGAATACTGGGGGGTAATAACAGAGAGTTTATAGCTTTTGCTCAAAAAAAAAAAGACCACAAAGGGAGCTGAATTTTATTTTAAAAAACAAAGATATGGGCGTTTTAATTGTTTTAGCAATTGTACAAAAGGCAAAAAAAAATACGACTAGAATAAGTTCTTGCATATCACTGAACTGTTTTTTTTTATAAAAGGGCAAAAGATTAGGGTGTACTAAATTTTTTTTACACGTTGTTAAAGAGCAGAAAAAAGAAATGCGTTGCAGCTTCACACACGTTTGTTAATTTAAAATAGCCTCTTTTTTTTGTTTCAAATCCTCATCCTGTTCAGCGGGGGCGGGAAAGGACAGCAAGCTGACCATTATTGTGCTTGGAATATTTTCTTATGGTTTGTAATATTTCTGTAAATTTATTGTGACAATATTTTAAGTTCTTTTATTTTTGTCCCTCCTCACTCCCCGTAGTTGTATTTTAAAGACTCGGCTGTGTATTCTCTGAAACCAGTCCGCCGGCAGTCCACGCATATATCCACACGCACCCGTGTATACGTGTGTACAGCCACACACGCATACGTGCCTGCGTGTGCATATCTGCGCAAACATATATATTTAAACTAATACCATCCTTATAAACAGATTCATATTTGAATTACGTTTTTATTTCATTATGCACAGTTTGAGAAAAAAAAATAAATTTTTGAAATATGGACCTGGAATGACACTCTTGAGTCTTCGATTTATTTTAATTTAATAAACTAAATTGGATCATTTGGTAATTTTTTTTATCCCTAGCGAGCGGCATGCAATTGTATTTTTTTTATATTTAAAAATAGCCTACACGTGCTGATCAAGGGTGAATTATGAATTGCTCGGATATTGAAGCTCAAAGTCTGTGCCTTGCCTGAAACTCTGTAGCTGTTTCAGTTTTTCCCAGAGCGCCACAATCTTCTGCAATTCCACGTGGCCCACAGGAAGCCAAGTTCCCCCCCCCCCCGGGCCAAACGGATCTGGTGGCCAGTTAGACCGGGGGGAGGGGATCCCCCCACCCCATACCCTTTTGGGCAACGCACAACCTCGTCGCCTGCAAACGAGGAGGACAACTTGTTGCCCACCCGAAGGTGACCACGACCCCTGAGTCCAGTCCAGGCTGGGCACTTTAGTGGAGCACACAGGAAAGAACCGGACCAGACTGTGCGGCCTCTGCATCCCCCTTTGGAAATCGATCTCCTTTGGAAAACGCAGCGTATGTAGGAAGCGAATGGGATTTGGGGAGGGGGTGGGGTGGGGGTCTTTGCAGCGTCACAGATCATTATAATCCCAGCAATGCAGAAAGGGCAGCTGTTACGTGGGGGTGGGGGTGGGAGGGAGCAGCTGACTTCCTAAACTTTCACTTTTTTAATGGGGTGTGTTTGTGTGTCTGTGTTTGCGCGTTTAATACGGAGTTTAATGTTGTTGTGAACAGCAATAACCGCTCTAACCACCTTGCAACGCCGCAGGCTTTGGCCGACGCGCTCTCTCGACTCCTAGCTCGCAAGTCACCGCTTCTGCGGGGTCAGCGGCGAAAGTCCAGCCCGCCTGCCCCAGCCCCCCCAAAGGGAAAGGAAGCCAATGAGGAGCCTCGGAAGAAATCACCACCGCCGTCTTGCAGAGGTAGATGTGGTTTCCCTTGCTACCTTTCTCCTTCCCTTGCGCCCAAGTTTCCTGCTTAAAGCCTTACAGGCCTGTTGCGAAGCCGAATTTCCTAAGGACGGGGACAAGAATTGGGGGGGGGGGTGGGAGGTGTTCAAAACCGGCCAGGTGTCCCGTTCCCCAGCCAGGTGTCCTGAGTTGAACCCAAAACTAAACAGAGAGGTTTTCCTGGGCAGAATCGACCTGGTTACCGGACTGTTGGTTGCTAAAAATCAGTTTATGCCAATGCAGACAGAACTGTTAGAAAGGAAGGAAGGAAACAGCAGGTCTGTTTCTTTGCCAACAGCACCAGATTTGTTTGATGGGTCGCTGCTAGACCCTAAACAATTTACTGTCAACTCAGACGAAGTTTGGCTTTGGAGAGAACTTCCTTTTTAAGTCCCAGTTCCTAAACATGCTCCATTGGACTCACTTCCCTGTGAACTGGGAATGATCCCCAACGCACTTGTTGGGAATCAGTTTGGTTCGTTCCCCTGTAAGGGTGTGTGTCTATGAGGCCTTGTAGCTCCCCGACCCCACACCTCTTACCTGGAAGGAAATCCCACTGAAACCAGTGGATTACTTGCCTCTGGAATTGCAGAATAAGATCACAGATCTGTTGTTTGTGACAATCAACTCGGTCCTTCTGGTCTTTGTGAATCTGCGGTTTTCCCCGTGCAGGCCTCGGTTTACAATTAGGCTGATCCCCAACTAATTTAGGCCGGCCTCTTCCCCTTTCTCGGAGCCTCACAGTTTCTCGATTCATTTTCCCACACTAGGCCGGATTCTGACAGAAAGGCTGGATTATTATTTAGAATTTCAACCCACCCCCTCCTCCCCCTCCCCTAGTGAATGCAAAACAGTCCACCAGTGCCCGCTTCAATGCATCAGGGGATTATTCCAAGAGAGCCCCCTGCCCACATTTTAAGTTTTTTTTCCCTCCAAAGGACACTTTCCAAAATTATTTCTCCCTCCGCCCACAAGCGCTTTGGACAAATATGTCTGTGTTTTTAAAATTGTGGATTTTAGCCTGTCGGTTCATGTATGGGACAGGAAAGGCTTTTCAAACTGTGTGCGAAGCCTCTTTTGAACCTCCACAAATATCCCTGGGGCTGTGCAAATAGCTGCAGTTAAACCCAAGACCCCCCAGACGTTCATTCAGCTGCTCCCCAAATTTGAAAAGTGCCTGAGATTTGGATTTATTTATCCTCCTTAGGGAACCGGCTGTTATCATTATGAAGATGTGTTTTGAAATGGTCTTTTTCTCTCTCTCTCCTGCGCAGGAGACAGTTGCAGTAAAATGAGCCGGTTAGAAATGCAAATCTTTCCCTTTTTTTAAAGTCCCACCAGCAAATAGACTTTAGCAATCCTATTTGCTTGCACCCTCTCAGACCTTAGCCGGTATCTATCTCCCAGTATTCGGGCCCTTGAAAAAGGACTCTTGGTTGCAGGCTGGGTGGCAAAGACACCCTAATCTTTGCCCTGGGATAAAAACAAATAATACCCGGAAAAAAACACGCAGGTGGATAAAGATTAGAAGATTCCTTGTGAATCTCCCACCTGCCACATTTTTTTTCTTTGCTTACGGCGTTTTAGGCAGCTGTCAATCTTTTGGCGGGCCCGGAGAGGTGGCTTTCACAGGGTTTCTTGGCAAGCCAGCCAGGCTGGTATTACAGCCCGTCCCAAGGGGGGAATGGCTCGAATTAACCACTAAATGAATATTTGACAGGGGCTCGTTTGCGGGGTATCATTACTACAAACGGGTCCCTATTGGACTTCGCCCGGGTCAGAGAGCAAGGCTGCCATTAATTATTGAGACTGCTGGTAGATTTGGTTGTAATAGCTGTGCTTATTCCTCGGAGCGACACATTCTTGCGGTAGAGCGATCTCGGGAGAATCTCTCTCCCCCCACCCCCCTTTTCCATCAAGCTCTGAGCACAAACCCGAGGCAAAGGAAGGCAAACGGGCAGCCAAGTCCAAAAGGGGGGGAGGGGAGGCAGGGATACCTGCCTGAATCTGAACAGGAAACCCAGTTGCATTGTACGGTGCCCCGGTGGGGAGGCTAGAGGCAATGGTGCCGCGTTACTTGGTCAGTCGCTCCTTGGGCCGGGGGATCTGTCTTTACCTGTGGTGTAGGGCAATGGTACTCGCTCCAGCTGTCGATCTTTGAGTCACAGGTAGAACAAATAGGACGCTATTCAGTCATGCAGTTGTTCCAGCTATAAAGTAGTGTGTCAAGATATGCATTAGATGCACATTAGATAGATAGATAGATAGATAGATAGATAGATAGATAGATAGATAGATAGATAGATAGATAGATAGATAGATAGATAGATAGATAGATAGATAGATAGATAGATAGATAGATAGATAGATAGATAGATAGATAGATAGATAGATAGATAGATAGATATTGGAATGCAGGGTGAAACATGCTTGCATAGAGAAGTTAGCATCATTTTTACGGATCTGGTTCTAGATTTATAGGTATATTTAGAAACATTGATCGCAACCTGGCTTTTCTCGAGATGGAATGAGATATTTTTAAGCTGATTCTTGAAGACAAGCCAGGTTGCGATCTATGTCTCTTCCCTCTCTACTTGAGTCCACCGATTTATTCCCTTGGAGCTCTCTTGCTGGCATCCAGATTAGATTTGACTTCAGTGGGTTGTGGATCGAGCTCTCCTGTGTTGAGCAAAGGCTGAGATTCCCACCGAGCTGGCTCCTATGCGCGTTTGGCCGGTTCCGTAAGACCCCCCTCCCCTGTCAGCGTGGGTAGGATCAGGGCCCCCAGGGGCCAGTCTCTTCTATGGAAAGCAATTGGACTTCTCGCTGAGGGCTCTAAGATGAAGGATCTTCCTGGGACCATACTTTATTTTAAGGGCTATTTCCTTGGGGAGAGCGAGTAGGTTAGAACGATTTGGCCTTGCGAGGAGGGGATCACCCAGGAAATACTTCGTCCCACAATCCCTCGCCTTCCCCACCTCACACGCCCCCGGTTTTGCGACGCTCGGTGAAGTTTTGTTTCACGACTGCCAGGAAAAGGATTTCTCCCAGTGGAAATAATAGCGGAAGGAGTAATTGCGGGTTTTTTTAAAAAAACAGCGTTGAGGGTGAGATTGGGTGACAATAATATAAATGGAATGAACAAGAGATAAACTGCAAAGGACGGTGTGTGTGTGTGTGTGTGTGTGTGTGTGTGTGTGTGTGTGTGTGTGTGTGTGTGTGTGTGTGTGTGTGTTGAAGGAGTAATTACAAGCCGAATTCATTCAGCTTTCCAGGACTTTTGTTACTGCGGCTCCGCGGACGGTGTGCGAGCTGCCAGCTTTCTCACATTGAAAAGGACTGATCGGCGCCTCGGGCGGACAAGCCAGGCGGTTTAGATGCGCGTCGAGGGGCTCTCGTTGGAGGCCCCCACGAGAGGACAATGAGACGGGCCTTTTTCTTCGTGCGCTCCCGGTTCACTTTCTCGCTGGCTGGCGCTTTCGAACTTGCTGTTCCCAGAATGAAGTCGGAGTGCGGCTGGAACTTCTATTTATTTATTTATTATTATATTTATTATATTTCTGGGGCGGAGCAGCTCTGCTGTTTTAGGCTGTGGGGTTTTTTTTTCTCTTTTTTAAAAAAATTAATTAAAGCCGATTTTCCTCCAGAATCCCATGGGCTAATAATCTCAGGAGCAAAATTATAAGGTTGTTCTTTTGGTTCTATAGAGCCACAGTCATCTTGCAAAAAGATGAGTCCAGTATGTTGTCGCTGTTTTGCAGTTCCTTCCTTCCTTCCTTCCTTCCTTCCTTCCTTCCTTCCTTCCTTCCTTCCTTCCTTCCTTCCTTCCTTCCTTCCTTCCTTCCTTCCTTCCTTCCTTCCTCTAGTACTAGAAACGAAGCATGCAGGACAGCACTGAGGAAAGTTGCCCCTCTGCCTAGGTTTCTAGTCGATTTCTCCTGTAAATTTCAATTGTAGAGCGGAGTTCTGAAATTGACTTGGGGGGGGGGGGGGGGCCCGTGTGATTTTTGCTATCACAATTGAAAGTGCAATTTGTTTTCTAAACAGGCAGGGGCTAGAAAGTTTTTTTAAAAAAAAGGTTGCTCATGGTTTGTGATTTTATTTTTGTTTCAAATACCGCTTCTTCCCTCTCCCCCTCCCACCCCAACTCTGCTTACAGACGTTGGGCGTTTGGGCCATTGATCCGTTGAATTTGCTCAAGAAAAAATAATCAGCAGACTTTATGGGTTTCTGAATTGTCGGTGGGCGCAAGTTGCAGCCAACTCAGGACATTTTCCAAGTAACGTTGGAATGGCGACCTCCCCTCCCCCCTCTAAATGCTTCGAGGGCATAATTCTTTCTAATGTGGGGAAGGAAATTGCAGTCCCCGCACATAATCTTCGGGGTTAAAGCCTTTTTATTAAAATAAATCAGATGGGTGATTTAATTAGAGATACTTATCTTTGGAGTATTTTGCATAGCAGGCTCACAGAGTTTGCGAGGAGCTATACAGAGAGCAGAGGGTCTAGCAACCAGTCAACTTGTGATGCATTAGGGGTGTGTGTGTGTGTGTGTGTGTGCTGGAGTTTAGCTCTTCCATTTCTCTACCTTACTGGTTATTTTCTATTCTTCTTCTTCTTTTTTCAGTTAGAAACCCTTGATTTTTTTCCCCTCCTTCCCTGTAACCTTTTCGTATTTTTTTCTTAAGGATGGCATAAGATAAAATCCGCTCGGTGCTGCCCTTCTGAAGTGACGGTGCATACACTCTGCAAGCAGGGAAATAGGACCAAGTCTCAGTTCACCTTGATTTGTAGGGTGGGCCACGGCTCCAGTTTTGGGGAATGCCGTCTTTCCGAATGGGTAGCAATTGCCCCAGAAGCCCTGGCTGTCTCTTGGTCAGCCTATGGCCGTGGTGGCGAACCTTTGGCACTCCAGATGTTATGGACTACAATTCCCATCAGCCCCTGCCAGCAAGGCCAATTGGCCATGCTGGCAGGGGCTGATGGGAATTGTAGTCCATAACATCTGGAATGCCAAAGGTTTGCCACCACTGGCCTATGGCCTGCTTGAATGAAACATGTATGTGGCATTTGTGAAGACAACCCAGATGCCGTTCAGTGAACCGTGAATTTGCCCAGTGGGGTTACTGCGTTGTGAATAGATGTTCTCCTGGGTACAATCTGCACCCCATTCATTGCAGCCTGTCTCCCTTCTTGCAAATTCTGCCACATCAACAGTGTATTGATAATTGAAGATGTGTATTGCCGAAGGCTTTCAGGGCCAGAATCCAGTGGCTATTGTGGGTTTTCTGGGTTGTGTTGTGTGGCCGTGGTCTGGTAGTTTTTGCTCCTTCCGCCAGCCCAAATACAAAGTTGATTATGGGGTGGGGTTGCAGGACCTTGGCGGTGTTTCTGTTTCTGTTTATTTTTCTTGTTTATGGCCCACCTGCCTCACTGAGACTCAGGTAGATTACTTGGTAAAAACAAAGCAATTAAATCACATGACAGCATGACTTAACACAGTTGTCTGAATAGCCCAGGGTAGCTTCAGACTTCTCGGAAATTGAAAGCACCCCGTGCTTAAAACATTGAATCCTTCTTGATTTGAGGTTGCAAATGCCTTCGCAGACCAGGTGTTCTGGAGCCGCAGCAGTAGAAGACCATTGCTTTCACATCCTGCATGTGAGCTCCAAAAACATCTGGTGGGCCACTGCGAGTAGACTCTGGTCTGATCCAGCAGGCTCTTTCTTATGTTCTTATGAATGCAGCACTCAGCATGGTTTCCTGCTGCCCAGGCTACAAGCTACGGAAGTCATGGGTACTTGTCAGCACCTTGGATTGGCAGCCAATCCAAAACATGCTTACTTGAAAGCAAGAGAGAGAGAGAGAGAGAGAGTGAGTGTGTGTGTGTTTGTGTGTGGGGGGGAATTGCCTTGGGGGAATGTAGCAGGTGTGCCTTTTAAAGGAAGTCCAGAGGCCCTTGACATCACCAGCCAACTCCTGGTTCGAGTCCTAGTCAGGACAAGAGCGGCCAGAAACAAGAAAATCTCACCAGCCCCTCTGTCTGCTCCCAGCACCCTTTCCCGGGCCAACCACGGGCCAAAGTCACCTGTTGGTTCTAATCCTCTTTGACTGCCTCAGTGGTGGGTCATCTGGTGGACCAGAGAAGTTAGGAGGCCCTCTTGAAAGCAGCTGAAGATGCCCCCTTCTTCAAGCGACAGGAGGTTCATTCTGACATGGTCACTTTGGGGCTCTTTGGGGGGTCTCCTCTCCCTCGCCCAGCCCAGCCAAGTTCTCCTTGCCAAACCCACTGAGGTCCTGGGTAGAGGCCCTCAGTGGCTGCTTCTGAAATCAAATCCATGGACAACCTTTGCCCTCCAGACCCCCATTCGCCCCCCCTGCTTGGTTTGTCCAGAGACCCCCACCAGTGTGCATGCTTACTGAGTTGAGGGTGGGACTTCCGTAGATGTGCACAGGATCACTCGAAACGCTTTGAGCGGAAGCGGGTGGGCGGCGGAGGCGAGTCCAAGCCCACCAGCCCTCCTGTGCGCCTCCCCATTCAACTGATCGCCTTTGGGACTACGGTCCTGCAAGCCTTTGGGTTCCAGGCCAGGTCTGGCGGGGTCGTCCAGTTGGGAATGCCTCCTTGCTTTTCCTACCTGCCGCCCAGGGCCAGTATGTGGCAGGCATCTCTCGGCTCCAAAGATTGCATCGAAACCCAAGGCGCCTGGGGGAAGGGGGGGGGGCACCACCTCCACGACAAACCTCCCACTTTTGGTCCCAGCTGAGAATCTCTGAAAGAGGAGGCGGGCTCCCCCAGCCTCCAGAAAAGCAGACAACCCTCCCCCCTCCAACTCTTACAAATTGCGAACATTTGCGGACAGCGGTGAAATAATTAATGTATTAAAATCAGCGGCGAATTCCTCCGGAGGGGCCTTATCGGCCTCCGCCACTCTCACTCCCCGCCCCCTCCTCGAATGCTAATACCCTCGTGACGTCAGTGGCGCGCCATTGAATGCGAATCTATTATAAAATTGTTAGGGTTTTTCTTTTTCTTTTCTTTTCTTTTTTGCAACAAGATCAACAATCTGGAAAGACCAGCAATGGTCAGGGAAACCACTCTGACCCGACCCACACGAAACGCACCAGGCGCACGGCTAGGGTGGGGAGCCACTGGGCGCATTTGGGGCTGTCCCTTCCAATGTTGTTTAAAAACGCCAACCGTGATTATATCAGTGGTTTGTTTCTTCTGAAAGTACTGGGTCGATTAAGAATGTCTTGTACCGCCTGGAGATTCCCCTAGCAGAAAATAATACCTTTGAATAAAGGATGAGGTTTACACGGGGAAGCCATGAATCCGAAGCCGTCTCCGTTCGTCTTGTGGTTACTACTCTGGAGTAAGTGTTTGGGAGAACCACTACGGGAGGGAGGTGGGTGGGTAGGTTTTGCAGTGCTTCAAGGGACCAGGAAAGAGGTTCATGCCCATGAGAAGTTTGATGGATCACGGTCTAGCCATTCCAGTTTCTAATTCGTTTTGAAAGTGGATCCTGCTAGTTTCGACGCCATAGCACACCGGGAGTTGCCAGCTCGATTGGCTTTATAATTCCACGGTAGGCAATCCCTGGCAGCGGAGTGTCAGCTTGGCCCACCGGTCCCCAGCACAGGTATCCAGAAGCAAACCACCCTGGTTCTGGGGGCATCCAAGCTTCTTTAAGCCTGGTGGCTTCAAGTCCCCTTTCCCCCTCTGGTTCCTGACCTCCATCTCTGACAAACCACCCCCCCTTTCTTTGTTAATTCGCTTTGTTTATTGATTTAGCCTCCTCACTGTGCAGTTAGCAGAGGCAGAAGACGTATGGGCCCTTTGAGGCCCTCCTAGGAGTCTCCAAGAAGAGCTTGAAGGCACTTGGAGACCAGGAACGCTCCTCAGAAGCACCGCCTGCCTTCCACCACTCCTCCGAAGACCCTACAGCCCCCTGGCAAACGCTTGAATCCCTCATCCCAACTTGGTTGCTCACCTCTATGAGCCTGGTCCAACGGAACGAAATGTGTTTAGTCTCAGAGTTGGAGAGGAACAGCAAGGTCATCCACCCAGGCAGGAGCTACAACTATAAGAACCCTCCCACCCCCAAAAGGTATCCCATCCATAACCAACAAACCCTGGGTTTGTAGATTTCATGGCACCTCTAGTGCTAAAGTGTAGGTCGGTTAGATGCTGGGTGGAACCAAGTGGGTCCTAACCGGACTGTGAACCCCGATCGTCTACTCGTCACCCCCACCCCCACCCACAGGTTCCTTCCCTACTTTCAGACCACATTCTGACCTGTGGCCCTATCCAAACTAGCCTGGCCAGGAAAGTCTTGATCTCAGCCCCAGGAGAATTGGGGCAGTGGGCTTCGTTTGCAGAAGAAGACCATATTCCCCCACAAGCCCAATTTCTTTCCGTGTCTGAGTCCCGGAGCACTTTAGAAACTCACAAGATGTTCGCAGGAGTTGCTTTGGGGAGTCAACACTTCCTCGGGCAGAGACCCTCTGAAAGAGACTGACTGGTTTACGGGGGGGGGGGAGCCTGTTCCCTGGGCTATGAACTCCACACACCCCCTCAAACTAGCACCTTACATCATGTAACTTTATTGCACAGAATTGGGGAGAGGGTGAGGGGAGGGGGCTGTCACTGGCTGGCAAGACTCTGTGTGTGTGCGCGCGCATTGGTTTGAAAAGCAGGAAGAAATGTCATGAATTGAGTGCTGTCAAAGATGTCTCCTAGGCTGATGTGGTGAATGGCTGCGGTTCCCTCCGCCAGTGCAGGTGCAGAAAAACTAGGCTGGAAGGGGGGGGGGTCTCCTCAGTGGAGAAAGCGCAGTCCCTACAATGGACCACACACTGCCAGCCGGCAGGGCATCAGCTAACACGACTCTGCCCCCACCCCCTCCTTAAGGCCTGCCCTCTCTCTCCTCCACAGTTCTGAGTTTGCAAAGTGTCTAAACAGTCACCCTAGTTGTGTCCCCTTCACCACTTTCGTGCCCCCCCCCCTTTCATACAAAACCTGCTCTCTTTTCTCTGGGTCAGGCATTTTTGAAAATAAAATTGGAACTCAACTCAGTACATGAAACTAGGACTATCCATATTCAGGGTGCTCACAATGTTTCATTAACAAAACAAAACTCCTTTTCTCCCCCCCCCCCAAAAAAAAAATTATTTTCAGGGGAACTGATTTGGAAGTTAGTCAGTTTAGGTTAGGATAACAGTCTTCTGGAAGCTGGAAGCAGCCCCTGGAAGGCACGGCTCAGCTAGGCTGCAGTTCTTGGGCCTGAGACTGGTTTGCAGCGGTAGTGTTTGGATGGAGGCTGATTTGGGGGCTGGCATTCAAGGGGTGCAGCTGAATGGGGCCACACAGGGAGCCCCTTTCCTCACCAGAGCCCTTTAGCCTCACTGAATTTTAGATCATGCACCGGAACAGGCGGAGAGATCCACTTCCTTTTTCTGTCGCATCCACTGAGCGGCTAGGCGGAAGTGTTTGGAGTTTCTCTGGAAGCTGTCCAACTGGGGAAGTCAAAGCAAAATGAATGTGGGCCAGTAGAGACCAGTGTCAAAAGACACAGACACCCCATGCTAAGGTGCATGGGTTGCTTCCCTGTAGACTTGTATAGGACTGCCCCACTGATTCCCGCCTCGACCTTGCTCATAAGCACATCCGCACATGAATAAATCCCATCAAATTTAATTTTAGGAAGACTCACTGGCAAGTCAACTGCAAACCTACACCTACGTACTTGGGATCCAGTTCTACTGGATTCAGTGTGACCTGCAAAGCAAACTCATATCATGTTCACTTGAATGAAAGTCACTCACAGTTCAATGCGACTAACTCTTGTGTTTGAGGGGGTCTGAAGCACCCATTCTGGGCTTGCTTACTTACTTAGGAGTAAAGGCAATTGAATACCATTAAGGTTACTTTGAAGACTGTCAAATGGGCTTCCCTGGTCGATTAACAGCGCTGGATCAAAAGCCCCAAGGGACCCTTTCCTAGGTGTAAACCCGACTGAACAGATCTAAGTAGGATTCTGGTTTAGGATTGCAAAGATCTCGCTGGAGTGCACTAGTGGAAATAAATGTCATTAGAATTCATTTCCACCCAAACACATTCAGGGTAGAAGTAAACTCTAGGCCAGGGGTCTGCAACCTGTGGCTTTCCAGATGTTCATGGACTACAAATCCCATCATCCCCTGCCAGCATGGTTCATGAACATCTGGAGAGCTGCAGGTTGCAGACCCCTGCTCTAGGCACACAGTAACATTTAGTTACAGGTAGCTTTCCAATGGGTGTGCCAGTGGATTTGGGATCAGATGGACCACTAAGAAGAAGAGTTTGGATTTATATCCCCCCTTTCTCTCCTGCAGGAGACTCAAAGGGGCTTACAATCTCCTTGCCCTTCCCCCCTCACAACATATACCCTGTGAAGTAGGTGGGGCTGAGAGAGCTCCCAGAAGCTGTGACTAGCCCAAGGTCACCCAGCTGGCGTGTGTGGGAGTTTACAGGTCTAATCTGAATTCCCCAGATAAGCCTCCACAGCTCAGGCGGCAGAGCTGGGAATCAAACCCGGTTCCTCCAGATTAGATACACGA
Source organism: Sphaerodactylus townsendi (assembly GCF_021028975.2). NCBI lineage: Eukaryota > Metazoa > Chordata > Lepidosauria > Squamata > Sphaerodactylidae > Sphaerodactylus > Sphaerodactylus townsendi. Next base: position 104,488,718 of record NC_059432.1, read on the forward strand.
GCTCTTAACCCTCTACGCCACTGCTGCTAACTGTAGAAGACCCCCTGATTTCAGCGATGCCCATTCCAATCAACATTTGCCTGCACTTCACTACTAGGCTGTGGATCCTACAGACGCCAGGTTTGGGGCTCATTGACCATCGGCAGGTGTCCCGTGCCAAAGAGCACCTGTCCTTTGCCCACCTGTCTGGGCAGCGCATCGGGCGCCTGGCCTGGTTTGAGATGGGGCGAGGGGGGGCACTGAAGGAATCCGATTTCTGCCCCGGCATTGATGGCTTATTTTGGACACAATCGGGGTGCTCCGAAGACCCCTGGCCCCCTCCCCTTTATAGTCTCTCTTTTGTAGCAGAGGGGAGGGGAGAAGTCGCGGAGCAGGCATTGGCCGAGGCGAGCCCGGGGAACCTTCTGCCGCGTGGCTTTCGGTGCGAAGCAGATTAGACTCTTTTGGGAAGGTTTGGCGATGCGTTGCGCCGCGGCGAATGGCTCCGTGTCGGTTTATGAAAAACCATGTAACCGGAAAGGGGTTTTTGAAGAAGAAGCAGCCGTGGTGGCAAATAGCACCATCTTCCGGAGTCGCTGGCCAAGCCGCTCTTGGGCTGACTCGTGTGACCTCTGGCTTCAAGGGGGCCTCGTTGCTTCCCGGACCCACAGAGCCCCACTGCCGCGTTTACATACCCAAAGGGCCATTTGCGTGTGAAACAACCCACCGGTCCCCCAGATCAAATGGTGGCTTCCTTCGGGCCGAGGGCGATCCGCACCCGCCACCAAGCATTGGGGCGCCGCTGTCACTTCGACCGTCCTGCTCCTGAGGATCGAGAGCAGCTATTTTAAATACACCCCCCCCCCAAAAAAAGACCCCAAGCCTATTTATTTCACCCTTAAACCTTTGGGTGATCATCTCGGTCTGCTTCCATAGGGTCGCCTGTTGGTTTACAGTAGAAGAGCTACAGGGGAGGCGAACAAGATTGGGGGAGCGGGTGAAAAACTTTCAAGAGCCAGTCTCCATTTATCCCCCCCCCTTTTTCAATCTAAGTTACCATTTAGGGCGGTCCCACGAAAAGATGTAAAATGTAAGGATTCCGGCTTCAACGCCTGGGGGACAGGGCTGTAAATCCCCCCTCCCCCCCCGCCCCAATCTTCAAGAGAGAGGATTTCGGCTAAGGAGAAAGCCCCAAGAGTTGAGTCCCTGCCCCTCAGTTTCGCCCTAAGGGTTTGAGTTGAACCGGTGGGAGATGCGGACTGCAAGACAGTGAGCGGGACCCCTTTCCCGGCGGATCCCAAACCCCGTACTACTCGGGAGCAAGCTCCACTGATTCCTGTGCTCCGTCTGAGGATGCCTTTGGAAGGGAAGGCAGGGTTGAGGAGGACCTGCGCCCCCTCCCCCCCAGTACCCCTCAGTTCCTTGCTGGCTGTTTCCTGTCACCCCCCCCCCCGTCCCCTGCGCCACTTGATGGCCTCTGCGTTCCCACCGCTGCACACACCCCTAATTAATCCTTCTTATTACGGGCTGCTTTGGGGACCCACGAGGCCGCGCCAGCCTATTTAGATTGCCTTGGTTGGTTGCACAAATTTAAGTGGGAAACGCGTTATAAACCTAATAACTGCTTTAAAGCAAAAGGGGGGGGGAAGGGGAGAGGGGGAAAAAAAAGAAAGAAATATAATTATTTGATTATGGCGGAGCCCATTCAGTCACTATAGCCGGGGTCCGGGTTTGGGGTGAGTCAGTGTCTCTTCTTCTGGAGGGATCCACCACGAGGGTTTCGTCCGAGGCTGCCAGCCCCAGAAACACACACGTACACACTCACAACAGGCACAACTCCCCGAAGGGATGATGCCACTCCCCCGCCTTTCCCTCCCCCCTTTTTTTCCCCTGCCAGAGGATTAATTAATCCCTAAAACATTTCCAAACGGGAACTCGGGAATCAGATTTGGGTGGGCGCGAAATTAATTGAAAACAATCGTCGCCGGAGAGCCGTCTGGTTCGCACGCGCTGGTCGCCCCCCCCTCCCCATTTCTCTCGACCCCCTTATTTCTCCGCTGGGTGTTTGGTTTGGTATCTTTTAAGCGGGAAGAAAGGGCTCGTCTTCCAAGCGCGTCACTGTGGCGCTGCTTCTGTTTTTAAAAGGGGGGATTTTTTGGCAAGGGGGGGGGGTAAAAGATGGGGCAACGGAATGCAACGAGAACAGCCGGACTGTCACCTCTCTGATACTTAAAAAAAACAAAAACAACCGCGGGCATATTGTTGGATTACTAATTTGAGTTAATATGATCTTTATGGCTACATAACGGTGCGTAATTGGCCCCCTCTTCCAGCGCCCGAATGTAAACCACAATCGCCTTATTATTTAATAACCTCAAAGGCGTCGTCGGACCCGGCCCCGACCGAGAAGACCTTTTCTTCCCGCCCCGAGTTCTTGGGGGAAGAACAATGCCCATCTAATTGTGGAGATTTCAGAAAGTTGGCTCCTGCAAGTGACCAACTTCGGTAGGGAAGAGCTTCGCCAGATGTCCCCCTGCCCCAAACCGCCTGCCCTCCCCCCTTTCCTCCCCTCCCCTTCCTCCCCCCCTCCCGACTTATTGGAGGTTTTTTTTTTTGGTTCTCACATCCTAGCAACAGCCTAAATCTTCCAGAAGCAAATACAAACACTCTCCCCCCCCTCCCCCTTTTTGGCTTGGTTGCTACACAGCCTTTTTTTAATGGCAGGCTTCGCGGGAAAGTAGAAGGGTACACAGCAAAAGAAGAAAGAAAGAAAGAAAGAAAGAAAGAAAGAAAGAAAGAAAGAAAGAAAGAAAGAAAGAAAGAAAGAAAGAAAGAAAGAAAGAAAGAAAGAAAAATTGTGGCCGGCCTTCAAAAACAAGACAACGCGCCGAATGTTGTGATTTTTGGGAAGGGGGATTTCTCCCTTCCCAACTCTCTCTCTCTCTCCCCCACCCCCACCCCCTTCCTCTTTGATTAGTCATCCTGATATGGTTTAAGAAGCCGGGATAGATTTGGGGTCTTCAGCTTCGGATGAGCTTCAGCGCCGAATCTGGAAGGGTCTTAACTTGGAAGAGTTTCCCCCGCCCCCAAGGAAATAACCCTGGCGGACCTGGAGCAGTTTGGACTCTTCCTTACTAAACGGATCCCCGCTTCCCCCGCGCGCGCCCCCCCCCGTCTGTCTTCCTTTCTGCCCATTCCACAACCTGCCCATTCCTTTCTGCCCATTCTACAACCTGTTAGCCAATTTCCCATCTGGGAACAGCGCGGGCTCCCCTCCCCCCGCGACGGCCCTTCCTTTGAAACTGACCAAACTTCGCTCACTGTACAACACCTGCTTTCCACCACGGGGGAGATCCTCAAGATTTACAACGTGGGGTATAAACACAACAGGACCGCATTTTTGTTTTCAGAAAGCCCACCTCCGCCGCCCCTGTCTCAGTTAGAAATATAGTAGCTTTTTTGAGAGAGAGAGGAAGAATAGAAGGCTCTTCTGAAAATAAAAGTTCATTTATTTATTTTCTTTGCTTATTTTTTAAAATCATATTTACATCCCATCCTACCGTACTGGATAGAGCCCGATCTAGAGCCCAGGTAAGCCCGAGACTTTCCAAAAGAATTTCAAAACCCCGTTAAAACTGAGATCCTACGCAACTGGGAAGTCAATCCATTGGAAAGTAGTTCGATTTACTTCCGAGTAACCAGGCAAAAGATAGGCCTGCACACCCAATATGCTCACTCGGAAGCAAATATTTATTTCATCCGCCCTCCCCCCACGTATCCCCTCCTTTGGGGTCCTTTTCACCTGGGAAGGTTGAAGGCGGCAACGCCAACCTGTTTTTTGGGGTAGGGGGAAACGGGACCGGAAAGCAACAGATCAGCCCTGAGACCCCCCCAATGCCCGTCCCCACTAACCCTGCTGAAAGGATTGTCGAAGGCTTTCTCGGCCGGATTCAACTGGTTGTGGTGGGTTTCCGGGGCTGTGTGGCCGTGGTCTGGTGGATCTTGTTCCTAACGTTTCGCTTGCATCTGCGGCTGGCATCTTCTATGGCTGGCATCTCTGCGATACACCTCTGAAGATGCCAGCCACAGATGCAGGCGAAACGTTAGGAACAAGATCCACCAGACCACGACCACACAGCCCCGGAAACCCACCACAACCAGTCAGGAACAAGATCCACCAGACCACGGCCACACAGCCCGGAAAACCCACCACAACCTGCTGAAAGGAGTTTACTTAGAGAACTTTCCCCCCAACCAGTGTGCGGAACAACAGGGCTGATCCTCCTCCGGTTGCTTCTCTCCCCCCCCCCCCCCGCGTCACACAAGGCGCGCTTTGATGCGCTCCGGAGTTCACTCAGTAGGGGATTAGAGGGCGATGCGGCGCGTTCCTCTTCGCCAGGGGTGTCGAGAGCTCGGCTGAACAAGCGGCCCGCAGCGCCAGCCGCAGATCTCCGCCGAGCAAACGATCGCCCGACTGCTTGGCTATGCAGGCGGTGGTTTTTACCCTGGGGGTGGGGGTGGGGGAGAGCACGGGGCGCTTGGCTGGTTCCTGCAAGCCTCCCCCTAAAACGGCCTCCATTTTAGCTGGAAAAACTGGGTCACACTCCCCCCCCCCCAGAAGCAGAAGAGTTGGATTTATATCCCCCCTTTCTCTCCTGTAAGGAGACTCAAAGGGGCTGACAATCTCCTTTCCCTTCTCTCCCCCCCACCCCACAACAAACACCCTGTGAGGTGGGGCTGAGAGAGCTCCGAAGGACTGTGACCAGCCCAAGGTCACCCAGCGGGCATGTGTCGGAGTGCACAAGCTAGTCTGGTTCACCAGATAAATCTCCGGCAGCTCAAGTGGCAGAGCGGGGAAATCAAACCCCGTTCTCCAGATTAGAGCGCGCCTGCTCTTCAGCACTACACCACGCTGGTTTTTGTTCCTTTTAGTCTTCGGTCCCTTTTTAATCTCGACCCAACAAATACATTTGCTTTGTGGGGGGGGGGGGGGAGCAAACAAAAACAGCACGTGACTTTCTCCCAAGGGAAGCCCAAGGCGCCGAGCTCATTTACTCGAAAGTAAATTCGGAGTCCGCCGAAGGGGCTTGCTTCCAGAAATGGAAGGGGGGGAGGTTCTGGCAAAGGAGTGGTCTTGAAAAAACAGGTCGACTGGCGGGACATTTTTGCGCTCGGGAGAGCCCCCGCCCTTTCGCCTCCCCCCCTTTTCTCCCAAATTGTTGTGAATTTTCTGCCGTCCTACGAAGGGTTAATGACGCCAGAACTGCTGTGGGGAGAGAGGAGGGAACCTCCCCCCCCCCTTGGCGACATCGGAACCCAAACGTGGCACCCTCGTGGAAACGGACCGATTTGTCCAGACTGCTCTGCCCGTCGGGGGCTTCTTGGCGCAGCCTCGTTGGAGTTGCTTTCGTTTATCCCAGGTTGGGGAGGGGAGGGGGCGAAGCGAGGAGGGAGGGGGCACTTCCGACCGCCCCTCCCTCCCCCAAATGAGTTCATTTCCATATTTGCGCCTCCCGCAGCTGCGGGGGGGGGGGGTGGTGGTGGAGGGGTGGAGATCTTTGCAGGGACTTTGCAGCGTTCCGATACGTCGCGTCTCCCCGGTGACGGCGGAGTTCTCCAGGGAGAAGCAAGCGATCCATTGATCGCTCCGCCGGCTCACAAAGCGCGCGGGACGGCGTGGGAGGGGGATTATCTGTGGGTCTTGGCATCGAGCGAGCTGCTGAGAATTGGGAGGAGGAGGAGGAGGAGGAGGAGGAGAAACCGAATCTAGGCTGACACCAGAGAATCAACCTCCTCCGCCTGGCTGGATTTCCCAGCGCTCCCCCCCCCCTTCTTCCTCTCTGTTTTCGCCTGGTCCCCTTCGCCCCTTTCCCTTCTCCCCCCTCCCTTTCCCATTCCAGCTTCCCAAAGTGCGGATCGAAAGAAACAAGTCCGCCTCTTTCTCTCCCCACAGAAAACGACCCTCCGCCCTCGGGGTGGCCCCCGCCTCCTTTTTGCAGGGAGGGGGGGTTGGGGGAGGACTGGCTACAGCCCGTTTGAGCCCAACGGGACTCGGGAAACAGCCTAGCGGCGGGGGCCTCCCTGATCCCCAGCACGTGCGCTGAATTCAAGGGCGAAAAACCCATGGGTTCCCATTGAGCTGACTTCCAAGGACACCTTTTAGGACTCGGGCGCTAAAGGGAGAGAGCTACCTTGGCAGGATTTCAGAGGCGAAGAGCTTTGTGGCAAGAGGTGGTTAAAATGGTATAATAGCCGCAGAAAGCGTCCTAGCTGAAGACAGATGTCAAAGCAGTTCAAAGAGAGGGCCACCGTGATAAGCTTTTATGCCTTCTTTTTTTTGGGGGGGGGAGGGGGGATGGAATCCCACAGAAGTTAGTGGTATTTAATTCCCAGGTTGGAAGTGCCCAGGATAAAGACATCTGAATTGGATTCCGTGGCCTTGAAAAGTGCCTAAAGTCTGTGGGATTCTGCCTTAGTCGCATCCACAAGGCCACACACCCGAAACACAGCCAGAGAGAGGGCCTGTTCGATTCCCCTCTCCTCCACATGAGTGACAGGCTAGTTCTCTCAGAACTCTCTCAGTCCTCTCTCTCAGAACTCTCTCAGAACTTTCTCACCTACCCCACAAGGTCTGTTTTGGGGAGGGAGAAGAGTTTGTAAGTCGCTTTAAGACTCCTTACTGGTGTATAAACGCAAGCAGGATATAAATGCAAACTCTTCTTCTGGGCGCTAAAATGGGTTAGGACTTAGTGAGTGCAATTGGGAGGAACTCTGGCCCCTTCCGCACATGCAGAATAATGCACTTTCAATCCACTTTCACAATTGTTTGCAAGTGGATTTTGCTATTCCGCACAGCAAAATCCAGCTGCAAAGTGCATTGAAAGCGGATTGAAAGTGCATTATTCTGCAGATGCGGAAGGGGCCTCTTTCTTAATCCACTTGGATTAATTTAAGAGGGGGGGAGGTTGTACTGGATTTCCACCATGGATTGGAAGGCAAGCAGAAACCTCCTCCCCCTTCTCCTCCCCCCCCCCAGCACTATTCAAGGGGGGGGGGGTTAGTGGGAGAGACTTTGCATACCAGTGGGAAAATTAGCAAAAGTTTGTGCGGAAAGGTCGTAATGAAATCGGAGTGCTTCAAGTTTAGCTGGGGGAGGGGAGGGGGAAGAGTCGGCTTCATTCAAATGGAGCTTCCTTTTTAAAAAATGCCCTCCGGGATGCATAAAAGTCCGAGATGAAATGTGAGGTCGCCAGAGCCATAGGCAGGCAGGGATGAATGCGCTTCCACCGGCGAAGGCCCTCCGAATTCAGCGTCTGCTGTGTTGGAAAAGAAAGGACTTTACGCTGTTTCCTGCCTCGACCACAGCTGCACCTGATTCGATCTTTGGGAAGTGCCCAGAAAATGTCGTCCTAATTTTCACGACTCTTAAAAACCAGAAACATTTATTTGTGTGTGTGTGTGTGTGTGTGTGTGTGCTTAGACTGTTTTCACTCCCCCTGAATTCTCATTTTTAATCCTATGTCTACTTTCACTTCTACTGCAAGCCAGGAGTTGTCGCTTTTTAAGATGACTGTGCTCCGATCCGGGAACCACCCCCTCTTCGTGGGCCTGCTTCACCCGGGGGCCCTAGAAGCGCTCCCCGGCCTAGCCGATTGGGCTTCTTTTGAGTCCCCATCAGGAATAAAGACTGTATTGTGGAAGGCTTTCCCGGCCGGATTCAACTGGTTGTGGTGGGTGTTTCCGGGCTGTGTGGCCCTAGTCTGGTAGATCTCGTTCCTAACGTTTCGCCTGCATCTGTGTCCGGCGTCTTCAGAGGTGAATCGCAGTCTGTTAACACCTTAAATCAGAGGTAAGACACAGATGCAGGTGAAACGTCAGGAGCAAGATCTACCAGACCACAGCCACACAACCCAGAAAACCTGCAACAACCAGGGATAAAGAAGTGTGTGCCTCGGGTTCCGTTGGTTTGCGGTCCTCGCTGTTTTGCGCTCGGCCTTCCAGGGCTGTCCCCGCGGTCCTTATTCCCAGGAACTTCTGGGAGAGGGGTAGGGAGGGGGGGGCACACGGATTCATTTCTGGTCCCCCTTTCTACAATATTCTCCATTAGCGACAAGACGGAGACCTGCCATCAAAGGGAAGGGGCGCGCGGGGGACTCCTCGGAGGGGCCGAGAGAGAGAGAGAGAGAGAGAGAGAGAGAGAGAGAGAGACGGCTTAAGCGGCTTGTTGGCCTGGTGATTTGTCGCGCGGCCAGGGGCTGGGCTCGCAAACACCCTGCAGGTGCAGGCTGTAACGTCGCCATCCGGACTTTTAATGTAGATTACTCTGCAACTTGTTTGATCGCTCCTTTGAACCCCTTTGACAATTGCCTGTGACGAAACGCCGGGCTGCTCCCCCCCTCCCCCCTCCCCCTCGCTCCCTTTCTTTCTCTCCCCCTTCGAGTAAGGCCTTCAGGGTAATTCCTCGTGGCTTTGAAAGATCGCCACTATAGATATATATATTTAAAGATACATTATTAGCCAAACACACCTCGAACACAACTTCAATTCTGGATCCTGGGCCTGTCTGTCACGTGGGGGAGCCTTTTCTAGCCTTGACTCGCAACTTTATTGAAGCTTGGGGAAAGTTGCCTTTCCCTGAAGAAGCCCTCGGGATTAGCCCCTTCCCCTTCCCCACCCCCACCCCCAAGCCTAAACACATGCAAATGGGAGGAGAAGCCCAAACCGATTTCAATGAAGCCGACTTCTAAGGATCTGTTCGGGGAAAGGCTGAGATTCTGTGCCTGGTTGACTAGAGGGGGGGACTCAGTGGGGCTCAATTATGAGCACCCCCCAGCCTGGTATAGGGCTGCCAAACACTAAATCAGAAAGCAGAACCCAACCCCCCTCCCCGCCATGGGTCACGCTCTCTCCATGGGGTAATAGGCTAGGGTGCCTTCAGCCAGGAACGCCATAGATGCGTCTGGCTGAGAGCACGAGGGAGAAAAAGAAGAGGAGGAGGAGGAGAAGTTTGGATTTATACCCCCCCCTTTCTCAAAGGGGCTTACAAATTCATTTCCCTCCCCCCCCACACACAACAAACACCCTGTGAGGTGGGTGGGCCTGAGAGAGCTCTGAAGAACAGTGAGTAGCCCAGGGTCAACCACCCGTCATGTGCTGGAGTGCACAAGCTAATCTGGTTCACCAGATAAGCCTCCACAGCTCAAGTGGCAGAGCGGGGAATCAAACCCGGTTCTCCAGATTAGAGTGCGCCTGCTCTTAACCACTGCAGCAAAGAGTAGGAACAGGCATGCCCAAATGCCTTTGGTGCTTCAGGTGCCTGTCCTAAGGATATGTGCAGTCAGGATGCAGCTCCTTTTGGGTTGCCATGCCAACCTCCAGGTGGGGCCTGGAGTTTTCCCTGGAATTGCAACTGAACTCCAAACTACAGAAATGTTTGGATTCCATGGCCAATCCTGCAGCGAACAGATCTGTTCTAGCTTCAGATTCCTGGGCTGCTGTGTAGGTTGGTCGAGCCAGACTCTGCCGTTCCTGCCACACTACATGCCAGACCAGAACGCGACAGGGAAACAGGGGAATAGCGTCAGATCTGGGCATCCCCTGCCCTCTCCGTGGTCTCGCCAAAGGGGTAGGCCATGCAAGAAACAGCTGCTTCTAATCAAGGCACAATTTATGCAACTCATCAACTTAACTGCGCATTAAATTGCGCATTCCGCAGTCCTTGTCCTGCATAGCATCAGCGCAAAAGCTGTTCCGTCCGAAGCGCTCGGGTTTCAGGCCATTTGGCGTTACTGGGGCTAGACCGGAATGCCACCTGCTTCTAAAGATGCCAACGTCCCCGTTTAACTCGCTAGTGGGAGCACCAACCCGCTTTTTTGCTTGGTGCCCTGGGTATATTTCAGTCAATGTATTTTGCTAGAGTGTTGTGGGTTTTCCAGGTTGTATGGCTGTGTTCCAGTGGTATTGTCTCCTGACGTTTCGCCTGCACAGATTCCAGCCACAGATGCAGGCGAAACGTCAGGAGAAAATACTACTGGAACACAGCCATACAACCCAGAAAACCCACAACACTCTGGTGATTCGGTGTATTTTGCTGCCTCAGTGTATTTTGCTGCCTCATCCTGATTATGCGATCCACAGATTAGATGCCTCAGAGGATTTGAACTGAAATTGTTTCCAGCGTGGTCCAAGGCTCCCTTTGAACGCTTTTGTAAATCGGGTTATGCAAATCTTCCCCTTCCGGGGTTCTTACTTCGGAATGAGATTCGTGGGGTCAACTCGACCGCCAGCCTGAAAGTTTACATTGTGACAGGCTCACAAACTCATTTACATCAGAGACAAGGCAATTTAGATGAGGCATCTTTATATAGGAGCAGCTTTATAGATGGCCGAGGGACTGATGGAATGGTCCCGCGTGCTTAGCATATCCGGTGCTGGATCATTAAAATGCAGACGAATCCAACAGGTGGGTAGTTCAGCCAAAAAAAAAAAAAAAAAAAAAGCAAAAGCAAATTGCAACAAAATGGGAACCTCTGTATGTTTCCTTAAAATTGAGTCCCACTGATTTAATGGGACTGCCCTTAGTTCCCAAATATGCACGAAATTCCAGATTGAACCCTAAACGCCCTGGAAGTTCTCTGGGTTCCCTTGAAAGTCGAATACCTCGACGAGTTGGAAGGACGCCGTTGTCCTCGTGGCAAGACAAATCGAAGAAAAGCTACCCCCCCCCCCAAGAAATAAATCCCAGAAAGATCGCAGGAAGCCAGCCGACTCCCCTCCCCCACAACTCCCTCCTCCCTCCTCATTTGATCGCGCCCCACCCTGTCATATTTACTCGATCCGGTTTATCGGGGGGCCCCCTCCCCAAAGAGCCACTGAACTCTTCGCCCCTTCCAGACTCCCGCAAGCGCTGCTTTGTCCCCACCCAAAACAAACCCGGGCGAATCCATCCCGCCCTATCAACCCGGGGGTTTGAATTAAAGGCCCGTGGGGGGCACTTGAGGCTACAAAGGGCTACACATAAATAAATGCCACATTTGCCTATTGCGAAAACTTTATCTCTGCGCCTTTTCTGGCTCCCAACAGGGGGAAGCCGGGGGCGGGCGGAGGGACCCTCGTTTATTATCCAGCTGTAGGCAGACGCGGCCCCTCTTGGCTGCGGAGGGACGGCCTCCCCCCCTCCCCCCCTCGCTGTCCTATCTTTGGGTCAACAGCAGCCTTCTTTGTTCGCCGGAGCTCTTCCCCAATTTTAAACTTCACTCGTCCGTCCCACGTTTGTTTGTTAACGACGCGATTCCCATCTGGCTCGCCCTACTTTCCAAAAGATATAAATCTTGGACTCTCTCTCTCTCTCTGGTTCCTCCTGGAGGTTTTCCAGCCTTCCCCAAATGTTTTACACACACACCCTCCCCGCCGCCGCCCTTTATCATTTAAGTGCCACCGTAGCCAGAAGAAAAAAAAAATTCAAGGTTTCAAATTCTCCCGCAATGGCACAAAGCCAAGGGGTCCGAAATGGGGTTTGTCAATTTCACGTTCCCCCTGCGACAGCCTCCCCTAGGGCTCCCCAAAAGGTTCCGAAATGGGGTTTGTCAGTTTCATATTTCCCCTCGGACAGCCTCCCCTAGGGCTCCCCAAAGATTCCGAAATGGGGTTTGTCAATTTCACGTTCCCCTGCGACAGCCTCCCTTAGGGCTCCCCAAAAGATTCCGAAATGGGGTTTGTCAATTTCACGTTCCCCCTGCGACAGCCTCTCCTAGGGCTCCCCAAAGATCCCGAAATGGGGTTTGTCAATTTCACGTTCCCCTGCGACAGCCTCCCTTAGGGCTCCCCAAAAGATTCCGAAATGGGGTTTGTCAATTTCATGTTCCCCTGCGACAGCCTCTCCTAGGGCTCCCCAAAGATCCCGAAATGGGGTTTGTCAATTTCATGTTCCCCTCCGACAGCCTCCCTTAGGGCTCCCCAAAGATTCCGAAATGGGGTTTGTCAATTTCATGTTCCCCTCCGACAGCCTCCCTTAGGGCTCCCCAAAGATTCCGAAATGGGGTTTGTCAATTTCATGTTCCCCCTCCGACAGCCTCCCTTAGGGCTCCCCAAAGATTCCGAAATGGGGTTTGTCAATTTCATGTTCCCCTGCGACAGCCTCTCCTAGGGCTCCCCAAAGATCCCGAAATGGGGTTTGTCAATTTCATATTCCCCCTCGGACAGGCTGTGGGAGGGGGAACATGAAATTGACAAGCCCCATGTCGTTTCCCAGGCTAAAACGGGGCGGGATGGCGACTGGAGCCTAGCGCTGGGAGGGAACGTCTTCCAGAATCGCCTGCGGACCTGGAGACTTTACAGTGGGCAGAAGTTTTCCCATCGGTGACACTCGACCCATTTGCACAGCCCCGATTTATCGCCAGGGGAAAGATCTGGGCGAAATTCGTTGAGACCAGAATCCCAACTCGCCTTCGAGGCTGATTTCAAAGTAACCCTCAACTATTAGGGATGCCCCCCCCCCTTCCTTGTGTGCGCGCGCGCGTGAATTTCCGGCATACCACCCAGGGGAATGTATGGGGTCAAGGGGCTGCAGCCATTTAATCAACATGTGTGTGTGCGTGTGTGTGTGTGTAGGGGGGTGGAAAATGGCCCCCACACCCCCTCTTCTTTCCCTGGGTCCATACACTGACTTCAAGACCTGGTGCCAAAAAAAGTGGTTTGGTCGTGGTGGGGAGGGCGGCTGCCCATACGGGGAAGGGGTGTGTGTGGAAACCCCAGATTTTGCACCGGGGACATTTCCCCTAGAGATATATATTTATCCCGCAACTTTCAAATGCCTCAACTTTTTAGAAACGACAGAGCTTCCGAGCTGAGAGGAACGGAGAGGGAGAGAGAAGGCCGGCTGGCGCTCAGCTTCTGCAATGGCCGATTTATTCTCTGCCCCCGGCCAGAGCAGAAAAAGAAGGCCAGGAAGGAATTGAATCTCCCAGGAGATTGGGAAGGACTGAAATTGCCAGCCCAGACCGTTGGAAACACTTTCTCGGCCTACAATCGACGTCTTTAGTCCGATCCCTGCGCCTCCCCTCGGGGAAAGCTGGAAGGGGGTTTGCATGTGTCAGAATTCAGCTGTAGGTTTTCCCTGGAATCCTACAAAACCCTTTCTTCCACTCTTTTCTCCAAGGGGGATCCCCACCCCAAATAAATCAGAATCCGCCAGGAAATGTATCATTTCCACGCTGGTTGACTGGAGGGCAAGAGAGATTTCCTCGCATTTCCGCGAAGGCAAAAACTGGGCGATAGAAACCCAGCGATCGCGCCCTCTCCTCAATTCCGCTTGGACGCGATCTGATATAAATAATGAAGAAATCAAGTGGCACAGAATTCTTTTCTGGGGAGTCCAGTTTCATTTCTTGGCTAGAGAGGGAACGAAGGACCTATTTTAGGTGCCGCATAGAATGGGAGGGAAGAAACTGACAAAAAGTCGGGCCCCCCCTCCAATATGCCGGGTAGTTGGCAGCCAAACCTGTTACTCCTTTCTAAGTTGATTGAAATCAGTCGGCTGAAAACGGCGTTGTGGATCGTAACTAGGAAAATAGTTGGAGCTGGCTCGGAGGGACAATTCTGTGTAATTCGAAAGCCTGCGTGCCCAGAGGCCAGGACTTGGATGTCCCCCCCCCCCCTCCGCAGTTAAGTTGTTTGCCAGCAGATGGATATTTTCACTCCGATGCAAAAACAAATTATAAAAACAGCTGTCGAACTTCACTGGGCCTAATAAAGGTAATAATAATAGTAATAATAGTTGGCACGGAATGATGGAAGGCCTGTGGCATATTTCTTTCCTCGCTTACTCTCGGGGAAGAGCCCCCAACGAGCCACATGAAAACCAGTCCTTGATTCCCTACAAGTTGGACGCCAGAGGTTTCCCAGCGAGGGAAGCCAAGGCGCTCTGCACATGCTCCGGCGCGCTCTCGTTTCCAGGCCGGCGCTCCGAGTCAGCCTCGCCTCCGATTTCGCTCCCCCCCCCTTCCCACCCCCGCGCGACTAAAGTCCAGTTTAAGAGTCCCCTTTCCACGTGCCCCCCCTTAAAGACACCCCTTTCTCAAACGCCCTCCTCGGGGATTTCGCTCCGGACAAATTGAGGAGGTCTCCAACTTTCCGGAGGGTGCGCTTTTAATCACCGATCATTAAAATAGTTATGTTAAATATACTCAATTACATGCATGACTTCCCCGCACCCCCCCCCCCGCACCCCCGGCGGGCCTTTCTATTCTCCCAGCTGCTCCCGGATCCCTGCGCTATAGACTGTGGGGGTGGGGGCGGGGGGGGGGAGGCAGGGGAGAGAAAACCTCGATTATAGCGAATCCATACATTTCTGGGGATTTCATCAGCCTAATTACGGCTTTCCGTGTGGTCCGGGGAACCTGAATGGGCCTTTGACTATTTACTTTGAGGACAGGGGAAGGGGGGTGGAAAGGGGGAAAGTCAGCCACTGTGTGTGTGTGTGTGTGTGTGTGTGTGTGTGTGTGTGTGTGTGTGTGTGTGTGTGATGGCACGCAGAGGACTCTGTCCGCGGTGGCGTCACCTTGCACAGTATTTACCTAGCCAGGTATCTTGTCGCTAGGTGTGTCCGGTGAGGTTGGGGGCGAGGGAAGAGAAAGAAAAATAAGCCAAGCCTCGACAGTAAAGTCCAGCGGAGCCCGCTCATGCCCCGCTGCAGGGTCAAGGGTGGGTGTGTGGAAGGGAGGGCTATCTCTCCCCCCCCCCCGCCCCAAATCAGGATTTTCTCCCTAGCTGGTCTATTGGGGAGGCTGTCGCAGGGGGTGTGGAGAAGAGAGAGCCGGCTTGATCCCTGCAGAAGAATGGGGGAATTGCCAGGGAGCGCTCCAACTGACCTCCTCTGCTCAATGGATTGGGGCGGGGTGTGTGTGTGTGTGAGTGTGTGTGTGTGGAGTTGTCCTCTTGATATCCTGAAGTCCTGCCGCAGGGAGAAGGGGGCGGCTGCGGTGGCAAGAGGCGGCGGCTGGGAAAAGACAAACACGGCCATACCACCCTGAACACGCCCGATCTCGTCTGATCTCGGAAACACGGGGATTGGAAGAGCCTGGCCATGAGGACACACGGGTCATCGCGTGCACACGAGAAGAGAGAGACGGAGAGGTGTAGGGAGAGAACGGGGGAGCCCGCCCGCCCCTTTTGCCGCGCGTGTCCTCCAGTTGTCTTGTCCCAGGTCCATTTCACAACAGGCGATCCCGCTTTGACCCAACAGCACCTTTGGGTTGTCAAGGGTCTCCCGAGGCTCTACCAAGCCCCTTCCGCACCTGCAGAAGAAGGCCCTTTCGATCCACTCTCACAACTGTTTGCAAGCAGATTTTGCTGTTTCCGCACAGGAAAATCCAGCTGCAAAGTGGATTGACAGTGGAGTGAAAATGCATTATTCTGCATGTGCGGAAGGGGCAGCAGGAGCGCAGTTCAGCAGCTGCCTTTGCACAAACGCTCCCTAAATAGTCCGCATTTCTCCCACCTGGCCTGTTGTCCCGCGCCCTTCCCCGCATGGGCCAATCCCAAGCAGCGAGACAAACCACTTCTAGGAAGAAGGTAATCTCAGACATGGGGGATCTCCTGTCCAAGCCTCCAGTGGTGGGGTTCAGCAGGTTCGCACCACTGTTGTTCAAATGGTGCTTGCAAACAACCAGTTGTTAAATTATTTGAATCCCACCATTGGCCTTGACCCCAGACCCCCAGACCCCCAGACGCCTCCCGGCGAAAAAAACTTCACCCGCTTAACCGGGGGAGGCAACGAATGGCTTTGCGAATTCTGGAGTGGCTGATGTAGTTTTGCCCCGTCCTGCCCTGGGGCTCAGGGTCCCCAGAGCCACCCAGGGTTCATGCAGACGGTCGCACCATTTAGCCTGGCAGATTGGAGAGGGTGACACCAGCCGTCGGGCAGCCCTTCGGGACGCGCGCCATTGAAGTCAATGGGATTCACGCGGGGCCGGAGGCGCCGATCCATTCACTTCAATGGGCCGGGAGACTCCGCTGGAAAGAGGTGGGAGAAGAGAAAAGGGAGCGCGATTCTCCTCCTGCCGTTGCGCTCTTAAAACTTTACAGAACTTTTGCTGGCAGGAAAGCCCTACTCAAAGAAAGACCGAGGGGTTTTCCCAGCAAAGAAGGGGCAGATTGCCCGCCTGACTTCAGGGCGGCGTGTGTCATTACTTTGCGCAACGACACTCCCATCCTGCGGAGCATCCTCCGGACTGGGCAAAACTCCAGACGACTTTGTGAAATTTGTTTACCTCTTGGACCATAGGTGTCAAGCTCGCGGCCCTCTAGATGTTATGGACTACAGTTCCCATCCTCCCCTGCCAGCATCATGCTGGCAGGCGATGATGGGAACTGTAGTCCATAACATCTGGAGGGCCGCGTGTTTGACACCTGTGTCTTGGACTGTTACAACCAGAGAAAGGGGGGGGGGAGGCGGGATATCTCTGGGCTGCCTGCACAGACACCTGTTGTGAATGGGGGGAGGGGTCTTAAGGGGAAAGAGCCCCAAACAGCCTGTCACCCGCGGCCTACTTGCAGACAAATTCTGCTGAAAGGAAGGGCGACGGCTCCCCAGGTTGAAAAGCCTGCCCAGGATCCCGGTGTAAGGCTAACCACATCGAGGGGATCGTGGCGGATGGTCAGCGCGAGAAAACCAGCCAGAATAGAGGACCCCCGGGATTACCCCCACCGCACCCCCACCCGATGCCACCCGGCTCCGCTCCCCTGCTTCCACAGGGGCCACCCAGGAAAGCGCAGGGCGCAAATCCGAAGCTAAACTAACAGAACCGAAGAGTGATGCGAATCCTAAGGGTGGGAATTCCGGAACCGGAGGGGCTGTTGAAGTACGGGGAGGGGGCGCTTTTCTTTTGGTCCACAAGGCAGGACGCCCTTTCCAAACGTTTTGGCACACCATACCGCCTGAAAAGCCTTCGGCTCCGGAAGTGGACTGTCCCCTACATTTTCGTTCCCCCAGCCTCCCACCAAAGCATCCAGATGTAAAAAAGCCTCGGGAAATCTGGGGTGCTGTGTGGTTTCCGGGCTGTATGGCCGTGTCCTAGCAGCATTTTCTCCTGACCGTCTGAAGCTGCCAGCCACAGATGCAGGCGAAACGTCAGGAGAGAATGCTGCTAGGACACGGCCATACAGCCCGGAAACCACACAGCACCCCAGTGATTCCGGCCGTGAAAGCCTTCGACAATACCTCGGGAAATCGTTTGGGACCCACCAATTTTGTAGCGTGGACTTCCTTTTTAAAAGAAGACATTAAAAAAAAAAAGATTTTTACCAACACAGTGGCAGATCGAATCCCGGCCTCGTTGAACCCAAACGTCTGACTGCCTGTCTAATCCTGTCAACTCAGGTGGGATTTACTTGCGAGTAAACGTATTTCGTATTGCGCGGAGCGGAGGCAAAGGCGGCAGGCGATCCTGCTGAGGTCGGCCACACAACTTTTCATATCAGGGCCCGAATTCTAAGCGCCTTTCTCAGAGAGTTGCCAGACATACTTCTCAGTACATGCGCAGTGCGATCCTAAACAGGTCGACCCATCAAATGGGTTTAGAAAAGTGTATGTTGAGGATCACGCTGGTACCCCGATGTCCCAACTCAGTGCACATTTAGTTGGGATCCGGTGGGATTTGCTTCAAAGTATCCAAGTATCTGTGTGGTGTACTGGTTAAGAAGAGCTTGTGGACTCTAATCTGGAGAACCGGGTTTGAGTCCCCATTTCTCCATATGAGTGGCGGACTCTTATCTGGTGAACCAAATTTGTTTCCCTGCTCCACACATGGAGCCCATTGGGTGACCTTGGGCCTGCCACAGAGTCCTCTCAGAACCCTCTCAGCCCCACCTACCTCACAGGTTGTCTGTTGCGGGGAGAGGAAGGGAAAGAAGCTTGTAGGCCAACTTGAGTCTCCTTACAGGAGAGAAAGGTGAGGTATAAATCCCAACTCCTCCTCCTCGTGGTCTTCAAATTGGACATAGCTTTTTCCTAGTGGCTATAGTTTGTTTCAGTGGTTATGCCCATGGTTTACTTGATCCTCTAGAGGGGGGGGGGCACATAAAGGGTACAAATAAATGAATAAAAATAAAATGGAAATCCCTCAAACGGCTCAGGGCCTATATCTACAACTGAGGATGCCCCTATGCCCACTGCATTCTCCATTCCTTCTTGTGGGTCCTCAATGGATGCTCAAGTAGCCCCGCCCCCACACTCTTCATCCTTCCCCTGCAGTAATGATGGGATGACCCCTAAACGTGTTTAGGATGGGGGTTTTCCTTCCCTTTCTTAAAAAGAAGAAGGAGAAGAGTTTGGATTTATACCCCACCTTTCTCTCCTGTAAAAGGACTCAAGGTGCCTACAAGCTCCTTTCCCTTTCCCTCTCCACAACAGACACCTTGTGAGGCAGGTGGGGCTGAGAGAGTTCTGAGAGAACTGTGACTAGGCCAAGGCCATCCAGCAGGAATGTCTGAGTGCGGAAACACATCTGGTTCACCAGATAAGCCTCCGCCACTCAGGTGGAGGAGCGGGGAATCAAACCCTGTTCTCCAGATGAGAATCCACCTGCTCTTAACCCCTACACCACGCTGGCTTGGGCCTCAATACTTCCCAGTCAGTCAGCCAGGATGTCTTCCTCTGTAGGATGGGGACACCAGCCCTGATCTGAGAAGTAATGAACCCATCCGGCCCTAAAGACCCGGCCCTGGGCATTTCTTCGCTGAAGCGGAGCAACCCACTCGGGGATCCACTCGCATTGCTCGTTTAAAGCGCCAGTCTTTCGGCTCAAGAAGGTCGCGAACCGCGGTCAGAATAGCCTGCGCCCGTCTCCCAAAGCGAAACCAGCCGCCGCCGAGGCTGCTGGTAAATCAGGGGCGATGCTCTTCTAGGGGGCATTTTGTTAGAGACTGTCTCTAAATGTGTAGATGGGCAAAATCTCCATGACAGATGTGTCCACCCCTAGACGAGTGTCCTGTGCAATATTAGTAGCAGTAAACAGAACTTCTGCACCGTTGACTGTGTCAGTGGTTTCTGCATGCATGCCTGAAGGTGGTCTACTCCAGAGTACTCGCTGCTTTAACACATTTCCACCGATTCCTGCTTGGAGGGGCTGGGGATTGGGACCCTGGTAGATTTTGACCAATTCCAAAGAGCCCAGGGCTAGAGAGAGAGAGAGAGAGAGACACAGACAGACAGACAGACAGACAGACACACACACACACACACACACAGAGAGAGAGAGAGAGAGAGAGAGAGAGAGAGAGAGAGAGAGAGAGAGAGCGAGCGAGCGAGAGCGCTGGGGCGAGTCGCAGCCCGGAATAGCAAGGCAGGAAAGTTCACACGACGATCGAGTGACCGAGAGAACAAGAGGCCCATTTTAATCAGCCGGTTCCTCCCCCCCTCCCCCCCACCCCCGCAGGTGGAGGAGCCCAGAGCCCGGCCATTGTCTCTCTCTGCCCCCCCCCCCCTTTGCTGGCAACGCCCGCCCCTTCGGAGACCGCGACTCGGTGGCTGGATGGGATTTCACCTCTCTTGCTCGACACATGTGCCCATTGTCGTGTCACAGATCCGGGAGAATCCTCTAGATTATGGAAGGGCCTAAGCCCGGCCTCATTAAATCCCCCCTTTTTTTCCTTCTATTTTTTGGGGAGGGGGGGGAGGAGGGGGCAGAGCCGAGGTTTAACGTGAGCAAGATGTAGGACTATATAAGTCGCTGGAGAGAGAGGTGGCACGTTATCCAGGGCGGGAGTAAAGACACGAGTGTGTGGAAGAACGCGCAACACACACACACAGACAGACAGACAGACAGACAGACAGACAGACAGAGGTCTCGTGATCAGCCTATTTGGGCACGCTGCTATTCTCTCCCGCCCCTACTTCTGGGCAGTGCTCATCTGATAAGTGCGCAAGTGTCCCCCCCCCTCTCACACACACAGCATCAATGGCCCCTCCGCCGCGCAGCCCCTTCATCCTCTCCCTCCAGGGTCCCATTGTGGCGGCGACAATCGAATAACGAGCTGATCAGACGGCGCGGCCGCTCCGCCAAAGGAAAGCCGCCTGCGCATCGCGGGAGAAGTTCCTAATTTGAAGCCGGAAGGGAGGCGCGCGCCGGCCTCGGGCTGCGGGGGGGGGGGGGTGGTGGTGGGGCTACCCGCCCCCACCTCCAAACGTGCCTGGAGAACTTCAGCAATTACCGGCTCTGGGGCAGGGTGGGCTATTGATCAGCTATTGGCAATTGCTGTTCAGCACAGCGGAGGGCAACAGGCCCACGAACAGAGCGATCCTAAGGAAGGAGAGGAGTCTGGATTGAGACTCCCTGAAGTTGGGAAAAGTGGGGTGTAAATCATTTATACCCCACTTTTCTCGACCATAGGGAGTCTCAAAGCCGCTGACGAAGTCCTCCCCCTCCTCCTCTCCCCACAACAGGCACTTTGTGAGGCAGGTGGAGCGGAGAGAGTTCTGAGAGAACCGAAACTGGGCCAAGGTCAGAAGAAGAAAGGATGGATTTATACCCCGCTTTCCTCAACCGTAAGAAGTCCAAAAGCCACTTAAAGACGCCTTCCCTTCCCCTCCTTCCCCTTAAGAGGCAGGCTGCACGGGGAGTGGAGAAACAAATCCAGTTCACCAGATAAGAGTCCACCTGCTCCTATACCTCGTTCTTCTCCAGGGGCGGAGCAAGGGGAAACTGCACCCATGGTGGGCGCACGCCCTGCGCCCCTTCTGCAGCAGCACCCACTCTGGAACGCCTCCAGAATGCCCCAACACCCCAGTCACACCCCTTTACTGGCACGCGCCTGGGGCATTGCGCCTCTCCTGCCTCGTGGGCAGTATTCCACTACTCTTCGTAACCACAAGAAGTCTCAAAGCTTCTAACAATTGCCTCCCTTTCCCCACAACAGACACCTTGTGAGGTAGGTGGGGCTGAGAAAGTTCTGAGAGAACTGTGACTGGCCCAGGGTCACCCAGCAGGCTTCATGTGAAGGAGTGGGGAATCAAACCCGGTTCTCCGGATTAGTGTCCACCATTCTTAACCACTATACCTGTTCAAACCCACTCCTTTAACTCTCGTTAGGACTACATGGTAGGTCAGTGGTGGTGAACCTATGGCACGGGTGCCAGAGGTGGCACTCAGAGCCCTCTTTGTGGGCAAATGCAAACAGAGTCCCCACCCCCCTCCCCCACATCTAGGCTGGCCTGGGCCACTGGGCTTGATTATTAGCATTAAACCTAAGACCTAGTTTTGGGGAAGCAGTGTAGGTAACCCTGTTAAGCGCTGTGAAACCCCACTGAATTTCATGCGCAATCCTTTACCTGGGAGTAAGCTCGGTTGCTGGTAATGAGGCTTGCTTCTGAGTAAACCCTCCTGTTGGAAGAGTTGGATGGTTGCTTTAAAGCAAAGCCAACCGCCTTGGAGCCAACAGTTTTTTTTCTAAACTAAAACCTCAGTATTCAGGGTAAATTGCCATGTTGGCACTTTGCAAGAAATAAGTGGGTTTGGGGTTGCAATTTGGGCCCGAGGTCTCGAAAAGGTTCGCCATCACTGTGGTAGGTGAAGGGTAATGGGGGTTTCGAATCCTGCTGTCCAAATGAATCCAGGCACTGTGAAGGTTTTGATTTCTGACAGCCAATCTTGTAAATTCCGGAGAGATGCGTTATTCGCCCAAGTCAGGGCCCCAACCACAGATTTCTGGGACAGATCAGATGTGAGGCGTGCCGGTGCGATGCTCAGGTTTAGTCTCTTTGCCAGGTCAGGCTCGGGCTTTGGCGAGTCTCCTGCAGCAAGGGGCAAGCGGAGATCTACAGACGCCAGGCGCGCTGGTTTAGTGCACAGACTTGGAGATCTGTGAACCTTGAAATATTTTTCTTGGGGGGGGGGCCCTCCCGGGAATCTCTCCTTTAAGGGGCACCGGCTGCGGAGGGGGGAAGAGAAGTCGAGACGAGATTATCCAATGGCAGCACACCCTAGGAAGGTCATCAGCCAATCCGCTGCTGCGAGTTCCCTTCCTCACCCAAGGCGGGGCTCGGGTTCCCGAGCTGCCCTCCGGGTCTGGCTTGCGAGTCATAAATTTCTCATCGAACACGTCGGGCGCCTTTAAATATTCAGGTTAACAACCACCAGGTGCCCGCTGAACAGCGCGCATTAACTATGAATTAAGCCGCCGCCTCCCTTTCCTACCCGCAGAATGGGATCACGGTTTCAAAGGCAGCAACCTTACACCTGCCGGCCCGAGCCTGCCCCCCTCCAAGCTCTTGCGCCAAGCTTTGCGCGACATCCAAAGGCGTCTTGGCGCAAGAAGAAGAAGAAGAAGAGTGGGATTTATATCCCCCCTTTCTGTCCTGTAAGGAGACTCAAAGAGGCTGACAATCTCCTTGCCCTTCCCTTCTCCCCACAATAAACACCCTGTGAGGCGGGTGGGGCTGAGAGAGCTCCGAAGAACTGTAACTAGCCCTGCCCAAGGTCATCCAGCTGGCCTGTGTTGGCGTGCACAAGCTAATCTGGGTCACCAGATAAACCTCCGCAGCTCAACTGGCCGAGTGGGGAATCAAACCCGGTTCTCCAGCACCTGCTCTTAACCACTCCACCACACTGGCTCTCAAGGACTCTGGGCATCCGAAAGCTATCACAACTGGACTCGCTCCGGAGACCCAGGCTGGTTGTCGAGCCTCAGCGCCTGGCCCCGATCCAAACGGAACTGATCAGGCGGCCATCTGTGACTCCACAGCCTCTGGTCTCATGAGAGAGAAGAAATACGTGTATCTAATGTTACATAAATCACCAGAAATCTACCCATCCATCCCTTCCAGGAGCCAGCATGGTTAAGAGCAGCAGACTCTAATATGGAGAACCAGGTTTGATTCCCCACTCCTCCAGCTGAGTGGCAGAGGCTTATCTGGTGAACCAGATGTGTTTCCACACTCCTACATTCCGGCTGGGTGACCTTGGGCCAGTCACATTCCTCTCAGAACTCTCTCAGCCCCACCTGCCTCACAAGGTGTCTGTTGCGGGGAGAGGAAGGGAAAGGAGCTTGTAAACCACCTTGAGTCTCCTTACAGGAGCAAAAGGTGGGATATAAATCCAAAGTCTTCTCCTCCTTCTCTTGGGACTGAGGTGGGAGAAGGTCTTGGGAGCCCCAGGGAGGAGAAAGGGGAGGGGTATTGAAGGGGAAAACATCCAAGTGAAGCCCCCCTCCCTCTCATCCTTCCTGCCAGGAGGCCCCTTCCCAAATTTCGGGATGCCACATCATGTTACCGCTGCCTTGGAAGCCCCTTTAGGATCCGTGACAGCTGACTTTGCGCTATCGATTATGTGCCACCGCGCGTCATAGGCGCCCCTCCGAAGGCGTCGAGGCGGCCCGACGTCCTGTAGGCTCGGGAAGGCGATCGGTCAGAATTTAATTCGCAGTGACACCCGGGGGTCGGCCGCGAGCGGGCACAGGCAGCGCCGGCTCCCCCCACCCCCCGGGTTTACACGGCAACTGCCCCAAGGGACGGAGATCGAGGTGTGGAAGGCGGTAGGACCACATCTGGAGCACGGAAGGCCAGCTGGATCCTGGTTTTGTAACCCAGATTCAGTCCACCAATATCCAGGAGAAGGCCGGGGTATTGTACCACTCGCAAGGAGGACACGGCCTTCCCATTGCTTTTTCTTGGGCCCACTTTTGGCTCAGGGGCTTCCGCGGTATCCTTTCAGGGTTCCCAGGCAAGAAATCCTACTGGTCTCAGTTTTATTACTGTCCATTTACAGACCACCTTTCCCGCTGCGGCTCAAGAGGGTCTGGATTGGGGTGTTGTGACCAACCACAAACGCAGGCGAAACGTCAGGAGAAAATGCTACTGGAACACGGCCATGCGGCCCGGAAACCCCACAACACCCCAGTGGTTTTGGCCTTGAAAGCCTTTGGCAGTACAGAGTTTAGATCGATATCTCGCTTTTCTCGACCTTTAAGGAATCTCAAAATAGTTTACAATCTCTTTCCTTTTCTCTCCTCAAACCGGACACTTTTTGAGGCAGGTGGGGCTGAGGGAGTTCTGAGAGAACTGTGCCTGGCCCAAGATCATCCATCAGGCTTCATGTGTCAGGGCAGGAAACAAACCTGACCCACCCGATTAGAGTTCCTAGCTTTTTATGGAGGAGGGAGGAAACAAACCCCGTTCTTCAGATTAGAGTCCACATGCTGTTATTCCACTACCACCAGGTTGGCTCCTCAACAATTAAAAACAATACTACCAAAGTCCTTTATACTCAGCCCTTCTTGATGGGGAAAGGGCAGGGGAAAATCCAATGAATGAATGAATGAATGAATGAATGAATGAATGAATGAATGAATGAATGAATGAATGAAATACCACTGCATGCTGGGTATTTACAATGCTGCCCTGACCTAGCTGCCCTGGGCTAGCCCTATCTGAACAGATCTCCCAAATGAAGCAAGGTCCCTGCTGCTTTGTGCTTGGCTGGGAGACCCCAAAGGAAGTCCAGGGTTGCTACTCAGAGGCAAGACATGGCAAACTACCTTTGCTGGCCTCTTGCCTCGAAAACCCGAAGGGGTCGCTGTAAGCCGGAGGCCAGTTAATAGTACTTCACACACCTGCATTTCCAGCGCTACCCTAAACAGTGTTGCCTCCACGGCGCCAATGGATTTAGAAGGGTGTAACCGTCTTTTGGGTTGTAATGCTAGATTGGGGAGTGGAAAGGGGAAGGGATCTTGCCCTAGCACAGTGGTGGCGAACCTGTGGCACTCCAGATGTCCATGGATTACAATTCCCATCAGCCCCTGCCAGCATGGCCAATTGTAGTCCATGAACATATGGAGTGCCATAGGTTCACCACCATGGCCCTAGTGACACAGTGTTGGACCTGCTAGCAGAATGAAGTGGCTGTCTGGCACCCCCACTGATACAGAATGCTTTTGGAGGCATTGACTGCTTGCCTTGACAAACAGATGGGGGAAGCCCTAGCCTAGATGACTGGCTTTCTTATCTTCTTAGTTGTTGACCAATGGGACTGAGGACACTGGGGAAAAAGTCAGTAGCCCAGATACTTCCTGGGAACATCAAATTTCAGACTGGCAGGCCTATATAGACACATAGAGAGCCAGCATGGTGGAGTGCAGGGGTAGGGAACCTGCGGCTCTCCAGATGTTCCGGAACTACAATTCCCATCAGCCTGATGGGAATTGTAGTTCCTGAACATCTGGAGGGCCGCAGGTTCCCTACCCCTGGTGTAGTGGTTAAGAGCAGGTGGATTATAATCTGGAGGACTGGGTTTGATTCCCCACCAGAGTGAGGGGGAACTGCGCCCAGGGCACGTGTGTGCCCTGTGCCCCCGCCACACCCCTGCATGCCCCTGCCATGCCTCAGAATGCCTCTGGAATGCCCCTGCCCCCTCTCTGCCCTTGCCCTGGCATGCTCCCAGTGCAAGATGCCCCCCCCCCCCGTCCCTGGGTGCTATGCCACTGTTCCCCACTCCTCCACCTGAGTGGCAGAGGCTTGCCTGATGAACCAGATGTGTTTCTGCACTCCTACATTCCTGCTGGGTGACCTTTGTCTAGTCACAGTTTTCTCAGAGCTCTCTCAGCCTTACTGACTTCACAACGTGGAGAGGAAGGGAAAGGCGCTTGTAAGCCCCCTTGAGTCTCTTTACAGGAGAGAAAGGGGGGGGGGTATAAATCCAAACACTTCTTTGTCTTCTTCTGTGCAGGAAGAGAAAGCAATTTAGATTACTTGGAGAAATTTCTGTCCAAGGAGAACAGTGTACAGTATCTAACAGGGGTAGGGAACCTGCGGCTCTCCAGATGTTCAGGAACTACAATTCCCATCAGCCCCTACCAGCATGGCCAATTGGCCATGCTGGTAGGGGCTGATGGGAATTGTAGTTCCTGAACATCTGGAGAGCCGCAGGTTCCCTACCCCTGATAGGAGAATAGGATGTCGACCTGTTGAAGGAAGCGTCTGTTTGTCGGTGTGGACTAATGCAGGATTTGAAAATAGGGATGTAATGTCCTGCTGCATGCACCACAGATTTGCTTACCATACATGTATTGGTAATACGTATATATTTTTATCCCTTGTTAGTGTCTTTAGGTAGTATGGTACTTAAGAGAGAGGTTAGGGAGAAGGAGGTTAGGGGGAGGGAGATACTACAGAGAGAGGTTAGGGGGAGGGGGAGGGAGTAATTGGACTTTTGACTCCAACAGAATTTACCATGCAATCCTAAAATGCTTTACGCCCTTCTAAATTCACATCAGTGGAGCCAGAATCATGTAACACTGCTTAGGATCGCACTGTTGCTGCCCAGGAAGCCGGTTTGGCAGGGCGACCTTTTCCATTCAAGATCTGCATTCATTCCGAGGCCCAGACAGAAACCCAGCGAGAAAACCGACAGAGGTTCTTGGGAGCCCTTTGGGAGAATTCTCCCTGTGCTCCCTTTCTTGTACAAAAGAACTTTCAGGAAGAACCGCCTTCAGGTTTCAGCTACAAACCCCCCCCCCCCCCCCAATCCCCTGTGAACAACTAATTTTTCCAAATCTATTTGCTTTCGGGTCAACGAGAACGTTGGTGTTTATGTGGGTGCGGAGGTATGGATGGGGGGCGCCTTTGAGTGACTCCCCCCAATAAAAAGCCAGTCTTTGCAAGGAGCGATTCCTACCCACCCCCCCACCCCCAGTTCTCCCTTATGGAGGGAAAGGCCCACCATCTGAAACTATTTTTCCAAGAATGATGTTAATGAAGGGTGATGAGAAGACCCAAACCGCCTAGGAGGGGAGGCCATTAATCCGCCCGCTGGAGCCCCGGCCTCCCCTACAGAAGGGCCCCTAGTGGGAGGCCAGCCCCCTCCTCCACGCCCCCCCCTTCCACGCTCTTCCTGCCGAGGTTTCATTACTTGCTGTTAGCGCCAGAAAACAATGAAGGATGTCGAACTGGGGCTTTTATTGATTATTTGTCACCCTGCATTTGTCACTTTCAATAAACCCCTCCCCCCCAGGTTTTATTTACGGGCACTTGGATTTTTGGGATAAGGACAGTGATGGCGAACCTTTTCGAGACCGAGTGCCCAAATTGCAACCCAAAAACCCACTTATTTATCACAAAGTGCCAACACGGCAATTTCATCTGAATACTGAGGTTTTAGTTTAGAAAAAACAGTTGGCTCCGAGGCGTGCGTTACTCGGGAGTAAGCTTGGTCGTAGTCAGTGGCTTTGCTTTGAAGCAACCATGCAACTCTTCCAACGGGTGAATCACGACCCTAGGAGGGTTTAGAAGCAAGCCCCATTGCCAGCAACTGAGCTTACTCCCAGGTAAAGGATCGTGCTTTAGTACTTTGCATGAAAATCAGTGGGGTTTAACAGCACTTAACAGGATTACCTACACTGCTTCTCCAAAACTAGGCTTTAGGTTTAATGCTAATAATTGAGCCTAGCGGCCCAGGCCACCCTAGACGTGGGGGGGGGGGGACTCTGTTTGCGCATGCCCACCGAGAGGGCTCTGAGTGCCACCTCTGGCACCCATGCCATAGGTTCGCCACCACTGGATTAGGACATCTCGGAGCAAGGAAGAGAGAGGGCGTTATTGTCCACTGGCTGGCTGGCTCCCCCCTTCATTCCCCACCCGGGAAAGGAGCAGGGCCAAAATGGAACACAACCCGGCCTCAATCACTCCCTCCCCACCCCAGCAATCAATAGCTGCTTTCATATCCCCCAAAAAGTTTGGGGTTCTGCAAGTTCACTTCCATGCTGGAGCACCAGAGGTAACCCAGTGACCAGTAGCTGCTAGCCCTGGTGACTAAAGGAAACTCCACATTCGGCAGAACCAAATTTCTGAATCCCAGTGGCAGGAGGCAACATCAGGGAAAGGCTTCAATGCTCTGTTGTGGGTCCTTTGGAGGAACTGATTGGCCACTGCTTGAGGTAGGCTGCTCGGGCTAGATCAGCGGTCTGCAACCTGCGGCTCCGGAGCCGCATGAGACTCTTTCAGCCTTATACTGCGGCTCCACATGGCCTGGAGGTTGGAGGGTAGCGTGGGCGTGTCCCATCCAGCCCTCCAGAGCAGCACTGGAAGGAAAGGTGAGTGGAGGGCCGAACCGGAGGTGGCGCCGTACGTGAGGGTGCTGCTTTTCGCGTCCCCTCCACTCTCCTTCCAGCACTGCTCTGGAGGGCTGGAGGGACATGCCCACGCTGCCCTCCGACCCCTGGAGGTCGGAGGGTAGCATGGGCATGTCCCTCCAGAGCAGCCGCCATCCCCCCCTCTGCCATCCCTACAGCCGCCATCCCCCCTCTGCTGCCTGCTCCATCAGGCAGAGGGGGTTTCCCTGCCCAGCGCCTCCGCCTCCCAGGGCTGGAAGGAAAGGTGATTGGAGAGGCCAAATCGGAGTGGAGCCGCCTCTCCGGCTTGGTAGATCTTCGGGGCCATGGAAAACGGGTCCAAATGGCTCTTTGGGTGGTAAAGGTTGCCGACCCCTGGGCTAGATGGACCACTGGTGTAGTGGTTAAGAGCAGGTGCACTCTAATCTGGAGAACCGGGTTTGATTCTCCGCTCTGCCGCTTGAGCTGTGGAAGCTTATCTGGTGAACTAGATTAGCTTGTGCACTCCAACGCATGCCAGCTGGGTGACCTTGGGCTAGTCACAGTTCTCTCCAAACTCTCTCAGCCCCACCCATCTCACAGGGTGCTTGTTGTGAGGAAGGAAGGGAAAGGAATTTGTAAGCCCCTTTGAGTGTCCTTACAGGAGAGAGAGGAGGGATATAAATCCTCCTCCTCCTCCTCCTCCTCCTCCTCCTCCTCCTCCTCCTCCTCCTCCTCCTCCTCCTCCTCCTCTTCTTCTTCTTCTTCTTCTTCTTCTTCTTCTTCTTCTTCTTCTTCTTCTTCTTCTTCTTCTTTATCATCATCACCACCACCACCATCAGGCCTCGGACTCTATGCCTTGTTTGACCTCTAGAGGAACTGGTTGGCCACTGTGTAAGACAGGATGCTGGATTAGATGGACCACTGGTCTGATCCAGCAGGGCTCTTCTCATGTTCACTAGGACAGAGAGGTCACCTTTCTTCATGGGCACTGGAATGGACCCAGCTCTAAAAGTACATCAAAGTAAGGTAATTCCCCAACTCTGACATAGCGTAGAGATTTGGGCTGGGAATGATCATCTTGTCACAAAACTGGAATCTATCAAAAATCTTTCCTAAGAAGAAGACTCTGACTTGGTCCAGAGACAGCCCTGTAGCCTTGATGGGAGCAGAACTTGGTTTGCCCTCAGTTAGAGCCCATGTATACATAGCCTTGTTAAGATTTTGGAGAAAGCAAAGCAAGGAGGACCCCACCGATTTACCTCACGGACAGGGTCTTAACATGATGATACAAAATGATGCTGCCCAGTTAGCCTTCTGCAATGACATACTACGTTGCTACTTCCTAAGAAGAAGAACAGTTTGGATTTATGCCCCACTTTCTCCTCTCCCTCCCCCCCCCCACAACAAACACCCTGTGAGGTGGGTGGGGCTGAGAGAGTTCTGAAAACCTGCGACTCACTCAGCCATTTAGAAGCAGCAGAAGAAGAAGAGTTTGGATTTATAGCCCCCCTTTCTCTCCTGCAGGAGTCTCAAAGGGGCTTACAATCTCCTTGCCCTTCCCCCCCTCACAACAAACACTCTGTGAGGTAAGTGGGGCTGAGAGAGCTCCGGAAAGCTGTGACTAGGCCAAGGTCACCCAGCTGGCTTGTGTGGGAGTACATAGGCTAATCTGAATTCTCCAGATAAGCCTCCACAACTCAGGCAGAAGATCTGGGAATCAAACCCGGTTCCTCCAGATCAGAGTGCACCGGCTCTTAGCCACTACGCCCCTGCTGCTCTTCTTCTACGCCACTGCTGCTCTTTAGTCACATGGAGGGTGGAAAATCACCCCCACACCCCTCCTCCTTCTCCCAGGTCCATACACTGACTTCAAGACCTGGTGCAAAAAAAGTTGCTTGGTTGTGGTGGGAGAGGGCAGCCACCCATATGGGGTAGGGTGTATGTGGAAAACTCAGATAGGGGCTACATTTCCCCTAGATACGCTTCTGCCGTCTTGTGCTGTAGATGACCATCGCATGGGGTAGGTCTGTGTGTGCCCCTAACCCCACCCCCAAGTCTGCACTCACCTGCTAGCTCTCCTTTGTGCCAGTTTATTTTTCTACATAGTTTTTTTAAAGAGTCTCATCTCTGGTCAGTGTTGCTTCCCATAATCTCAGACTGGCTTTCGATTGGCTTTCAAATCAAGCCAACGGCCTTGCTGGCTGGACATGACTCCCAAATGCTGTGGGCCTCTCATCTGTGAATTTGTGGAGCACATATCTGGGTAACCTATTGCCCTATATTCTGTTCCGTCCTCTTTGTCCAGAACCCGGAACAAAATTTCTTACAGCACTTTTTAAATGACTTAAATGTCTTGTCAGATTCAGAGAGGCCGTTCTTTGTCCTTTCAGATGTCAATCCATTTGTTTCCTACCGAGTGTCACTTTTTGCCTTCGCGCCCAAGAAAAGGCAGGCTAAAGTTGTATTTAATGAGGGCATTTAATGTATTTAATAACTGGCATTTTTTTGGTCAAGACTGTTTTAATGTTATCATTTATGACTTCGTTTTATATGACAGATTGTAATGGCCTTCTGCTGGAAATACTAAACTTTATTGTACTGTTGTGGGAACTGGAATGCTTGGACCCCTCTTCTTACTTGGAGATAGTATGGCGTAGTGGTTATAGTGTCCAACTAGGATCCAGGAGAGTCGGGTTTGAATCTCCAGTCTGCCATGGAAGCTCGCTGACCACTCTCGGACCCTTCCCGCTCGGGCCTTTTACAGCGCCCTAGGGACGGCAAAAACACCGTCCCTAGGGAGCTGTTTGCATGGGGGGGGGGGCCTGCAGCTGCATTGCAGCCACACCGCCCTTGCTCCCCCCCAGCTGCGCGAAGCTGCTGTTTCCAAACCTCACTCCCCGAGCGAGGTTTTCTGGAAACAGCAGCTTCCAGCTGGTAGGTGCCACCCCCCCTCCAGTCGACTTACCTTCCCTGCGACCTTCCAGCATGTCGCTGAGGCCTGAGGACATGCCCCTCCTGCCCTGCGACTCTGGAGCAGTCGTGCAGGGCAGGGGGGCGTGTCCCCTTGCCTCGGTGACGTGCCGGAAGGTTTCAGGGAAGGTAAGTCGATTGGGCGACGGCGCAGCACTGCGCCGTCTTCCCTGTCTTTACCTGGACCATTCGCACGAACGGGTCCCGGGGTGTGTGTGTCGGCGTTGTATACGTCAACCCCCCCCCCCCCCCGCAGCGTGGCCGTGCGGAAGCGGCCTCAGTCCAACTTTCCTCACAGGGTTAAATGGGTATAAAATACAGGTTACAAATGAAATCAATAAAGAAATCCCCCAATTTCTTTCACACATAAACCTCATATTTAACGAAAACAGCCTCCAAATCAGAGATCGAAATGGGATTTTGATGTTATGATTCTTATCACTATTCGCCTCCTCATCCTATTCACACTTTCTTGCATGAAGAATGGAACAATTCTGTTGTGTGATTTGGTGAAATCCAGTATTTGAACAAAACCGACACAGAAGGAACGCAAGGACGTTTTAATTCTGATAAGGCAAAGCCAGGTGAACAAATGTCATGCAGCCACACAACATCATGCTAATATGCAAGTTACAGAGAGCAGGTGTGGTGCAGTGGAAACAGTGTTGAACTAGGATCTTGGAAATCCAGGTGCTGGGTAACTTGCTGGGTAACCTTGGGACAATTAAACTCTTAGCCTTGACCCTGGCAAATATTTGGGCCGGATGCCTCCAGAGGTGGGATCCAGCAGGTTCTCACAGGTTCCCGAGAGTAGGTTACTAACTATTTGTGTGTGCCGAGAGGGGGTTACTAATTGGTGATTTTGCCACGTGATTTTTGCCTTCGTTACGCCCCTCCTCTCAGCAGTAGCAAGCAGAACTTGAAGGAGTTCTGGCAGGAGGTGCACTGGCGTGCGTGGCAGCCTACGCCTGCATGCATTTGTTTCCTGCCCAAGGACTGACGTCCTTGCCACAGCCACGCCCAGGAATGTCCCGCCCCCGTAATGCCCGGCCATGCCCCCGTTGTGCCCCGCCCAGCCCCATTGGCGCTACGCCACAGTTTGAATCCCACCACCATGGGAACCTGTTACTAAAATTTTTGGATCCCTCCACTGGCTGCCTCCATGAAATACCTGATGGGAAAGCAGGCAGTGGCAAACCACCTCCAAGTGTCTCTTGCCTTGAAAACCCAACAGGTCGCTAGAAGTCAGCTGTGACTTGATAGGGGGGGAGGGAGTTACAATGAACACTTGCACGATCTACGGACAGTATGCAATTTGCTTTTTCTTGGCTGGGTTCTTCTTATGCCACATTCAGCACATTCACAGCTGATTTGAAGCCCTTATTTGCTGCTGGTTTTATTAGTAAAGTGAATGGGTGTCGGCTCATTCTTACAAACAAGAGGTATCGACTGGCAAGCAAGGTGTATGCCCAGAGGTGGGATCCAGCAGGTTCTCACAGGTTCCCGAGAGTAGGTTACTAATTATTTGTGTGTGCCAAGAGGGGGTTACTAATTGGTGATTTTGCCACGTGATTTTTGCCTTAGTTACGCTCCTCCTCTCAGCAGTAGCGCGCAGAACTTGAAGCAGTCTAGCAGGAGGTGCACCGGCGGGCGTGGCAGCCTGCGCCTGCGTGCATTCATTTCCCGCCCAAGGACCGACGCAGCGGCTGCATCCTTGCCACAGCCCCGCCCAGGAATGCCCCGCCCCCAGAATGCCCAGCCACGTCCCCATCGTGCCCCGCCCCACCCCTCTGGCGCTATGCCACAGTTTGAATCCCACCACCATGGGAACCTGTTACTAAAAATTTTGGATCCCACCACTGTGTATGCCTCTGCAGTGTAATGTGTACAGGGCTACTGAGGAGAATTACTCTAATATCACTCAAGTTCGTAATCCTGCAGAGCCTTACCTAATGCATGTCTGGTAGGAAATATCCACTTTATTCAGCTGCAGTTGCAGGTGTATCTGTCAGAATCTGTAAAATGGAGCTATTCCGCCCGGCTTTTCCTGATGGTCAGCTGGGTTAACATCTTTTTAACATCCTTTCCTGGCCTCCTGGGTAGGGGAGGGAGGGATATATTTGAACAGGGTAAGCCACCATCTGATATTTGGTTTTAGCAATTTTGTTTTAATTTTTTTTATTGTATTGTTTATTTTCACTATTGTTGCTGCCCTGAGCCCCTCGGGGAAACAAAACAGCCTATGGCTGCAACCCGCCCCCACTTACTAGGAATAAGGCCTGTAGGGCTTTCTGTAGGGTACTGTAAGGCTTTCTCCTGATTAAGCATGCACAAAATCAAGGCTGCATATTGGATTTTAAACTGATGGCTATTCCAGTTTACATGATGAATAGATGTCTGTTGTGGGGATAGGAAGAGAAAAGGAGTTTGAAAGCTTCCTTGAGTCTTTTTAGAGGAGAGAAAGGCAGTGTATTAATCCAAACTCCTTCTCCTCTTCTTCCTCTGTGTGTACTATAGGTCTTCATAGTTATAATGATCATTTGGACATGATACTACAAACCAAATGTTAGTATGTTAAAGGCCCAAGGCAGCTTCATGTATTCATAAGAAGGTTGCAACATCCTTATTTCTTTTTGCAGGGACTATTTCTTACTTGGACGGAGACCAGAGCCTGAACCAGCAACTTGGGATCTTCTCAGAAGGCTTCCCCATAACTGGCTTAGTATGACAGCCACAGGAAACAACTTCCTTTACCAGATGTAGGAAGTGGGCGAGTGAACATAATTGCAGTCAAGTAAGTGGGTTCGGGGGACAATCAATCAACTTCTACTGGCCAATCAACAATACTGGCCAATGTTGAGCTGCCCGTCCTTGAATATATCACTAGGAATTTAACCACTTTGATTCTCAGAGATTGTAGTTCTGGGGTCAGAGTGTTGGAGCCCCTGGTTCAAATCCTCAGTGCTCCATGGAAACTTGCTGGGTGATTTTTCAGCCAGTCACTCCCTCTCAGTCTTGCCTATTTCACGGGTTGCTATGAAGTTACAATGGAGATGACGGAAACGTTGTAGGCAATTTTGTGTCCCCATTGGGGAAAAAGAAATGTTCTAAGTCAGCACTCTAATCCAGCATGGCGTAGTGGTTAAGAGCAGGTGCACTCTAATCTGGAGAACTGGGTTTGATTCCCCACACTGCCACTTGAGCTGTGGAGGCTTATCTGGGGAACCAGATTAGCTTGTGCACTCCAACACATGCCAGTTGGGTGACCTTGGGCTAGTCACAGTTCTTCAGAGCTCTCTCAGCCCCACCTTCCTCACAGGGTGTTTCTTGTGGAGGTGGGGAAGGGAAAGGAGGTTGTCAGCCCCTTTGAGTCTCCTTACAAGAGAGAAAGGGGAATATGAATCCAAACTGTTCTTCTTCTTCTAAGTGAAGTAAATGGATTAACTAAAAATACCTAATAGTGGCATTAATGATAAGCTTTCTTGTGCTCAAATTGCTGTCCCGAAAAATGCTCACAGGAGAATACTCCTCACTATTCATGATACTATGGAACTATGCATAAATCAGTGGAAATGCCTTGACCCTGTGTCTGCTCTCAGGATACTTGTGGAAATATTCATAAGGATTTTGTGAAGAGGTGTAACACCCATTCACAAGCAGCAACTGGGAAATTATAAGCCTCTTATCACAACCTCCACTGTCCTACCCGGGCCAGGTGCTCTTAGGAGTTTTCCCGCCAAAAGTGTAACTGTCGCCATGAAGACTCACTGAGAAGCCACCAACTGTTTTTGGCACGAAGGCAGCAAAAATGGATGTTGACCTCCCACCTTCCGAAAAAGAGTTCAATAAACAAAAGAACAATAAACTGCTCAGCAGAGACAGAAGATTATATTATACATATAACATTCTCCAAACCCTTTTCTTTTCCTGTCAGACTTCCTAAAACGAATAAAGGCACCAGAGGCTTTTGTGCTTTCAAAAAGTTAAACAAACACAACCAATTTTTATTTACGGGAACACAAAAAGATGTTGGCAAGGTCAGAATATAAACAAGTTAACTGAAATCAGGGAAGTCAGCAAGATGGTTTTTAGTTCAAGGCAAGTTGTAGCTTTCTGTTGTATTTGACACAAGCTATCTCTTCGCTTAATTTCAGCCTCTCTTTTTCTGAGTTGATACAATCTCAGGCTTCCAAATAGGATCGATCGATCGATCGATCAATCGATCAATCGATCAATCAATCACGTTGTGCTTCTGGTTCTGGTGGGTTTTCCAGGCTGTGTGGCCATGGTCTGGTGGATCTTGTTCCTAACGTTTTGCCTGTATCTGTGACTGGCATCTTCAGAGGTGTATCACAGAGGGAAGTCTGTTACACGCTGTGTCCTTCCCTCTATGATACACCTCTGAAGATCCACCAGACCAGGGCCACAACCCGGAAAATCCACCAGAACCGGTGGAATCTGGCTGTGAAAGCCTTCGACAGTACATAGCAGTGCTTCTTTTCCTAAAAAAGGCTTTCCTCAGACTTTTAATCTGATGTTAATGTTAATTCACACGTGCTCCAAATATAATCCTGTCTCCGTCACAGGTTGATTTTCCTGAGCTGGATTTTTCTCTTAATTTTCTGACACTTGTACAGAGTGTTCTCTTTTTACTGGATCTCCACTTCAATACGTATCCCACTTATTTTTCAGAATGGATCTTTCCCCTTTCGAGTACCTCAAAAATCACCCCTTTAGTCAGCTTTAGTTTTTTTGGTTTAAGCCAGGGACAAAGTACACGTCTGCTTTCTCTGCTCTATTAGTCCCTCTTCCACAGAGCTTTCTGGATACTGCCAGAGAATGGAGCACTCTGGTTATACTTCTGTTCAACTTGCCCTTCAGAATTCCTGTGCACTGGCTATAAACTCTCCCCTGTTCAGGGATGGAGCGAGGGAGAAAAGTGACCGGTGCACTTGTGCATCCTCTGCCCCGCCCCGCTCCTGGAATGCCCCAGAATGCCCCCGCCATGCCCCCGCCATGCCCTCGCCACATGCCTGGAGCGTCATGCCCCCCGAGCTACGCTTATGCCCAGAGGTGGGATCCAGCAGGTTCTCACCAGTTCCCGAGAGTGGGTTACTAATTATTTGTGTGTGCCGAGGGGGAGTTACTAATTGGGTCTGCTTTTCCATTAGAAATTCCATTAGGTCCAAAAACCATAAAGTCCTGTTGTTTCCTATGTGGCTGGTTAGCGAAGGTAGAAAACGGGATAATTCTCCCTGTTGGGCTGTTTTAAAAACATGTTTTAGAAATATGGTAAAGTTCCTTGTTTAAGGAAAGTATCCTTCTTTTGATTTCTAGAAACAAAATTAAGTATTTGAAAGTATTAAGTATTTGGCAGGCAGTCAATTAGAGGAGAAGTATTTGTTTCTGTTGGCAGTAGACGATAGGACTTGCTATCATGAGTTTAAATTATGGACAGAAAGATACCAGCTGGAAATTAGGAACTTTTTTTTACAGTAAGAGTTTTTTACAGTAACAGAGAAATTATTAATGCCCCGCCCCGGAATGCCCGGCCACACACCCCTCGTGCCCCGCCCAGCCCCATTGGCGCCACGCCACTGTTTCAATCCCACCACCAAGGGAACTTGTTACTAAAATTTTTGGATCCCACCACTGCTTCTGCCCCCTCCAGGCAATAGACTCCCAAAGTTAACCCTTTTAAGTTCTGCATTCTACTTGTCTGAATGTGTCTTAAGTATCTGTATTCGTCACACCTCTCATCTGAACATTGTATACAAAATTGTTTCTCCTGATGGACTGGATCCAATCGCAATGAAAAAAATAAATAAGGACACTTGTCCTGTCCTGGATGGTGTAGGCTAGCCCAGTCTTGTCAGATCATGGAAGCTAAGTGGGATCTCCACGGAAGATATCTATCTTGCTTAAGGGTGTTCATGTTGGCAATTTTTGCCCGTTTCTCTTCCCACTGCATGCTATTCCTGAAAGTCTGCCATCGCCGCCCCCCCCCCCCAACAAATTGTGAGTGCTTCAGGGGGCCGCAGGAGGAGGGGAGAGTTGATGGAAATCAGTGGCCCCTTTTAACAAAAGGGCACTGAAATTTTCTTACCCACTTAGCTGGAGAAAGGCCAATGTGCTTAGAGCCAGGAATGCTCTTGCCCAATAACTCATAGCTCTATCCTCCAGCCTTCTGTAACCTGCCAAGGCAACTAAGCCCCCTGCCAGTATGATTTGAAGATAAGCTGGCCTTGTTTGGAGATACAGGTGTGTCCTGATGCCAAGCTAGGAGAGCTGGTAGTGACACAAATGCACCCCTTTCTTGGTGCTGACATAACATCACAAATATTGGCATAGGAATAAACACTCCAAATGAACTCAAGAGGAGGGAAAGTCCCTCTGCTTTCCTTCTGTCATGCCTATACAGCCCTGGCTCACTTTGCTAAGTCTACAGCTGTCAGGACCAAGGTCCTACAGACTTTTACCCCAGACTCCATTTTAAGTTTAAGGTTTGTTTCTCCTGATCCCTAAACCTACCCCTCCTTTGGACCGCCCACACACCCTATATATACTGGGACTGAGGGCAAGAACCCTGTATCTAGGGCGACATATATCAATAAAGTTCATTCCTTTTCCATAAAGTCGACTTTGTTTGAGTGTGTTCAGCCTTACAACAGCCAAACAGATTTCTTCAGCACTCTGTAAATCTCCACCAGATCACCTGGATTCAGATGACCTGATACACTGCATGGGACCAAGGCCGCTTCCACACTGGCTATTTGGTCTGGCATCACTTCTAATGGGATAGGGGTGTTCATCCCTCTTCTACAAAATATCAACACCATATTTCCTGTTCCAGTTTCCCACAGGGGCTGCTGGAGGTCTTTTTCATTACAGAGATTTAGTACGTTACAACCATCAGGTTTTCTGAATTCCAAGTGTTCATTATTATTTTTTTAAAGCAAGCATGGAGCCCTTTTCATTGCGGAGACATATCTTTGCCCTTCTATGAAAAGAGCTAATGAATTGGTCTCTTTAAAGCACAGGTGTCAAACTTGCGGCCCTCCAGATGTTATGGACTACAGTTCCCATCAGCCACTGCCAGCATTGTGCTGGCAGGGGATGATGGGAACTGTAGTCCATAACATTTGGAGGGCCGCGAGTTTGACACCTATGCTTTACATGAATGATGAAAAAAGATGTGAATGCACATACTCTTGTTTCTGTCTCAGGACCTTTGTTGTCCTTGCCTTGCAAAAAAAGCAACTCCTTGGGACATTGCTTCCCCTGCGGGATATAAGCCCTTGTCTGGGAAGGCCTTCTTTCTGCCAGGTGAGCTGTGGAGGGTGTCTGGTGGTATGCTTGGAGTGGCCCCCCCACCTCCCAATATCACTAAGGCAAGGAAACTATGCTCTGATCTGGCTTGTTAGATTTTCCCCACCTTTTCCTTTTCAGGGACTGAGGTGCTTCAAAAATGGCAGTGTAAGGTAATAAAAGCCCTTTCCTGCAGTCCTGATATACTCCCCAGAAGGTGAAGGAAGCTTATTATTTAACATTTTTCTTGGCTAACCCCTTTATAAGGCACAAATAATAATACTGAGGCACAGATAACTTAAACAGAATGAAATATTTATTTAACAAGGGAAGGGATGCGAATGGAAGATGAATAATTTGGAGAAAGGAATGGATAAGGCAGGATAAAGATATATTTACAAAAATAACTTTGGCAGTTTGTTTTCAGGCACAGGCTCACATACTTTACTCAGTTTCAGTTAGCTTAGATGGTAAATTCAGAAGCTCTGAAGATAGTACAGCTCCTTCCATAAGATGATACTCTGGCTAATGGATTACTTTTCACACACACAAGCCCTATCAGGCTTGGTATATTAGCTTCAGTATCCTCACTTAGCCCTCACAGATAGAAAATCCTCAAAATAAACATAAAGCACTCTCTTGAGGAAACAAAAGCAAAACCCCATACATCAGACTAACTGGTCTTTGGGATTCTTCTTCCCCTTCCTGGAAGATCTATCCCTGCTTAGTTACATATATAGCACTTCAGCCTGAGGTCCTCTGTAACCTAACCACCAGATCTCCCAGTCTGTGTATATTTGCTTTCAACCACAGCACAAAGGGCTGTTACACAGTAGAATCAGACTTACTTCACTGACTGAACTACTTTCCTCAGAGAGGTTATGTCTTAATAGGGGAGCATACTGGAACAACCACTTTTTTTCAATGTGAGACAAATGTTATATAGACTGGCCAAATCCATATTCTTCAGGTGCCAATTTGGGAATCTGGATCTGCTGATGCAGACTCCGTATACATAACTGGCAATGGAAGCAGGAGGAAACTGATCTCCCCAATTTTTCAGTTCTTGAATGCCAAAACAACTCTACCCTCTTAACCTCCTCTGCTAGTCTTGAACTTCTCTGAGGGTGCAACTTTGTGGCAAAACCTTCCAGCATTATTAGCTCAAGAACCCTGTAGAACCCTGAAATCCTGGCCCGTTGCTGTGCTATGGTGAACAAAACATAACGTATATCTCAGATTATAAAGAGGAGAGTATTCATAACAATGGTAGGAAAGAGTTTATGATTCAATCCTGGCTTAACGCTTTCTCCTTCCAAGGTGATACTCGGAGGAATCCCCATCGTCATGAAGAGTTTTATTCGGATGGGTGACCGATACCAGACATGGCTTTTGGAAGTAACACTGAATGTGAGGTAAGTCTTGTTCTCATAGAGGAAGGAGGTTGGGATACAGTTATGATAGAAATTTGATAGAAAGTCACAGTTGACTTACAGTGACGCCATAGGGTTTTCAAGGCAGGAGAATGTTTGGTTTGCCAGCGACTGCCCCCATGTGGGCTGAGAGAGTTCTGAGAGAACTGTGACCGGTCCAAGGTCACCCAGCTCACATGGAGAAGCGAGAAATCAAACCTGGTTCTTCAGATTAGAGTCCATGGCTCAAGTGGAGGAGTGCGGAATCAAACCTAGCTCTCCAGACTAGAGTTTGCCACTGTTAACCACTTCACCACACTAATAGAAATATAAATAAATAAACAAGCCGAAAACTGTCCAAATGCGCGTGCATTTTTTTAAAAAAAGAAATCCACTGAGTTTGTTTGCTTTGTTTTACAACCCTGCAGGGGCGTTAACATCCTGTGTATCCCAGAAGCCATTTGGTGGGGTGGAGGGACACAAAGAACAGGTGGAGGCTGGACAATAGAAGGACGGGGCTTTAAGTCAACTTCCTTTGTTCACTTTCTTTGCGGCGGTGTTTGCAGGGATGGCGGCTGGACAGTAAACATTCAGCAGGTGGAAAGAAGTATAGATGAAGAGGGTATGGGGAGGGGCTGCGTTTTGTTACCAGGAGAGCAGAGATCGCAGGAGTTGAATAGGCAGGGAAGTATTTGATGTTTTGGGATTTCCGACTGTGAACTGTTCTCCTAGTAGACCATCAGCACCAACTGATGGTCCAGCTGTGACAAATGGGTGGCATTTGGGGGCACGAGTCCCCGCTCCCAGCTAATTCATCTCAACAGCCATGGCCCCTTTTCACCTGCTTGCCTGTGATTCTTGCCCTTGGCTCCCCTCCTAATTCACAGCGCTACCTGTGGATTAGTGAAAAGGTACCGCCATGCTGTCAAGTCACACATGACATCAAGTCATAGCCAACTCCATTGGGTTTCAAAGTATTCAGAGGTGGTTTGCCATTGCTTGCTTCTGTGTAGCAACCCATGACTTGTATTGTCAAAGGCTTTCACGGCTGGAATCACTAGGATGTTGTGAGTTTTCTGGGTTGTGTGGCTGTGTTCCAGTAGTATTTTCTCCTGACGTTTCGCCTGCATCTGTGGCTGGCATCTTCAGAGGATCCTCTGAAGATGCCAGCCACAGATGCAGGTGAAACGTCAGGAGAAAATACTACTGGAACACAGCCACACAACCCGGAAAACCCACAACATCCTAACCCTAGACTTCTTTGGAGGTCTCTTATCCAAGTAATAGCAAGGGCTGACTCTGCTTAGTTTCTGATATCTTATGAGGTTGGGCTAGCCTTGGCCATCCAGATCAGGGCAAATTCTATCCCTTAATAAAGAACCAGACCTGTAGACTCTTGGCCAAAATCTCCAGCTACTTGGTGTGGCCTTGAGAAGACTACTGTAGAAGGCCAGAAATATCTTACTTGAAGACTAAGAAGAAGAAGAAGAAGAGTTTGGATTTATATCCCCCCTTTCTCTCCTGTAGGAGACTCAAAGGGGCTTACAAACTCCTTTCCCTTCCCCCCTCACAACCAACACCCTGTGAGGTGGGTGGGGCTAAGACAGCTCCAAAAAGCTGTGACTAGCCCAAGGTCGCCCAGCTGGCGTGTGTGGGAGTGCACAGGCTAATCTGAATTCCCCAGAGAAGCTTCCACAACTCAAGCGGCAGAGCTGGGAATCAAACCCGGTTCCTCCAGATCAGAGTGCACCTGCTCTTAACCACTGCGCCACTGCTGCTCCCAACCAACTTGACTAACCAACTTGACTAACCAACTTGAGCTTTGCAGGTTCCTGGAAGAAAAGATTTTTGAGGTCAGTGGAGGGTTTAGCTGCGTGTGAGTATGGAAGCATTGATATCCTTCCCCATAGCTTGAACTGCAGTGAAAAATAGCTGGGGCTGCTGTGTAAACCCAGCCCGCAACGGAGACCAGAGCTCCTGTACATGCCACAACTGTGGAGAAGGTGTAGCTTGTCATGCCAGTATGCTGCCAAGGAGAGAAAAGCTGTGCTTTGTAAAATTCCCTCCGCTGCACAACAATCTGGTCCTCTTGCATTCTAGTTTAGATCTCTGCACAATCCTGCCTACAAGCAGGGACTCTCCTCCAACTTTCAAGTTGATGAGTAAGGGACATAAGAACATAAGAACATAAAAACTAGCCTGCCGGATCAGACCAGAGTCCATCTAGTCCAGCACTCTGCTACTCGCAGTGGCCCACCAGATGCCTTTGGGAGCTCACGTGCAGGAGGTGAAAGCAATGGCCTTCTGCTGCTGTTTCTTCTGAGCACCTGGTCTGCTAAGGCATTTGCAATCTGAGATCAAGGAGGATCAAGATTGGTAGCCATAGATCGACTTCTCCTCCATCCAAGCCCTTTTTAAAGCTATCCAATGGGGACATAAAGTTGCTTACAATGTTTCCGTCATCTCCATTGTAACTTTATAGCAACCCTTGAAATAGGTAAGACTGAGAACATAAGAACAAGCCTGCTGGATCAGACCAGAGTCCATCTAGTCCAGCACTCTGCTACTCGCAGTGGCCCACCAGGTGCCTTTGGGAGCTCACATGCAGGAGGTGAAAGCAATGGCCTTCTGCTGCTGCTGCTCCTGAGCACCTGATCTGCAAAGGCATTTGCAATCTGAGATCAAGGAGGATCAAGATTGGTAGCCACAGATCGACTTCTCCTCCATAAATCTGTCCAAGCCCTTTTAAAAGCTATCCAGGTTAGTGACCATCACCACCTCCTGTGGCAGCATATTCCAAACACCAACCACGCATTGCGTGAAGAAGTGTTTCCTTTTATTAGTCCTAATTCTTCCCCCCCAGCATTTTCAGTGTATGCCCCCTGGTTCTAGTATTGTGAGAAAGAGAGGAACATTTCTCTCTGTCAACATTTTCTACCCCAAGCATAATT
Source organism: Sphaerodactylus townsendi (assembly GCF_021028975.2). Taxonomy (NCBI): domain Eukaryota; kingdom Metazoa; phylum Chordata; class Lepidosauria; order Squamata; family Sphaerodactylidae; genus Sphaerodactylus; species Sphaerodactylus townsendi. The sequence goes on from NC_059432.1 coordinate 104,531,415, forward strand.
TTATAGACTTCAATCAGTTATTCAGAAACTCTTGGTTGCAAGTAGGGGGTAGAGCCCTATGGCACAGAAGGTGAGCTGTATACTACAGTCAAACCTCTGCTCATGACCTCACTTCAATCCTGGCAGAAGACTGTTTCATATAGTCGCCTCAAGGTTGCCATTTGGGGTGAACAGATCAACACACATTTTTCCAGCACTGGTACTTGTCAATCAGAAGCCAAGGATTTTTGAAACCCACCCACCATTAATGCAAAGATTGAGCAGATAGAAACATAGAGCTGGAAGGTTCCTCAAAGGTCATCTAGTCAACCCCCTGCACAATACATAAATTCACAACTATCTCCCAACCGCCACCCCTGCAGTGACCTCTGCTCTATGCCCAGAGGATCACGTACAGCGTGCTGTTCTGGTCAGCAAAGCGAGAGCTTGAAAACCCTAACAGTTCAAACAGGGCTTTCTATCATTTTAGTCTTTTTTCGGCCCTTGGACAGAGCAGGATCTAATTTCCGGTCACGGCTCTGCCAATGACGAGGTGGTTTTTGTAACGCTGCCAAGGGGTGCCTGACTGAGGGAAGGACAGTCAGCATTTTCCAGCATCACCCGGGAATGAGTTGGCACCACGGTTCTCATGTGAATCACCCAGCCACAGTATGACTTCATCACTGATCCAGAAGAATGCCCCCTTGGAAGGGCGTGAGTCCCATTCGGCATGAATGCAACATCAAGTGTCAAAGAAAAGCTTTAATCTGACATTTGATCACGCAGCGAACCCGCCAGCAGACAGCATTAGTGGGTCATTGTATTCGGGGCTGCATAGGAGTGGCGCAGCGCTGCTGTCGTTATGTGGGGATCAGGATATGAAATTTCTCTCCGATAATTTCTATGTAAGATACAACATTACACTAACTAGTTAAAGGGCAGTCTAGCTCAGTTCATCTTGACTGGTGATGTTGTTGTAGAAAAATTATTTTAACCTTTTAAAGATCCTTTTGAATGAAGACATTCGGAGTCTTTGTAGTACCTGAGAGGCCAACATGATTTTCGGGGAGCCAGAGGTCCATTCATGTCTAATATCTGTAGTTGTTCTACTGCAAACTAACACAGCTACTGTCTCAAACTGTGGATTCATCCAGGATCTAATATAAGCCATTTCTATCATTATAAAATTTAAAAAAGTACAGCATTTGTTTACAAAGAAAGCCAGCGAGGTTAAGTGGTTAAGAGCAGTCGGACCCTTATCTGGTGAACGGGATTTGTTTCCCCGCTCCTCTGCATGAACCCTGCTGGGTGACTTTGAGCCAATCACAGAACTCTCTCAGTCAGAGGCATAGCAAGGGGGGGAAAGTGCCCCTGTCCCGCCCCGGAATGCCCTTACCACGCCCCCGGAATGCCCCTGGAACACCCTCACCACACCCCCGCAGGGGCGCACGCCTGGTGCATCGTGTATCCCCCCCTGGAGCTACACCTCTGCTCTCAGCCAATGCAGAGCCAGGCAATGGCAAATCACCTCTGAACATCTTTTCTCTTGAAAAGCCCAAAGGTCACCTGAAAAGCCCCAAAGCCCAAAGGTCACGGTCATCTGTGACTTGACGGCCTCTGTACACATGCAAACACACTGACACACACAAGACTAGTTGAGGCCACATGGAAGCTGTGATGATCGGCCGTTTGCTTGGAAGCCTGTCACAATGGCCTCAGGTGTTTTTTTTTTTCAGAGTCCTAAGAACAAGAACATTTATCTTATTGGTTCTCAGCCAGGGGCGTACCGCCCAGGGCAACATATGGGGTCAAATGTCCCCGGCCTGCAGCTATTTAGTCACATGGGGGGCGGAAAATCTCCCCCCTACCCCTTCTCCTCCCCCCTGGGTCCATACACTGACTTCAAAACCTGGTGGTGCCAAAAAATGTTGTTTGGTCATGGTGGGGGAGAGTGGCTGCTCATACCGGAGAGGGGTTGGCAGATTTTGCAGCGGGCTATGTTTTCCCTAGATACACCTCTGTTCTCAGCTGCTCAGTACACAGAACTAGCACTTGGAGGCTCTCTTAAATACAGAATAGGGAGCACCTCCTCCCCTCTGCAAACTCTGCTTTTGTCTCAGGTGGCGCTAGGGATGCCAGACTCCAGGTGGGATCTCAGGATTCCCAAGAATTGAAGCTCATCTCCAGACTACAGAGATCAGTTCCCTTGGAGCAAATGGATGCTTTGGAGGGTAGATTCTGGCAGGGGCTGATGGGGATTGTAGTCCATGAACATCTGGAGCGTCATAGGTTCACCACCACTGCTTTATGACATTGTACCATATTGAGGTCCTTCCCCTCCCAAACCACGCCTTCCCCAGACTCTCCCCCCCCCAAATCTCTAGGGATTCCCCAACCTGGGGCTAGCAACCCTGTATTGTACCCCACCAAAGCCCTTGCCCTCCCCAGGCTCTGCTCCCAAATCTCCAGGAGCTGGAGGTGGCAAAGTCACCCCCCCCAAACCCCTGCCAGTAGCCAGGGACAACCTTGCATCCCTAGATGGGCCAGTTTCATAGAATCATAGAGTTGGAAGAGGGCCATTAAGGGCCATCAAGTCCAACCCCCTGCAATGGAGGAACATACAATCAAAGCACTCCTGACAGATGGTCATCGAGCCTCTCTTTAAAAACCTCAAAAGAAGGAGACACCATCACACTCCGAGGTAGTGCATTCCACTGACGAACAGCCCTTACTGTCAATAAGGTTTTCCTGATGTTTAGATGGAATCTCCTTTCCTGCACCTTGAACCCATGACTCCTGATCCCAGCCTCTGGAGCTGCAGAAAACAAGCTTGCTCCCTCGCCAACATGACATCTCTTCAAATATCTAAACATGGTTATCAGTTTTTCAGACAGTTGAGCAGCTGTAAGTTTATACTGTCAAGAGAGTTAAGAACATAAGAACATAAGAACAAGCCAGCTGGATCAGACCAGAGTCCATCTAGTCCAGCTCTCTGCTACTCGCAGTGGCCCACCAGGTGCCATTGGGAGCTCACATGCATGATGTGAAAGCAATGGCCTTCTGCGGCTGTTGCTCCCGAGCACCTGGACTGTTAAGGCATTTGCAATCTCAGATCAAAGAGGATCAAGACTGGTAGCCACAAATCGACTTCTCCTCCATAACATCTGAGTTCAGAGGAAAGTATCTTTTTGAGAAACTGGGAATTGCAAAACTACAGACTCGGGGCTGGTGGTGCTTCATAAGAACATAAGAAAGAGCCTGCTGGAACTGTCCATCTGGTCCAGCACTCTGCTACTCGCAGTGGCCCACCAGATGCCTTTGGGAGCTTCACGTCTGTTTTCAAAACGTCAGTCCAGACAAGCCGATTGGCACGCTGCGCCAGATCTTTTTGGGGCAAGAGGTGTAATAACTCCTCAGCATCCGGTATCAAAATAATATTATAACATAAGCAAGGTCTGGTCTGGGTCTGCTAGGCCAAAACTGGCCACAGTTATAAACCAACCTGGAAGTGAAACTGAAGCAAATGCTTTTATCTTGAAGGACCATATTAAAATACCTATACCATACAATGATGGAACATCCACAAATTCACAACTGCCCACAATATAACAATGAGACTCAGTCATACTGAGTACCAACCCCTTCCTTTGAGCTCTCCCAGGTCCTGGATTGGGTAGGGAAAGTGGTGGAAATTATCGCAACCCCAAGTGAGAGAACGGGCATCTTAATCCTCACCCCACAAAACCCCTACCTGAAATCATTGTAATGCTCTGTTCTCAAAGCTCAGAAGATGACAAAATGATCATGCAACTGCTTCTATCTTGCAGCTATCTTGGAAAACCCCACGTCTACCATACGGCCACTCAACTCAACCTGCTCTTTTGCAGAGAGATGAAAAATATGGTTTGAGTTGTGAACTGTGCTAAGAACAGGTCGCACACTTAGGGTTGGGAAATACCAAGAGATTTCAGAGGTGGATCCTGAGGAAGGCTGGACTTAGGGAGGGAAGGAACTTCAATGGGGTACAATGCCATAGATTCCACCCTCCATAGAAGCCATTTTCTCCAGGTGAACTGATCACTGTCGTTTGGAGATCAGTTGAAATCCCAGGAGATCTCCAGCTACCATGCAGAGATGTCCAACTCTGGCACTTCAGATGTTCATGGACTGCAATTCCCATCAACCACTGCAGGCATGGCCAATTGTTAGTCCATGAACATCTGAATGGTAGTCCATGAACATCTGAAGCACCAGAGTTGGACACCTCTGCACCAGTTGCACACTTCTGGATACCAACTGGTCATGCCAGCAAGGGCTGATGGGAATTGTAGTCCATAAACATCTGAAGTGCCAGAGTTGGACACCTCTGCACCAGTTGCACACCTCTGGATACCAACTGGTCATGCCAGCAAGGACTGATGGGAATTGTAGTCCATAAACATCTGAAGTGCCAGAGTTGGACACCTCTGCACCAATTGCACACCTCTGGATGCCAATTGGCCATTCCAGCAAGGACTGATGGGAATTGTAGTCCATGAACATCTGAAACTCCAGAGTTGGACACCCCTGATCTAAAGGTTTGCAGCCCTATGCGCTTTGAATAGAGCAATGCTTTTTACAGGACAATATAGTCAAACTCAGCAAAGAAATAACCCATAATGAAATGACTCCCACACAGCTGTTTTGCTCCATCTTCACCTTGTAGTGTCTACTTCTTTGCTTGTAGTGTCTACTTCTTTGCTTCATGTTGTCTTTTTTGTCCTTTTCAATTAGTTTCTTGCAACTTATTTATTGAATTTTATTGTTTAATTCATTTATGCTTTAATGATCTTAACGTATCTGATATTTTATACGGCATCGTACCTACTATTGACTAAAATATTGTAACACTGTACAAATCCACAAATTACAGGGTGGCGGGGAAGGACTGCAACTACCCACCAAACATTTAAACCTGTTTTCATTCCAGTTTCAGAGTCACGATCCCAAGAAATTCTATGAATTGTGAGGGGATTGAAGAGTTCTTTCAAAGACTTCTTCATGTCTCCACCAAATTGCTCTGTCCGTTTGGAGTGAAAACTGCACCAGCCGCTCTATCTCTATGGTGAAAACTGCACAAATCCTTTTCTCATCTTCCTGCTTTGCTCCATATTCCGTCTAGAATTGGCAGCACCTTTACCTGACAGCCAAGAGACAGCTCTGTTTCTGCACAGTGGTTAGATGGATGATGTTTAGGCACATGTGCTTACGTTTTAAACCTTGCAGACAACAAAATCATTATGGTTTTTAATGTGTTAACAGGCCAGTCTGAAGAAGACATATGCCCTTCTAAATCCACCAGAGGCGTAGCTCCAAGGGGGAGGGGGTCATGATGCACTGGGCACGCACCCCTGTGGGGGTGTGGCGGGGCGTTCCATGGCGAAATGGGGGTGGAGGACACACCAGTTTCCCCCCTTGCTATGCCTCTGAAATCCACTGCAGTCAATGGGCGTAGAAAGGTGCAATTCTGCTCAGTACTGCACTGTAAGAAGGACAATGTAGCGTATTAAATAGAATGTTGGGCTACGGTCTCTGTGCTCAGCCCCCCCCCCCCGCCTCTGCCAAGAAGTTTGCTGGGCGACATTAGGACAGTCTCTGTTGTATTGTCGAAGGCTTTCACGGCCGGAATCACTGGGGTGCTGTGTGGTTTCCGGGCTGTATGGCCGTGTTCTAGCAGCATTCTCTCCTGACGTTTCACCTGCATCTGTGGCTGGCAGAGGATCCTCTGAAGATGTCAGCCACAGATGCAGGCAAAACGTCAGGAGAGAATTCTGCTAGAACACGGCCATACAGCCCGGAAACCACACAGCACCCCAGTCTCTATTGTTCACATGTTAACAGTGAACTCAAATACAACCTGCACGCACATGTATAAGCCTGTTTGCAACGAAAACCCAGCAAAGATTCACTTCACAAATAAAACTGAGGAATCGTATCTGGATAAATGTGAAGGACTGAATTACACAGCGAACTGTACCTGCATTGACTGAGTCATGAGAATTAGAATCATAGAATCATAGAGTTGGAAGAGACCGCAAGGGCCCTGCCATGCAGGAACACACAATCAAAGCACTCCCGACATAGGCTGATCCAGCCTCTGTTTAAAAAACCTCCAAAGAAGGAGACTCCACCACTCTCCGAGGCAGTGAATTCCACTGTCGAACAGCCCTGACGGTCAGGAAGTTCTTCCTAATGTTTAGATGGAATCTCTTTTCCTTCACCTTGAATCCATTACTCTGTGTCCTAAGCCCCTTCCGCACACGCAGAATAATGCGTTTTCAAACCACTTTCACAACTGTTTGCAAGTGGATTTTGCTATTCTGCACAGCTTCAAAGAGCATTGAAAGCAGTAAGAAAGTGCATTATTCTGCATGTGCGGAATGAGCCCAAGTCTCTAAGGCAGCAGAAAACAAGCTTGCTCCCTCTTTGACATGACATCCCTTCAAATATTTAAACATGGTTATCATGTCGCCCCTTAACCCACGCTTCTCCATTACTCAATGGCATGTATGTAGAACAATGAAGCGCACACTGCATACAAACTGTATGTGCGTGTTCTGTAACTGGTGAACAGGGCCACTGTCTTAGCATAAAAAGGGGGCTCCATGGAAGAAAGTCAGGATAAAAATATCGTAGATAAATACCATGTGCTTAGACAGAAGCTGGGAGCACTTTCACACAGGCTGAATAATTCACTTTCAGTACATTTTGCCATTGTTTTTTACTGTGCGAAATCCATTTGCAAAAGATCGTTAAAGTGCCTCGAAAGTAGGTTTAAAGTGCATTATTCAGAGTGTGTGAAAACACTTCATCGTCGCAGGTTGGTGAGAGCCTTTATAACGGCGGACAGAAATTTCAGACACCTGCTTAAGAATAACAGAAGAGAAATATCTGTTCCCTTGCTCCTTGAAATAGTTGCCATGGCCAGAGATATCCTGTCGCCTGAATTTGTATGACAATCATCATCGCTTTTACCGGGGGGGGGGGGGACTTTTTATACGAATCACCTTTTTGACACTGGAGTTTCATATTTACTGGCGCACCGGGCAATGGGGAAAACACACAATTAAAACATTTATGTATCTGATCCCTGACGGGCATCTCGGCAAGGTAGGTTTTAACATTTTTCTTCTTAATTTCCTCCCCCCCCCCACTTTCAGTAAAGAGGATAAGCTTAGAGTGCCCAGTCGCCGTGGCAACTGCCAGAAAAATTCTCCAGAAGTTTGAAGCGGTCAGCTAACAGGGTCAACAACTCTGGCCTCTTTTCCAGCGGGGGCAGGCCGGGCCCCCTCCCGCTGGCGGAGTGTTCGTGGAGGCCTAGCCCTGGGAGGTGGCCCATTCCAGTTCTAATATAAATTTTTTGAGTCAGTTCACGGCCCGGGCTCTCCAGGTGGCCTCCAAAATCGATGGCGACCCCTTGACCCTGTCCAACGTCGGCACCGCATCCAACCTTAGGCAGGATTTAGGCAGGAATGACAGCTTTCTGCTGAGTGTTATTGGGGACAGTACAAACAGTTTGGGAAGCAGCGAGGTAAGTATGAGGAGAACAGGTCATTAAAAGCATATTAAGAAACAATTGAGGCGAGGGAGGATCCTTGTGGTGGGGGGAGTTTCTGGAGAGCACTCCTAGTTTGTTATTTGTAAACCGTGGTAGGAGGCTGCTGAGATTCTGCCTTTCGGAATCTTGCTTGGAGCACAAAACTCTTCCTGAGTTCGACCACCGAAAGCAGACTTTTTATTTATTCCTAGCCTCACTTTCTTTTGCATCCCCGTATGAACATGAGAACGCCGGACAGGATTTTTTAAAGTGATGCTCTGGCAACGTAATAGTTGTTTTATTTCGTGGTACAGTCGGATGGCTTGCGCTAGGGTTTTTTTTGAAGAAGGTTCTTTACTTTCAAGGCTAGCTTTTTGAATATCTGCCACCTTTTGAAATTAAATAAAAAGAAAGAAAGGAACCGCCCAGTCAAAGTGAAATGCATTTTAATCCCATTGATTTCCCTGGGACAGACCTGTGCTTAACTTGGGTTGGATTTGGCCCAAACCAAACAGGTGCTCTTTAAAATTAGAACTAGGAAATCACGTGCGATGCAAAAAATATAGCCTGGAATGAAGGGAGACTGGTTGAACCAGGCTGCTCCACTTCTGCAGTGTAAAACAAATAGTTCAGTGCATTTTTGATTCCTTGGGATACAGGAATAGGTCTAAAATGGGGAAGAGAAAACAATTTGTGCTTTAAAAAAACCCCACAGTTCAAGAGTTTGGCAATTAATTAGTACAACTCTGGTTTTGTTTCCAAGTGCCTTAGCTATTTGGCTATATTGCTTTTGAGAGGTTCCGGTTTTGCAGCACTTACTCAGAAGTAAACAGATCCCATGCATAGGGCCACCCCTGTGATAAAGAATAGTGAGGTAGCCACGTCCTTCTGAATCGATTTGGGGCATCACTAAGTGTGGTAGTCTGGGAATTGACCTATACAGCTAGTGTACTTGGCACAATCCACTGGGAAGTTCTCCTCCACCTGCTTTATTGGAATGAGGTGAGCAAGAGCATTACTACAACATTGTAGTATTCCAAATTGAAAAAGTGGCCATTCAAATGGAGCTGAAAAACTGAAAAAAAAAATGGCTTTTCCGCAGCTTATGTGGAGAAGGGGGAAATTTTTTAAAGGCCATTTGTGACGCTGGCGATTGGGCTTTAAATTTTAACCCTCCCCTTTAAAGTTACCTTGGCTGGTGTTCTTCTGGGTGAGCTCTCCTGGACTGACAAAGGTGGCTCTTTGCTGGATTGCAAGGAACAATCTACTGTTGCCCTTTTCCTGTTGGCTGGTTTCCAAGGCAACAGAAAAGGGGAAGAGGCATTTTAAAAGGACAACTAGGAAAGCTTGCTCGAGATTTTCTATTTGACCAATTTTGCATTGCATTTTTGCTGGGCTGCTGCCAATGTGGATTGCAACAACCAGAGGTGTATCTAGGCAAACTGGAGCCCGGGGACAAAACCTGAGTTTGGCGCCCCACCCCCCCATATGGATAGCCACCTTCCCCCACCATGACCAAACAATGCACCAGCTCACAAAACACCTCGCATCCCCAGCAAAACATACATGGCTCTCTCCCCACCAACTCTTTCCTAATTTTGTCCTCACACCAACCCTACATAATTTGGTAATTAGGAAAGACGGTGGGGAGAGAGCCATGTATGTTTTGCTGGGGGTGGGGGGTGATTTGTCAGCATCATCTCTCACAAATCACCCCCCACCCCCAGCAAAACATACATGGCTCTCTCCTCACCAACTATCTTTCCTAATTTTGTCCTCACATCAACCCTAAGAGGTACGTTGTTAGCCTGAGAAACAGCTCCAAGCCAGTGCAAGTTGGTGTTAAGCATGTAAATATCTCACAAATCATCCCCAGCAAAACATTTACCAAACAAATGTCAGCATCATCTCTCACAAAACACCTTCAGTGGAATCCACCTCCAAACAGGATAACTTTCAATGGTGTTTAAACTAGGGAGCCCAGATTCTTCTTTTAAATCCACCTTAAAGGGAGAATCTGGGGTCCCCAGTTAAAACAACATTGAAAGGGATGCTGTTTTGGGGTAGATTCTCCCCCACCCTGAAACAGCATCACTTTCAATGTTTAAACTGGGGACTTCAGATTCTCCCTTTAAATCCATGCCGAAGGGGTTGGATTTAAAAGGAGAATCTAGGGAAATTTAGGAGGGTGCCTGCTGTCAGGGGTGCAATTGTTAAGCTAGCAGCACCAAAATTTCAGGGTATCTTTAGGAGACTCTCTTGATGATACCACCCAGTTTTGGTGAAGTTTGGTTCAGGGGGTCCAAAGTTATGGACTCCCAAAGGGGGTGCCCCATCCCCATTGTTTCCAATGGGAGCTAATTGGAGATGGGGGCTACACCTTTGAGGGTCCATAACGTTGGACTCCCTGAACCAAACTTCACCAAACCTGTGTGGAATCAGCAGGAAACTATTCTGATGATACCACCTAGATTTAGTGAAGTTTGATCCAGGGGACCCAAAGTTATGGTCCCTCAAAGGTGTAGCCCTCATCTCCTATTAGCTCCCATTGGAAACAATGGGGATGGGGCACTCCCTTTGGGCGTCCATAACTTTGGACCCCTTGAACCAAACCTCACCAAACTTGGGTGGTATCATCAGGAGGGTCTGCTGAAACATCCCTGAATTTTTGGTGCTGCTAGCCTAAAGACAGCACCCACTGCAAGCAAAAAACTGAAAAAACACTAAAAATTAGAAAAAACATGAAAATGGACCTGCAATTTTGGTGCCCCCCACAAGGGGGCGCCTGGGGACATTTGACCCCCCTTGTCCCTAGGCAGATTCGCCACTGGCAACAACCCATAGAGAAGGGAGGGTGGCAGTGGACACTTCAGAGATGGTTAGAATATATCTGAGAACAAGTGACACTTGATACTAACCAAAAATAAGACATGGCAAGATAAACAGAATGAAATTTTGAAGATATGGATAATATACGTGGACTGGATGAAAGAAGCTCAAGTCAACGAAGAAATATGGGAGAAGAGGCTACAGAGAACGAACTTACTGCTGTTTGTGTGACAAAACTATGAAGAAGAAGTAATGGGGGGAGGGAGAAAAGGGGGGAAAAGTATTGTTTGAAAATGTATGAAGAGGAAAATTACTATAAACTGTAAAATTCAAATGATACAATAATATTTTTTTTTAAAAGAAACTTCCCGTTGTTTCTGAAGAGCATCTTTCAAGCATTTGTTGGCAGCAGCAGCCTCCTCTGCTTTTTGCCTCAGTGCACTGACTTGCTTTTGGAAGTCTTGCTCCAGCTTGGCCAGTTCATACTGCCTCTTGCGGCCCTGCGCCTTCAGCTGGATCACTTCTTTGTCTTTCTGCAGCTTCCGCTGCCTAAATGTCTTCATCTTCTTTCATCTGATGTATCAGCTGAACCCACGGGTTTTTCGTTGGCCGGATGTCCTGGTTCAGTTTAGAGACTGTCCGTTCAGTAATTTCTCTCATCTTCAGAAGCTTTGGCTGCTCCTTCAGTTTCTTCTTCAGGTCCATGCCAACAAGGGCTGATGGGAATTGTAGTCCATGAACGACTGAAATGCCAGAGCTGGACACCCCTGCATTGTCCTCCAGAGTCTTGAGCATTTTCTGCAGGTCCCGGTGCAACGCTTCATGCTGCTGGAGCTCCTCCATCTTACCACTGGTCTTCTCATCCCGCTGTTCCAACATAATTCTCCTCTTGAGCATTTGGGCAATCTGACCAGCGGCCTCACTCAAGCCACAGCTCAGTTTCTCATTGTCCTCCACCAGGGCCTGGTTTTTCTCCATCAGGGGCTGCAAGTTTTCTCATGCTTCTCCACCAATAGACACTGGAAGTGTTCCACCATGAGCCTGCAGAAGTAGGCCCTGGAGCTGTTGACCCTGCCGTCTTAACTGGTTGATCTCTGCTGCTAGGGTGTGTGTGTGTGTGTGTTTCAACATTCTCGATAAGCTTGTTCTTTATTTTCCTCGCCCTGTCAGCGTAGCAAAGCATATTCAGAGTCTCTTCCATATTGGCATCTGCTGGGCTCACGCAGGCGATCATCAGAGCGGTTGCCTCCCGAGGAACCTTGCAAGAGGCGTGTGAGTTTTGAGTCCCTAGAAGGGGCATAGTTCCCTCGCTTAGATTAATCCCCAAGAGCACTGATGACGTTTCCCAGGAAGAGGAGACCTCTGCTAACGTTAATTCCTTCTCTTAGCCGATCTCCTTCTGCTTTGGTCTTCTTTTGTCTTTCTGAACCAGCCAAGCCCACCAGGCGCAGGTTGGAACGGGAGCTGAGATTTACGTCCTTCTTGCTTCTCTGTTTTTGTATGGATCCCCCCCCCCCAATTTTTCTGTGCATGGCCAACGAACATAAAAAGAAGGTCTGGTTCCAGCAGATGTCATTTCAGACGGAGGTTCAAGAGACTTCAGTGTGACGCTTGGCTTTCGCTGCTGCTCCTACTGTAACCTCTATCTGTGGGTTCTGTGGGGCAGAACTTGGAATGGAGGGGCATCCCCCAGGTACTGCCATCTTAACCTCTTCCCCTTTGGCCATCTCTTCCTGAGCCCCTAGATCCATGGTGGCGAACCTTTGGCACTCCAGATGTTATGGACTACAATTCCCATCAGCCCCTGCCAGCATAGCCAATTGGCCACCACTGCCCTAGATACAGTGAGCCTGCCCAAGTTCCTCCCAGGTCAAGTCTGCCCAAGCTCCTCCCAGCTGCTGGTCAGCATGGGTGCCCCTTCAAATCCTTGGTCTGGAAGCCCTTCCAGGTGATGGAGGATGCACGACTTGCCCAGTGCCAGCTAGGTAGGGCCCGGATCAGTCGAGGGAAAGACATTCATAATCTCTCCTCAGCTGGGGATTAACTTTCCCCGCTGGCGTTCCAGGCTGCAAAGCTGTCTGCGACTCGCAGACAGGACAACAATCCACTAATCCTCCCCTGGAAGTCCAGACACTCATCATCTTTTGACTTCTGGACTCTGGAACTATTTGATGAAGCACCACCTTTCTTTGCGGTAGAGAGGGGCTGGCAAGCTGGCCAAGTGGCCACTGGCCATCCAAGTAGCGAGTTGACCAATAGCCTCACCTCATGCTCTCTGTGCTGCATACAGTGCATGGTCTCCAGTAGGCAGGGAACGGCCAGCATCTCTGATGGAGATGGTTGTCAAGGTTGTCAAGGGCCGCACTAGTGTGCCAAGAGGTAGGAATCAGGCGACAGAGAGAAGTGTCCCTCTTTTCATTGGTGAGATGATTGCTACTGACAACTGGCCCTTCAGAGCTGTGGAAGACCTTTAATGGGATCTGGTGGGGTCATTCGATTGTGTTATTTAATGAGATCTGGTGGGGCCATTGGATTGTGTTATTTAATGGGATCTGGTGGGGTCATTTGATTGTGTTATTTAATGGAATCTGGTGGGGCCATTGGATTGTGTTATTTAATAGGATCTGGTGGGGCCATTGGATTGTGTTATTTAATGGGATCTGGTGGGGTCATTTGATTGTGTTATTTAATGGAATCTGGTGGGGCCATTGGATTGTGTTATTTAATGGGATCTGGTGGGGTCATTGGATTGTGTTATTTAATGGGATCTGGTGGGGTCATTGGATTGTGTTATTTAATGGGATCTGGTGGGGTCATTTGATTGTTTTATTTAATGGAATCAGGTGAGGTCATTTGATTGTGTTATTTCATGGGATCTGGTGGGGTCATTTGATTGTGTTATTTCATGGGATCTGGTGGGGTCATTCGATTGTGTTATTTCATGGGATCCGGTGGGGTCATTTGATTGTGTTATTTAATGGGATCTGATTTTATTTGTCATCTGAGTTTTTTAATTGTTGTTATTCATGGTTTTATGTTTTTACTGTGTTTTAAATCATGGGAGCTGCTCTGAGCCTGGAAGGGGAAGGTCAGCATATAAATATAATATAATAAATAAAATGCAGTCTACGAGGAATGGGGTTTTTTTGGGGGGGGGGGGGGTGTGTGACAGATTTACTCATGGTGATCACAGCGTGCCAGAAGAGAAATTTTTGTCCACAAGGACATTTTACTGAGAACAGGTCCAGACTGCTTAACATTTAGTGGCCACAAACTGTTCCAGGAAAACAGAATTCCATCCCAGCAAAGATTTGAGATGCAGAAAAAAAAATCACTCTTGAGGTATCTCAGCCAGTATGAAATAAGTGGTATGATTTTTTTTTTGCCATCACGTTGCAGCTGACTTGAAACCTGTAGGGGTTTCAAGGCAAGAGACATTCAGAGGTTAGTTTGCCATTGCCTACCTCTGCGCCTGGACCCTGGACTCTCTCGGTTGTCCCCCAGCCAAATACTAACCAGACCTGACCTTGCTAACCAGCCAAGATCTGAGCATGTTAATTTGAGCTACCTTGCATTACATGTACACAAATACTGCCTTAAAAAAACCGTACAGGCCATAATGTCATAGAGCTGGAAGGGTCTGAAAGGCTAGCTAGTCCAGTCCAATCTGGGAGACCCAGGTTCGAATCTCCACTCTGCCATAGAAGCTTGGAGGGTGACCTTGTGGCAAGTCAAGCACTCTCAGCTTAATCTGCCCCACAGAGTTGGGGTGAAGGTAAACTGGGAGAGAGAAGAATTTACTATGGGTCAGCTTCTGGGAAGAAAAGCAGGATATCAATGAAGCAAGCAAACAACTCTTTGCCCAAATACATCAGGCTTCAAAGCCTGGCTTATCCCATCTATCCCTCCCTCCCTCCCTCCCTCCCTCCCTCCCTCCCTCCCTCCCTCCATCCATCCCTCCATCCATCCATCCATCCATCCATCCATCCATCCATCCATCCATCCATCCATCCATCCATCCATCCATCCATCCATCCATCCATCCATCCATCCATCCATCCATCCATCCATCCATCCATCCATCCATCCATCCATCCATCCATCCATCCATCCATCTAATTTGATAAACCGCCCTACCCCCGAAGGGCTTACAGGGTGTTACAGACTGAAGGAGAGGAGTTTGGATTTATACCCCGCCTTTCTCTCCTGTAAGGAGACTCAAAGGGGCTTACAAACCCCTTTTCCCTCCCTCTCCCCACAACAGACACCTTGTGAGGTAGGTGGGGCTGAGAGAGTTCTGAGAGAACTGTGACTAGTCCAAGGTCCCCACCAGAATGTAGGAGTGGGGAAACACATCCAGTTCACCCGATAAGAGTCTGACACTCGTGTGGAGGAATCAGGAGCCAAACCCTGTTCTCCAGATTACCACCTGCCCTTAACCACTGGCTCTCAACAATGGCGTGTACCACTTCTTTGTGGTCTGTGTGCAACACACTAGTGGGATTGGAGTCTGAGCAGAGCACAAATGTGGAAACTTCCAGTGCCAGAGTTCTGCAAAACGTTACGGGGTGTGCTTTGAAAGCTGCATCTCTGAAGGGTGGATTTTTGCCCCCATAAGCTTTCACTAGAAATTTCCCAATTCATGCTCTGTACAGGCACAAGGGTTATGAGTGTGAATGCACAAATGGCCACATGAATAGTCACAGGTAAGCAATCTGTTTTGACCCACACAGCAAACCACGTCCTTTGATCTAGGTCAGCTACGTCTCTCTCTTGGGTTGCTACAACAGCTCCGGATTGCTTTCACGAGTAGAACCACAGTAGTACTCCTATTGTCCAGCGGCTCCTGCATGCTCCTGTTGCTTCCAATCGTGTAACGGGTCTTGTTCTATGAATGCATCGACGTTCAAAAACTGTCACCCTCCATGACACAGCTTGTCATTTTGCTATTACTCATCCGTCTTGGGGCACTGTTTTTCAAAATGCCAGTGCTGGAAAAAAAAATCACTAAACTAAAGGGAGGGCAAAGGGTGGATGTATCAGCTCAGCTCTTCATGAAGTGCCTTCCTTGCAATTTGACAAAGAACAAGCATGCGTTTCTCGGGTGCTTGCTGCATTTCAGCCCCCCTCCCCCCCAAAAACAAGCTCTGACCCGTAACAAAGCTCAAGCAGAGGGGAACGGCTATCAAAGTGACCGCATCCTACCCAGGTAGCAGGGAAGGGAAGGAACCGAGTTGCACCGCTCTGCCTTTCTGCTGCATCTGTTTTCCCTGCAGACCTGTTTTCCCCACTGCAGATATATTAAGGCCAGAGTGTATCTTGTAGCGTTGGGTCTCTCTAACTGTGTCTGCTGTGTAACAGAACTTCTCTCTGTGATACACCTCTGACAATGCCAGCCCCAGATGCAGGCGAAACGTCAGGAAGAAGATCTACCAGACCCACCACAACCAGTTGAGTCTGGCCGCAAAAGCCTTCGACATGCTTTGGCGTTTGAGAGTCTCCTTGGATTCTCCTTTCACTCTGTACTGATTGTTTATAGCACAGGTGTCAAACTTGATGCCCTCCAGAGCATCATGGTGGCAGGGGATGATGGGAATTGTAGTCCATAACATCTGGAGGGCCATGAGTTTGACACTTATGGTTTATAGCTTGCAAATCTATTCATTTGATCAACGCCAAGTGCTTCCTCGCTTGTATGCTGTTCTTTCAGACTTCTGTGCTTGGAGAAAGGGGTGCCATCATTTCCATTTGAAGGACTGTGAAAAATGGCTGATAATTCATAAGTTACGGAAGACCCAGAGAAGCCACAGCTGAGCAGGGGCTTCAGCTTCTCTAGAGTTGGGACAGAGCGTCATCCAGTAGAACTCAGTTTCTCCCTCAGGACTTTGTTGCACTGAGGACCATCTCATTCCAGATGCAGAAATGATCTTGCCCTGTAGGGCTGCCAACCTCCAGGTGGGACCTGGAGATCCCCCAGAATTACCAGTGATTTCCAGACGACAGAGATCAATTCCCTTGAAGAAAATGGCTGCTTTGGAGAGCCAGCATGGTAGTGGTTAAGAGCAGATGCACTCTAATCTGGAGAACTGGGTTTGATTCCCCGCTCGGCCACTTGAACTGTGGAGGCTGATCTGGACTGTGGAGGCTGAACTAGATTAGCTTGTGCACTCCAACACATGCCAGCTGGGTGACCTTGGGCTAGTCACAGTTCTCACAGGGTGTTTGTTGTGGGGAGAAGGGAAAGGAGTTTGTAAATCCCTGTGAGTCTCCTTACAGGAGAGAAAGGTGGGGTATAAATCTTCTTCTTCTTCTTCTTCTTCTTCTTCTTCTTCTTCTTCTTCTTCTTCTTCTTCTTCTTCTTCTTCTTCTTCTTCTTCTTCTTCTTCTTCTTCTTCTTCTTCTTCTTCTTCTTCTTCTTCTTCTTCTTCTTCTTCCTCTTCCGCTTCCGCTTCCGCTTCCGCTTCCGCTTCCTCTTCCTCTTCCGCTTCCTCTTTCTCTTTCTCTTTCTCTTTCTCTTTCTCTTTCTCTTTCTCTTTCTCTTCCTCTTCCTCTTCCTCTTCCTCTTCCTCTTTCTCTTCCTCCTCCTTCTCTTTCTCCTCCTCCTCCTCCTCCTCCTCCTCCTCCTCCTCCTCCTCCTCCTCCTCCGGTGTTATATCCCATTGAGATCCTTCCCCTCCCCAAGCCCTATCACCACTAGACGCAGCCCCCAAATTCCCAGCCATTTCCTAATCCAGAGTTGGCAACCCCGTGCCCAGTGCTTGACCAGGAAAATGCAGCAGTGTGCACAAAAATGAGGAATTAAATCACCTGGGCGGTGACGGTGGGGGAACCCATGCAGGAGAAGTATTAATTTTTTTTGCAGGTGGAGGAATGATGGGTATTTTAAACAGTAGATAATGCCTCTGCTGCCTAGATCTCCTTAAGGCTGGGCCTGACAGGTGAGGTTTTTAAGGCATCCAAGGCCTGCTCCATTAAGAGCTTTAAAAAGGAACAGTGCAGACTTAGTGGAAATCCCCCCTCTTTAGCCGCAATCACGGTGGGCGAAATATGATCGTGGCGGGCCAAGGCTGTGAGCAAACAACCTGTCACATTCTGAAGCCCGGCACATCAGGGACGCCAGCTTGGCAATCCAATGTCAGGCGGGTGGAGGCTGCTGCGCGCGCGCGGGGGGCGGGGGGGGGGAACGGCCCCCGTTCAGTGGCTTCATTTGCTCCTGCCTGTCTCCCCAGTTCTGAGAGCTGGTGTTGATCTGGCCTCCAACCCTCCCCCCCAGCTCTTCTCTTCTCTTCCGCATGATGTCGAAATCAGACACACGCACATACCTGAGAGGTGTGTGAACAGGGCAGACGTGCAATTAACACCTGCTGTCCCCACCTGGCTTGGCCCGGAGAAGGAGCAGAAACCAGGAAGGAGCAGTGACCCACTCTGCATGAGAGCCGGCGTGGGGTAGTGGTTAAGAGCAGGTGCACTCTAATCTGGGGAACCGGGTTTGCTTCCCCGCTCGGCCACTTAAGCTGTGGAGCCTTATCTGGTGAACTAGATTAGCTTGTGCACTCCAACACATGCCAGCTGGGTGATCTTAGGCTAGTCACAGTTCTTCGGAGCTCTCTCAGCCCCATCAGATCCAAGTTAGGAAATTTCTGGACATTTGGGGGGCGACGTCTGGAGTGGTCCTCAGTGGGGCAGGAGCCATTCTCTCCCGGGCAGCTGATCTCTGTAGTCTGGGGATGAGCTGTGATTCTGGAGGATCACCAGGTCTCACCTGGAGGTTGGCATCCCTAGCCATTACTCGAGGGTGCATCCCCCAGGCTGGTTCAAATAATCTTTGGAGAAGGAAAGCTGCGCCTGACACAAAGAGGACGCTGCTTCCCGCTCCCTGACTTGCTGGCTCGCGAGTAACCACTTTCCTTCCCCCACCCCCCCACCCAGGAGGCCGCGTCCACGGGACCCTCCGCGCGTAAAGGCGCAACCCTTGCGCACCGAGGGGGGCGTTTTGGCTCGGCGCCGCGCCCCTCCGGCCCCCAGGCGGCCCGGGCCAAAGGACCCCCGCCAACTCCCTCCCCCCTTGGCCGGCTGCCCCGCGGCCCCCTCCCTTGGCAGGGCCGCCCCCCCCCCGACGGAGGGAACAAGCTGTGTTTCTGTTCCCATATTAGGCCAAAGAGCCGGGCGGCCCGCGATGGCATCAGCGGGCCTCGCCGGCCGCCGCAGGCGCAACTGCGCATCCTGCAACAAACCCCCCTTTGAGGCTCCGGTGGGGAGGAAGAGCCAGGCTGGCCCCCGATGAGTCAGATGGGGGGGGGCCTGCGGAGAAGCCCTGCGAGCCGGGCGTGCTGGAAGACAGCGGCTCCCATTCATTGGGATGTGCCATAAACCCCCCAAAAATGGGGAGGGGAGGAAGAGGAGGAGGCGGGGGGGAGAGGCGAAGCAGCTGCAGAGAGCCCCGGACAAACAACCCCGCTCATTCTTTCGGAGCCAAAAAGTTTCCAATTTGCTGCCCGGCAGCTCAGCGCCCTCCCTGGCATCCGTGGGGGGCGGGCGGGGGGGGGGGGAGGACAATACTTGGCACGGGGTCCCTTCCAGCCCTGCTCCTCGAAGGTCCGAGGTCCGGGGAGCAGCTTTGTTTGGAAGCCGAAATGTAGGCACAAGCTGAATAGAGAAAGAAAAGCGCCGCTTTGGGGGGGGGGCGTCTGGGGGCTGGGGGGGGGGAGCCCTGAATCCAACGGGGGGCGGGGGTGGCAGATGCCCTCCTCTCTGGAGGAGATGGATAAACAAAGCACCACAGCAACAGCCTGAAGCTGGCAGAGAGTTGGACATTTGGATGTTTCCTGGGGGTTGGGAGGGGGGTATTCAAGAGCGGCTGAGCCCCCCCCCCCATCCATCCAAGGCTTGCATTTTCCAAAGTGGCCCAAATCTCTGGTTTTCAAGCATATTAGAGCGATGCTTAACAAAATGGCAAGATTGGAAGTAGTTGTGATGAAACGAGAACCAGTGGTTAAGAGCAGGTGGCCTCTAATTGGGAGAACAAAGTTTGATTCTCATAAGAACATAAGACCTAGCCTGCTGGATCAGACCAGAGTCCATCTAGTCCAGCACTCTGCTACTCACAGTGGCCCACCAGGTGCCTTTGGGAGCTCACGTGCAGGAGGTGAAAGCAATGGCCTTCTGCTCCTGCTGCTGCTCCTGAGCACCTGGTCTGCTGAGGCATTTGCAATCTGAGATCAAGGAGGATCAAGATGGGTAGCCAGAGATCGACTTCTCCTCCATAAATCTGTCCAAGCCCCTTTTAAAGCTATCCAGGTTAGTGGCCATCACCACCTCCTGTGGCAGCATATTCCAAACACCAATCACATGTTGCGTGAAGAAGTGTTTCCTTTTATTAGTCCTAATTCTTCCCCCCAGCATTTTCAATGGATGCCCCCTGGTTCTAGTATTGTGAGAAAGAGAGAAAAATGTCTCTCTGTCAGCATTTTCTACCCCATGCATAATTTTATAGACTTCAATCATATCCCCCCTCAGCCGCCTCCTCTCCAAACTAAAGAGTCCCAAACGCTGCAGCCTCTCCTCATAAGGAAGGTGCTCCAGTCCCGCAATCATCCTCGTTGCCCTTCTCTCCACTTTTTCTATCTCTTCGATATCCTTCGATATCCACTCTTCCACAGGAGTGGAGGACTCTTTTCTGGTGAACCAGAATTGTTACTCCTGTATTCCCACTGGGTGGCCAACACGTTGCCCATATACTAATAGCACTAGTCAGAGTTCTCTCAGAACTCTCTCAGCCCCACCTCCCTCGCAAGGTGTCTGTTGTGGACAGAGGAAGGGAAGGGCGTTTGTCAGCCACCTTGAGTCTCCCTACAGGAAATAAAGGCGAGTTGTAAACCCAAGCTCTTCTTCTTTTGCAGATGTGGTTGAGCAGAGCCCAGGGAAGATCTGAATGTGTTTGGTGATTGCTAATGTTACTGGTGGGGAGTGGGAGAGAGATGGCCCAGTGTGGTTCAGTCTCCTCGGATCTCAGAAGCTAAGGAGGCAGGGGCGTACCGCCCATGTGGACATGGGGCAACCCATGTCCTTAGGTGCATGCCATTTCATCTTGTGGAGGGGGGTGCCAGCCAGGTCCCTGTGCCCAGCCTCTCCCATGGTGCAGCAACCTGGCCCATGGCTCCCTCCATGCTATGGTGCTGCACGCCGGATGAGCTGTTTGTCATGGCCACAGGCTGGCTTGCCGCCACTGCACCCTCCTAGGCTGCTGAGCATCACCCCCGGCCTCCCTGCAGGCCGGCTCCTGCCCTCCTGCCCTCCCCTTAAATGAGGGTCAGGACTTGGATGGGAGGCAACCAGTGGTGGGATCCAAAAATTTTAGTAACAGGTTCCCATGGTGGTGGGATTCAAACTGTGGTGTAGCGCCAATGGGGCTAAGCAGGGCATGATTGGGGGCATTCCTGGGCTGGGCTGTGGCAAGGACGCAGCTGCTGCGCCGGTCCTTGGGCGGGAAATGAATGCACGCAGGCGCAGGCTGTCACGCACGCCGGTGCACCTCCTGCTAGACTGCTTCAAGTTCTGCGCGCTACTGCTGAGAGGAGGGGCGTAACTAGGGCAAAAATCACGTGGCAAAATCACCAATTAGTAACCCCCTCTCAGCACACACAAATAATTAGTAACCTACTTTCGGGAACCTGTGAGAACCTACTGGATCCCACCTCTGGAGGCAACCATGGAAGACTTTGCAGAGGAAGACAACGGCAAAACCACCTTTGCTTCTCCCTTGCCTTGAAAGCCCCTGGCTGCGGTCGTCATAGGTCAGTTCCAGTCACGACCTGACAGCGTTTATTTACATCATTTATGCCCTACTTTCTACCTAATAGGGACCCAAAGCAGCTGACCTCTCCTTTCCTTCACTTTATTCTTACAACAACTCTATGAGGTCGGTCTGGCGAAGTGCGTGAGGCTGGCCCAGGGAAATCCCATAGCCCGGTGGAGATTTGAGCCTCGGCCATCTTCGCTCGACACTCTAACCACTAGACACCACCACTGATGCTCACATTTACATATGTAACATTAAAAGGTTCTTGCCGTAAGGCTGAAATGCTATCCGTCATCACAGACCCCATTTCCTGTCAAGAAGGCTGAGAAATAAGATGCCTACTGCAAAAAGGATCGCATGAAAATATGTGCTGAAACTTTGACACGGAGGGCAGTATTGTCGTGTTGAAGGTCCAGGCAATCAAACCCACGAAGCTGCCTTCCACTGAGGCAGACCGGGGGCCTGACGAGGTCTCTATTGCCTTCCCTTACTTGCCGGGTGGCCAGGCCGAGGCCTTTCACGTTGCTCCCCTCACCTGGAGATTCTTGGCACTCGCCCAGGGCCTTTCTGCTAGCAAAGTAGATTGCCCTACTGTTGTACTGAGGCCCTTCCAGTTTATTTGGGATAAGGAAAAAAGGAGGAAGGCAAGACAAAGCAGCCGTTACCCCTGGCCTGACTAGTCTTGAGGACAAAGATTGGCAAAAAAGTGGGATTAAAATGGTTTTAAAGGTTAAGGTAGCCCTTTGTGCAAGCGCTGGGTCATTTCTGACTCATGGGGTGATGTCACATCATGACATTTATTAGGCAGACTTTGCTCACAGGGGGGTTTGCCATTCCCTTTCCCAGTCATCTACACTTTACCCCCAGCAAGCTGGGCATTGATTTTACTGACCTCGGAAGGATGGACGGCTGAGTCACCCTTGTGGGTGAGCAGCAGTGGCGTAGGAGGTTAAGAGCTCGTGTATCTAAACTGGAGGAACCGGGTTTGATTCCCAGCTCTGCCGCCTGAGCTGTGGAGGCTGATCTGGGGAATTCAGATTAGCCTGTGCACTCCCACACACGCCAGCTGGGTGACCTTGGGCTAGTCACGGCTTCTCGGAGCTCTCTCATCCCCACCCACCTCACAGGGTGTTTGTTGTGAGGGGGGAAGGTCAAGGAGATTTTAAGCCCCTTTGAGTCTCCTGCAGGAGAGAAAGGGGGGATATAAATCCAAACTCTTCTTCTTGTGCCAGCTGCCTGAAGCTGACTTCCCTCGGTATCGAACTCAGGTTGTGAGCAGAGCATTGACTGCAGTACTGCAGCTTATATCTTATATCATGTTTATTAGGCAGACTTTGTTTATGGGTGGTTTCCCTTTGCCTTCCTTTGTCATCTACACCTTACCCCCAGCAAACTGGATACTCAGTTTACCAACCTGGGGAGGATGGAATAATAGGCTCATAGAGTTGGAAGAGACCCCAAGGGCCATCAAGTCCAACCTCCTGTAATGCAGGAAGGAACACACAACCGATTGTTTAAGGTGGATTTAGAAGGAGAATTTGGGCTCTGTAGTTTAAACACCATTGAAAGTGATGCTGTTTTGGGGTGGATTATCCCCCACCCTGAAACAGCATCACTTTCAGTGTGGCGTAGTGGTTAAGAGCAGGTGCATTCTTATCTGGAGGAACTGGGTTTGATTCCCAGCTCTGCCACTTGAGCTGTGGAGGCTTATCTGGGGAATTCAGATTAGCCTGTGCACTCCCACACACGCCAGCTGGGTGACCTTGGGCTAGTCACAGCTTTTCGGAGCTCTCTCAGCCCCACCCACCTCACAGGGTGTTTGTTGTGAGGGAGCAAGGGCAAGGAGATTGTAAGCCCCTTTGAATCTCCTACAGGAGAGAAAGGGGGGATATAAATCCAAACTCTTCTTCTTCTAAACTGAGGACCTCAGATTCTCCCTTTAAATCCATGCTGAAGGGGGTGGATTTAAAAGGAGAATCTGGGGAAATTTGGGGGGGGGGTGCCTGCTGTCAGGGGTGCAATTGTTCAAACCCGAGAAACCACCCCCCCTTACCTACGTCCATGCTGTCAGGAAGGTCTTCCTGATGTTTAGGTGGAATCTCTTTTCCTTCTCCTTGAACCCATGACTCCTGGTCCTAGTCTCTGGAGCAGCAGAAAACAAGCTTGCTCCCTCACCTACACAACATCCCTTCAAATATCTAAACATGGCTATCATGTCACCTTCTCTTCACCAAAGAGCCAGCTACCTGTAACCAACTTCCCTTGGGATCAAACTGAGGTGGTGAGCAGAGTTTGGAGTGCAGTTTGTTGCTCTGGGTCATCGGGCTGGTTTTGGATTCTTCAAAAAAAAAAGCACGCTGTCGCCAGCCCCTTTATCTCAGAAGGCGTCCTTTGCAGCCAGATTGTTTCTCCACTGGAATCTGTCTTCAGAGGAGGGTGCTCAGCAAGATTTGGGTGGTTTGTAGTGGAACTCAAAGTGCATTAACTGGCCGGGGTGGGTTTCCCCGGCCCCCAGCTTTTGCAAACAATTTTGGGGTGGCAGATGTTGTCCTTTTATGAGTTCAGATCCAGGCATCATCCCGGAGGGGGTCACCCTTCTGTTCTTCAGCTACGGCAATGAAACAGTTGCTGGGATCAATGCAATTCTTTCGTCTGCTAAACAGGGCCGTTGCGAACGGGAACGGAGACTGGAACGTGGATGGGCAGGTTTCGTAGACAAGCTGTGCGTGGGACAGCCATGATGAGCAAGAGAATGCCCCTCCCCGCACATGCTGTGTACGCAAGGAGAGGCCCTCTTGACTCTCCCGCCAAGGAAATAAGCTTATCTGATGGGAACGTGAGACAGGGCCTTTTCCATGGCAGCCCCTTGATAATGGAACAATCTCCCCAGGGAAATATGGCTAGACCCCTCACTTTTGGATCTTTAGGAGGCAGTTGAAAATAGTTTTATTTAAGAACCTTAAATTGTGGTTTTAAGTTCTGGTTTTATATTTTTAAGGAGACAGATGCTTTTAATATACCCTTTTTCTCTTCCTTTAAGGAAACTCAAAGCAGCTTACAATCAAATTTCCCTCCCTTTCCCACAACAGGCACCTTATGAGGCAGGTGGGGCTGAGAGAGTTCTGAGAGAGAACTGTGACTGGCCCAAAGTCACCCAGTAGGCTTCATGTGCAGGAGGGGGGGGGACCAAATCCAGGTGAGAGTCTGCTGCTCTTAACCACTGCCTCCCCTAGCTCTTTAATGCATTTTATTCTGTATGTTTGTAAGCCACTTTGAGGTGCATAAGAAAGAAAGACAGCTAATAAATGTTTTTAACAAATACACTAGTGTGCACCCTGAAAAATAGGACTTCCCCAGAAATGAAGTATGGAGTCAGTTTTGCCCTAATCCTACTTTTTGCTGGAATTTTCTAGTTCTGCATTTAGTCTTTGGCTGAACTTGCTGCTGTAAGGAAACTGGTATTAGTCTTTCTTTCTTTCTTTCTTTCTTTCTTTCTTTCTTTCTTTCTTTCTTTCTTTCTTTCTTTCTTTCTTTCTTTCTTTCTTTCTTTCCTCCCTCCCTCCCTCCCTCCCTCCCTCCCTCCCTTCCTTCCTTCCTTCCTTCCTTCCTTCCTTCCTTCCTTCCTTCCTTCCTTCCTTCTCTCTCTCTCTCTCTCTCTCTGCCATAGTGCTATAACATGGTTTGCCTCAGCAAAGTCTTTAGAGGATTAGAGGGTTTGAGAGCTTAGAAAAGAATCTATTCATTCCTGACTTTCCGAGCAGGTGCAAGGCATTGTGGGAACACCACAGGAAGAACTCTGTCGGCCTCTCCCCCCCCCCCCCCAGTGCCCTTCACCACAGGGGCAGGA
Organism: Sphaerodactylus townsendi; assembly: GCF_021028975.2. Taxonomy (NCBI): domain Eukaryota; kingdom Metazoa; phylum Chordata; class Lepidosauria; order Squamata; family Sphaerodactylidae; genus Sphaerodactylus; species Sphaerodactylus townsendi. The sequence continues at coordinate 104,556,444 of NC_059432.1, forward strand.
TAGCACAGATTCCAGGAGTTGCTCCACCATTGCCAACCCTGGACCCAGCTGACCTTGCTGGGCACGGGGGTGGGGGAGGGGGTGGGATGGTCTGGCATCTCCTGGGATAGGGTGCTTTGTGTGTGAGGCTGAGCCGGTGTCAGGATTTTTCGGATGCATTAGAGTGGAAGGCATTCCATCGCCTCTGGAATTCCTGCAGGTGTTTCTGAATGCAAAGGGGGTCTTTTCAGGGCCGGGCATCTGCATCCGTCATCTGCCTTTGGGCGTGTGATGGGGCTGTTTGTTTGTTTGTCTGGGTGACTGACAGCGGAGTGACCAGCGCCGCTGATGGGAGGTCGCCAACAGAATAGCTCTGTTCTCTGGCGTTGGCTGGACCCCGGCCACTCTGGACGGCTCCTGACAGGCCCCTTGGGGGTGGAAGGTAGGGGGTGGTGGCAGGCAATTTGTCTTCAGTGTGACAACTGACTTCTTCTTCTTTGGGGTGGGTGGGGGGTGGGGGAATAATCTGGCCCCTGCATTTGGTTCTTGGAATTCATGAGGATTTGCCTCCACGCTCCCATCTGGATGATTTAGTGGGAGTAAATTTTTTTTTTAAAAAAAAAATAGCAATTAGAATTTTAAACTTTCATCAGTATAACCAGTAGATTAATCAAATGAAGTATTTGCTGATTAGTCGCCGGGGAATCGACGTGGATAAGGTTGAAATTAAAAAAGGCTCATTTTTTGTTTTATTTGTAGAAAATAATGGATGCCGCTTCTCCAGAGACCTGTTGCTTTACTTTGGAAGCTGTTCAGTAGAACCTTCTAATAGTGGAAACTCTTTTTGTTTATTATTCTGTACTTCCTTCAGTATCCTCAGAAAGACTTTCCATTGAAGGAAAATGTTCATCTTCCTATTCAGCTCATGACTCGATTGGTTGATTAAAGAACAAATATTTCATTAGGGTTTTTTTTTAGAAAAACCTTTTAATTGGCTGACAGGACTAACAAGGATTTAAAATATTAAAAAACAACAACACCCTGCTCCCTTCCACAAGGCCTAAGGATACCTGCCTCGAATTAGGGTCTGAAGTTCTCTCAGAACTGCAGCAAATATCCAGGTTACAGAGGTAAGTTCTTCTGGAGAAAAAGGCAGTTTTGGAGGATGAATACTAAGACCCCTTCCGCACATGCAAAATAATGCATTTTCAAACCACTTTCACAACTGTTTGCAAGTGGATATTGCTATTCCGCACAGCTTCAAAGAGCACTGAAAGCAGTTTGAAAGTGCCTTATTCTGCATGTGTGGAATGAGCCTAAGATATCATATTCCTTCTGGGCTCCCAACCCTCCCAAAACTTTGCTCTCTCCAGGCACAGTCCCTAAATTCCCCCCCACCCCCCAAATTCCCTCAACTGAAGTTCCAAACCTGGGAAAACTGGATGAATCTCTTCAGACTCCCATCACTGAATGTTCCTCCATCCAAAAAAGAATTTCACAACACAGAAAACTGGCAGGTCGGGAGGGGGGGGGGAATGATGGCAATGAAGGTCGAACCCTTTCCCCTGATGTGCTAGCTTTCCATATGCAGAGGATGCGTTTGCATGGCGGAGTGTTCCGTCATCAGATCCCACACTTGCAACTTGAGAAGTTGAGAAGGGTCATGAATGTTACTTGACTGGGGTCAGAAGTGCCTGAAACTCCACCCAAAATTCCACCCAAATCTTGTGTCCAGACTAATTGCTTGTACCTTTCCTTCCACATTATATTAATGAACGTAACCAATGAGATGCATATTTCTGAAATTACAAATTTTGGATTGATGAAATGGACACATTCTAAACATACTAGTTATTTTTTTTAATGCAGACAAGTTCAGAATTCATGTGCCTGTTAAGAGTGATCACATTTTTTCCCAATTCAGAGTGATCCTATGAATCAATGTTCTTGAAATTCAGACATGACTTCTAAAACAACAACAACTGAGGAAGACTCAGTAGACTCAAGCTTAGGTGTCAAACTCGTGGCCCTCCAGATGTTATGGACTACAGTTCCCGTCACCCCCTGCCAGCGTCATTCCCATCACCCCCTGCCAGCATGATGCTGGCAGGGGATGTTTGGAACTGTAGTCCATAACATCTGGAGGGCCAAGAGTTTGACACGCGTGCAGTAGAGGAAGCCACGGCCTTCTGTTTTCAAGACCTTAGCAAGGCAGTTAACAATAGGACATTTGGGAGGTCATTAATTCATAGGGTCACTGTAAGTCACTCCCACACACACCAGCTGGGTGACCTTGGGCTAGTCACAGCTTCTCGGAGCTCTCTCAGCCCCACCCACCTCACAGGGTGTTTGTTGTGAGGGGTGAAGGGCAAGGAGATTATCAGCCCCTTTGAGTCTCCTGCAGGAGAGAAAGGGGGGATATGAATCCAAACTCCTCCTCCTCCTCCTCCTCCTCCTCCTCCTCCTCCTCCTCCTCTTCTTCTTCTTCTTCTTCTTCTTCTTCTTCTTCTTCTTCTTCTTCTTCGTAGGAAGTGACTTTTCCTCCTCCTCCTCCTCCTCCTCCTCCTCCTCCTCCTCCTCCTCCTCCTCCTCCTCCTCCTCCTCCTCCCCATACCTTTGTAAGGTACAGGCTCGGGTACAGTACCTGGCTCCGTGTCACCCCGTGATTGACATGGCTGAAAGCAAAAAACCCGTCATGTTGAAGATCATTAATCTCAGTTCATCTGTAAAATGCAAATGACCGACCCAGGCAGCCTCAATTTGCATTGGGATCATGCAGGGAAGGATGATGGGCTTTAACTACTCATCCTCCATACGCTTTTGGAAATCAAAACTGGGCTCCCCCCCCCCCCTTTGCTATTAGCATATTAAAGGAAACAAGTTGTGCTTTTACAGGATGCATCTTTCCCCCCTTTAAAATGCTAATAGCAGCGTGGGGCAACTGATTCTGAGTAGCAAAACTGAAAGGTAAAACCATGCCTTTGCCATTCCAAAGGGCACATGCCTTTGCCATGCCAAAGGGCACATAGTCTGCATTTTACTGACAGAGATCTTTTATTTTTATCATGTTTGTTTTGTCTCAAGTGGTGACATGAATGCGCACAATTTCAAAGCAAATCCGACCCACTAACCTCTATACCAAAATGGCCCTGCAACGGATAATTTGATTAAAACTCCTGATTTCTATAACTGGGGAACAGCCTAACTGTATCACAAACATACTGATCTTTCAAAAAGGATAGTTCACAAGGACCAATCTGGCCTTTAAAACATCAGGGATTGGCAAGGTTCCACGGAGCTGAAAAATTACATTTCCTGGTTCAAATTTCACAATCAATCAACAATGAACAATTCCTTCAGTTCAGCAAGCTAACCAACACTTACCCTTGATCAACTTTAATCACAGTTGATCAACTTTAATCCATAATCAATAAACAAAAACTATTCTTCATGATTTCAGAGGGGAGCTGGGCTGGGCTGCAGTAGCGCAAGTTAGATTTTGAGACTGAAAATTTGGCCACCTGATCAGATCTGACCTGGTCAAATCTGGTCAGATCTGGTCATTCTTCGTGGTTTGAACTTCATAATCAGCTGCTCATCTTACAAATTTGTTCTTGTTATGAGGCAGTTTCAAAATATCTGTTCTTTTGAAGAGCCATTTTCTGTAAAAGCCCTTGATGGTTATTCTCTAGGTCAGTGTTTCCCAACATTTTCGACGTCACGGTATCCTTGACCTCACTCTTCACATCTCACGGTACCTCTGCCATCCCCCACCTTCCCCTCCCAGTGTCCCTGCCTGCCACCCCCTCCACCTTCCCCTCCCAGTGCCCCTGCCTGCCACCCCTCCACCTTCCCCTCCCAGTGCCCCTGCCTGCCACCCCCTCCACCTTCCCCTCCCAGTGCCCCTGCCTGCCACCCCCTCCACCTTCCCCTCCCAGTGCCCCTGCCTGCCACCCCCCCACCTTCCCCTCCCAGTGCCCCTGCCTGCCACCCCTACCTTCCCCTCCCAGTGCCCCTGCCTGCCACCCCCCACCTTCCCCTCCCAGTGCCCCTGCCTGCCACCCCCTCCACCTTCCCCTCCCAGTGCCCCTGCCTGCCACCCCTCCACCTTCCCCTCCCAGTGCCCCTGCCTGCCACCCCCCACCTTCCCCTCCCAGTGCCCCTGCCTGCCACCCCCACCTTCCCCTCCCAGTGCCCCTGCCTGCCACCCCCACCTTCCCCTCCCAGTGCCCCTGCCTGCCACCCCCCACCTTCCCCTCCCAGTGCCCCTGCCTGCCACCCCCTCCACCTTCTCCTCCCAGTACCCCTTCTTGCCCCCCCTGTCCCCCCATCTTCTCCTCCCAGGGTGAAGGGAAGAACTGTGGGGTGGGAGGTGGCTGCTGACCTTGCGGCAGGCCCTGCCCCCTGGGCCAGCTCCATGTCCTTGCTGGCACCGGTGGAAGACACCGCAAAAGTGAGGGGGGCTGGTAGCGTTGCTGCGGTACCCCTGGGACATGCTCACGGCACCCCAGGGCACCACGGAACCCTGGTTGGGAATCGCTGCTCTAGGTTCATTTTTTTCCTCTGTGTTTTGATGCTTCGCAGAGTATTTACCAATAAGCCAGAAACGGAGGCCCTATCCGTCTCCTTCAGCTTTATATTTAACACACCAGCTGCAGTATCTCTAACTGATCCAACTTGGATTACTCCAATGGGGAATGAAGCCAGAGCAGAACAATGTAGCGAGCCTTCCAAAAATGAATGACTTGGAAGCTGTTCGGGATGCAGAGGTAGAAAGGAAGACCAGAGATTTGGGAACCCATCAGAAAGCTGGCTCTTTCAAAACTTGTTTCCGAAGTTAATCTGAAATGCATGCTGACCAAATGAACTGGGAGAGCAACCCTTCCAAAGTTGGACTTTCCTAAAGCAGGTGTGCCGGTTGCAAGTGCTGAAATGGGAAGGCGGAACGGCGAATCTGAAAAACGGCTAATCGTGGCATTATTAAGTGAAACGTTTGCTCAAGCATCCTACGTAAAGAGACTGAAGAAACAGCGTGTTGGGGATGAAAGAGTTAAAGAGGCACCAAAAGGCTGTTTATCATTCTGACCCCGCTTGCTCCGCGGCCTGCTTGAAAATCCACCCCTGCAAATTCTGAAATCCTAAATTGCCACTGCTCTGCGCCCCACTGGAACTTTTCTGTCTGCCGTTCATAATCCTCAGCATGTGCAAGATTGGGGGTGAAGTCTCCAAGGAGGGGCCTGAGCCCGGGGCTTTTGTCGCCGAGAGGCAAAAACATTGAGAACCTGCCGAGAAGGAACTCAGAAGCCCTTGAGGCGCAGAGAAAGAGGCCGAGACAAAAAGCCTGTTACATGCTTGCAAATCACCCCACCGCTGTTATTTTATTTCCTGCGGTCTGCAGGAGGATTGCTTCACTTTGGAGGGGAGGGGAATTAAGCTTCGTGGTCAGGATTTTTTCCCCCTGCTCCTGCTCTTGCACTCCACAAAGGTTGAGTACCACTTGCAAAAGTTCCACCAGGTAGAAGAATATGCCATAAAGAATGGGAAAAACAAGAGAGAGAAAGAAATTAGGAGACAAAGGATGAATCCAAAATCTTTCTCAACATTTGGCTTCCACGTTTAACTTTATAGGCTGTATTTAATATTCGTTGCTAGAAACAGGCCTAAGTTTCAGAAACTGGGTATCCAAAATCCCACAGAGGATTTTAAAACAGGTTCAGGTTCTAATATCCTGTTCTTTCACATATGCATTGATAATAGTTTAGATTTCGTACAGCTGTGAAAAGGAACTTGGAACTTGGAACCAGCCAAGATCTGAGCATGTTAATTTGAGCTACCTTGCATTACATGTACACAAATACTGCCTTAAAAAAACAGTACAGGCCATAATGTCATAGAGCTGGAAGGGTCTGAAAGGCTAGCTAGTCCAGTCCAATCTGGGAGACCCAGGTTCGAATCTCCACTCTGCCATGGAAGCTTGGAGGGTGACCTTGTGGCAAGTCAAGCACTCTCAGCTTAATCTGCCCCACAGAGTTGGGGTGAAGGTAAACTGGGAGAGAGAAGAATTTACTATGGGTCAGCTTCTGGGAAGAAAAGCAGGATATGAATAAAGCAAGCAAACAACTCTTCACCCAAATACATCAGGCTGCATAGCCTGGCTTATCTATCTATCTATCTATCTATCTATCTATCTATCTATCTATCTATCTATCTATCTATCTATCTATCTATCTATCTATCTATCTATCTATCTATCTATCTATCTATCTATCTATCTATCTATCTATCTATCTATCTATCTATCTATCTATCTATCTATCTATCTATCTATCTATCTATCTATCTATCTATCTATCTATCTATCTATCTATCTATCTATCTATCTATCCATTATAGTCTGACATGCTCTCTGGGATTCAAGGTGGATTTCAATACAGTCAACAAGATGGGGCATTCAATAAGCCAAGGGGGAGGAGAGGTTTGGATGTATATCTCACCTTTCCTATAAAGAGACTCCAGGTGGCTTACAAAGTCCTTTCCCTTCCTCTCTACCAGCACTTCTGCTTGTCAGACTTCAACTTCTCTGAAAACACTGCAAGATCCTGTTGGTTGAGATGGTAAAAGCCTATTTTATTATCCATCATTAGCCAGTATGGTATAATGGTTAAGAGCAGATGGATTCTAATCTGGGGAACTGGGTTTCCTCCACACGAGCAGTGGACTCTTACTTGGTGAACTGGATTTGTTCCCCTGCTCCTACACACAAAGCCTACTGGGCGACCTTGGGCCAGTCACAGTTCTCTCAGAACTCTCTCAGTCCCACCTATCTCACGAGGTGTCTGTTGCGGGGAGAGGAAGGGAACAGGAGTTTGTAAGCTGCTTTGAGACTCCTTAAAGGAGAGCAAGGCAGGGTATAATCCAAACTTCTCCTCCACCTCTTCTTTTTTTTACCTCAGTATTAAATTCAGTATTTTTTTGTATGGGGGCTTCTGCCTCAATGCACTGTTTCTCATCTTGAGGCCTTGGGAACGGGTCAGAACTAGAATATTTCTTTCTTTTAATAATATATGTTCAGTGGTGGGATCCAAAAATTTTAGTAACAGGTTCCCATGGTGGTGGGATTCAAACAGTGGCGCAGAGCCAATGGGGATGGGCGGGCACGATGGGGGCGTGACCGGGCATTCCGGGGGCGGGGCATTAATAATTTCTCTGTTACTGTAAAAAACTCTTACTGTAAAAAAGTTCCTAATATAGCAAGTCCTATTGTCCACTGCCAACAGAAACAACTACTTCTCCTCTAATTGACTGCCTGTCAAATACTTAATACTTTCAAATACTTAATTTTGTTTCTAGAAATCAAAAGAAGGATACTTTCCTTAAACAAGGAACTTTACCATATTTCTAAAACATGTTTTTAAAACAGCCTAGCAGGGAGAATTATCCCGTTTTCTACCTTCGCTAACCAGCCACATAGGAAACAACAGGACTGTATGATTTTTGGACCTAATGGAATTTCTAATGGAAAAGCAGACCCAATTAGTAACCCCCTCTCAGCACACACAAATAATTAGTAACCCACTCTCGGGAACTGGTGAGAATCTGCTGGATCCCACCTCTGCATATGTTCAATAGTGTGCGGGGAGAGAAAACACAGAAATAAAAAGAAAACTAGAAAAGGAAACAGTTGAAGTCCCATCTATGGAGGCAGAGATCCCTGCCCCCCCTCACACACACAGACTTTCTCTCTCAGATGCCGCTTGGCCAGCCAAAGACAGTAAGAGATCAGCCGCCTGGGTTGGGGGCAGGAGAAAGAAAGCTTTCGCAAACACAGAAAGTTGTCTTTCGACAGCTCAAACTTCGGAAGCTGGAAAGGGAACATGTAATAATGTGTAGGCCTGCAAAGGTAGCTTCTTCCTCCTGGGTGACAGGTTTACAGAGGTATTTACAAGGTGTTTGAGCAGGTAATTAGCACCCAAAGCCAGATGCAGGAAATAGTTCTGGTCACAATACATAATAAGCCGAAGGGCTTCATTTTCAATGGATGATTGACTCCGAACAAAGACCCCAAACAGAACGGAGGGCAAGACTTAGGGAGGGTAACCTAAGAGCTGCCGGGCTCTTTTCCCATCAGTTTGCGAGAGTTTCCCCCCCTCCCCCCACTGTTCTTCTCCTGCTGATAACATACTAAACATTTTGCAAGACAAACTTTTCTTTAGAGGAAAAAAAGAGCAAAGATCGCCTGCCTTTAGCCAGAAATGTGTGGATGGATGAGGAAACGTCTACTGTTGGCAGCCAAAGAGAAAGAGTTGCAGATTTATTTTCTATAGATAACATCAGAATAGTTTGTGTTTGCGCCCGCCCTTCGTCTTGGGATGTTTCTTAGGCGGAAATCTGCAAACCGCTTTGGGTAGACTAGGTGGCTCTCAGCTGACTGTGTCTCACAGGCTCCAATATTAAACACCTGGGTGAATTCTTAGTTCAGTTCGCAAGAACAAACTTGGCATTTCATTTTGCCTTTTTCTTATGAAACCTGTGAAACTCCCCCCTCCCCCAGGAACTAGTTATGTTTGCAGTCCTTAATTATACTGTAGACCACTAGATGAGTTTGCTCATTCTTTATGGACAGGCAGCGTGGTGTAGTGGTTAACAGCGGGTGTACTCTAACCTGGAGAACTGGGTCTGATTCCTTACTCCTTCACGTGAGCGGCAGACTCTTATTTAATGAACTGGATTTGTCTCCCTGCTCCTCTACATGAAGCCTGCTGAATGACCATGAGCCAGTCACAGTTCTCTCAGAACTCTCTCAGTCCCACCTACCTCACAAGGTGTCTGTTGTGGGGAGGGGAAGGGAATGAATTTGTAAGCCTCCTTATGGTTGAGAAAAGTAGGATATAAATCCAAACTCCTCTTCTCATTTTCTCCGCATTTTCATGTTACTGCTGTAACATGGTTGGAAAGGCTGTCAATGGAGTTCAGTTCCTTCGATACTGGCAATGCAACGGTAGATTCAGCCACCACTCTATTCCTCTTCATAGAATTATAGGCCCCTTCCGCACATGCAAAATAATGCGTTTTCAAACCACTTTCACAACTGTTTGCAAGTGGATTTTGCTATTCCGCACAGCTTCAAAGAGCACTGAAAGCAGTTTGAAAGTGCATTATTCTGCATGTGCGGAATGAGCCACAGAATTGGAAGAGACCCCAAGGGCTAACAAGTCCAACCCCCTGCAATGCAGGAACACTCCATCTTGGAATGGGGGAAATGTCATCAAGCTCCGTCCTTTCACTTTTTACCGGTGTATGGCCTCTCAAGGGAAGGAAGAGGAATGCTGTGGATTCACTGACAGGCTACATTGTGGAAGGCTAGGAGGCTCAGGGTAACACTATCAAAAGGAATAAAAATATATCTCTAAACCAGCAGTGCACTTAAAGACATATTAAAAACAAAATGGGCTTCTAGGCCATACTCGTCATCACAGTGTAATAACACTAAGTTCTTTAAAATACCACAGATTAATCCTGTGAAAAAATAGATGTGGACCCAGTGGTGGGATCCAAAATTTTTAGTAACAGGTTCCCATGGTGGTGGGATTCAAACTGTGGCATAGCTGTGGCACTCTATGGCGTGGCCGAGCATTCCGGGGGCGGGGCATTGCTGGGCAGGGCTGTGGCAAGGACGCAGCCGCTGCACCGGTCCTTGGGCGGGAAACGAATGCACGCAGATGCAATCCTGTAAATAAGTGCATCTCCTGCTAGACTGCTTCAAGTTCTGCACGCTACTGCTGCAGAGTGGAGGAGGGGTGTAACTAAGGCAAAAATCATGTGGCAAAATCACCAATTAGTAAACCCCTCTCGACACACACAAATAATTAGTAACCTTCTCTCGGGAACCTGTGAGAACCTGCTGGATCCCACCTCTGTGTGGACCAGACATGTTTCGGCCAAGTCTACTACTGCATACATACTAGATGAAGAATAAAAGGGTGTTGTAAGTCATGTGAGGCCATAGAGTCCCCCCCCTCCTCTATACCCCCTTTTTTCCCCCTCTTCCCCCTACATTTCAAGGTAACTTTCCCAGTTTCCTAGTTCACATCTGGTATTGCATCCTCCTTTCCCCTCTCCTGCAAGGTATATTTAACCCCATCTTATCTCCCAACTGGGGATCTACAGGGGCTTAAAACATTCTTCCCTTTTCCATTTTATCCTCATAACAAGGTTAGCCTAAGAGTGTGTGACTGGTTGAAGGTCACCTATGAAGCTTCAATGGCAGTCTGGGGATTCAAACCGGAGTCTCCCAGATCCTAGGGCAGCATTCTAACCACTACACCACGCTGGCCAGGAGTGCAATAGCCAGCCAGACAAACATTTTTTACATTCCCACCTGCGACCTCCTATGGAGATCCTTCTTGCATGCTGTTGTTTCATCTAATCTGCTTTTATCTTGTACAGAATTATTTTATTAGGCGCTTTGAAGTAAATCGTCCCCATTGCTCCAAGCCCACTTTTCGGTGTCCTTTGCTGCCAATTCGTAAATAACTTTAAAAAGACGTCTTAGAAACCAATAACAGTTCTGATGGATAAACTTTTGAGAGTCAAAATTCTCTTCTTCAGATTCCTTCGTTGACTCTAGAAAATGTATACCTGAAAATCTTGTTGATTTCTTAAGGTGCTACTCAACTCAAATATGTTCTACTGCAGACTGACCCTCCGAAACTGATTTTAGCATGTATGTTTTAAATCGTTAGCTGTCTTGGTTGCCCTTGTGAGGGCACAAAACAGGATACAAATCCTGTAAATAAATAATATATAGCAGCGAGACGATACTATTTTAACCCATTTCTAAATTCAGTGCGGTCATAAAGAAAGCTCTTGTTTTGCCCCAGAGAGCAAAGCCGGCTAACGGTTTTCGGAGGTTCCTCCGGGCTTCTGAAAACAAGGTTGTAACTTCACTGAGGGCTGGGGAGCGATACAGATGGATCAAAGGCAGCATATGTCACAGAACAGCAATTTAGACTGGGTATTTGCCAAGCCAAGACTGAAGCCAATTATTCTCCGGCTGGCCCAAGCTCCCAGAGACCAAATTGGCTTCTGACCTTTCCCCAAATGCTCCGTCAGCATGTTTCTGAGCAACTCTTGAAAACCTTTTCCAATGTTGCAATGTCTAATGTCATGGTTGACGGCTACCAAGCCTGAGTAAAGTTTCATGATTCTTCTGGAGAGCTCACGTATGCCTGAAACAACGCCTCCCGGAGCCATGCTTGTTTTATAAGTGTATCGAAGAAATTGCCCCAAATTTATTTCATTCAGAGGACTTTGTTGCTGGCAAGAGTGAAGCAGCCTCACTTCGAAAGTACATTAAACAGAAATGCACTGTTAATTATTTAGATTTTTAATATCATGTTTTTATCAGCATGGTTTGATTTTTTTTTCTGTCTTAAGGAGGCATGCTACTTCATAGGTTTTGTAGTGTTGATGAAGAGCATCGCGAAAAACAAGGATGCACACGAAGTTGCAAAGCAATATGGGATTTGTAGTGATTGACTCAGAAACTGACTCACATGGCCATCTGAGAAATCTTTGTTATCAGAGGTCTGGTTACTTATCAGAAAGGAGGGTTATTTATGATTTCCTGCTCTGCTTCTGCCATTTAACATTTTAATATGTGACCTCCAAAAGTGTGCCTCCTTCTGGCTTCAGAGGGCACAGCCACAGTCTTTTGCCTTCACCAAAACCAGGAGATTGCCTTTTATGGTCTTGTGGGTCGGGCAGGATGACATCATCACACGTTTCCTGTGCTGACATCACTTTGAGCAGCAGTGGCATATTGATTAAGAGTAGGTGCGCTCTAATCTGGAGAACCGGGTTTGATTCTCTTCTCTGCCACTTGAGCTGTGGAGGCTTATCTGGGGAACTAGATTAGCCTGTGCACTCCCACACATGCCACCTGGGTGACCTTGGGCTAGTCAAGCTCTTTGGAGCTCTCACAGGGTGTTTCCCCACTCTCCCCGATCCTTCCTATGCCGCGCGCCCAGGCGACCCCACAACCCCCCCCCCCATGATCAAAAGGCGCTGTTTACAAGAGTGCCAGGGATGCTGCGTGGTGAGGGGGTGCGACAGCGGCAGCATCAGGGGGAGTGCCGGGGGACCCTGCGCTACTTGAGGAGAGTAGCGCAGGGCTTAAGATAAGTGGGGAAAGGCCCTCAGCCCCACCTCACAGGGTGTTTGTTGTGGGGGGAGGGGAGGGAAAGGAGATTGAAAGCCCCTTTGAGTCTTCTTACAGGAGAGAAAGGGGAGCTATAAATCCAAACTCTTCTTCTCGTCTTCCTCTTCTTCGGGTTTCCATTGATCCAGCAGCTGCAACTGGCCTCCACTTCTCAATATAAAATAGATTTGTATTCAGTTTCCTTCTCTAGCACAGTTTTTGTACTATACTTTTACAGTTGGTTTTAGAATTGATTTTTAATGGTTTTATGTTATATAACCTCAACTTCTCATAATTTAAAATAAAAATAAAAATGGAGGGCATGGTACATAACGACATCCACTAAATCCAAATCCAAAACCTTTATTAGGCATAAAACCGGAGTGTGTCATGAATTCCAAATACAATAAAAAGATCATTATTGCACAACTTGCAGTACACAGAGTAAAAATGTAGCAACAGCTTCAGAGATTTCAGCATTAGAGTTATTTAGAAGCTTAGCCATTTTTATCTTATCAGAAAGGAGCATAAATCCTGTTGGTAATACAGTTCTCAAATCAGTTCTGATGTTGTTGTATTTTGAACAGTGAAGCAGAATATGAGAAAGTGAATCAGTTGTATTAGGACAAAAACGACAGCAACGCTCATTTTGTGGGATATTAGAGAAGCGACCTTGAAGATGTACTGATGGAAAAGAGTTACACCTGGCTCTAGTCATGACCCATCTGCAATTGTAATTAACAAGATGTTCCAGGTATATAGAAGGCGACATACACTAAATGAATACATAAACTTTAAAAAACCCTGAGAGTTCTTTTGTTTGTTTTAGGGCCCAGATGAAGATCAAAGAGGAACCAAAAGAAGCATCTGAGGACCATCCCTGGGGATTGTCTCAAGAAACACACAGGTCTCTTCCTGAAGAGAATGTTATGAACAATGTGACACAGAATGAGGACTTGGCTTCCTCTGTCCTGTGATTCTGGAGAGGTCTCCTTGGCAACTTCCTTTAATACCAATAAACCCTTCCTAGAAACTCTGTCAGTGTCTGTGTTTACCACATTCAGCAGCGTACCCATCCCAGAGGCCTCAGGTCCATGAAGAGGTTTCCCGAAACCATTGAAGAGCATGTTTCAGAAGCATATTCTAGCCCTTTTCTGGGAGCAGCAGTGGCGTAGGAGGTTAAGAGCTCGTGTATCTAATCTGGAGGAACCGGGTTTGATTCCCAGCTCTGCCGCCTGAGCTGTGGAGGCTTATCTGGGGAATTCAGATTAGCCTGTGCACTCCCACACACGCCAGCTAGGTGACCTTGGGCTAGTCACAGCTTTTCAGAGCTCTCTCAGCCCCACCTACCTCACAGGGTGTTTGTTGTGAGGGGGGAAGGGCAAGGAGATTGTCAGCCCCTTTGAGTCTCCTACAGGAGAGAAAGGGGGGATATAAATCCAAACTACTACTACCACTTCTTCTTCTTCTTCTTCTTCTTCTTCTTCTTCTTCTTCTTCTTCTTCTTCTTCTTCTTCTTCTTCTTCTTCTTCTTCTTCTTCTTCTTCTTCTTCTTCTTCTTCTTCTTCTTCTTCTTCTTCTTCTTCTTCTTCTTCTTCTTCTTCTTCTTCTTCTTCTTCTTCTTCTTCTTTATCAAGGAGGAGATTTTTCTCCAGGATGGAGGGGTGAAGCCTGCACACTTTTGGCCAGAGAAGTCTCCTGACTATAAACTGGGCTGCCTGAGCTCTGGCATTGACCCTGGTTGTTAGTCATGCATCAGAATTTACGCAGACATGAAAACTACAGCCCTGTTCCCTTTACAAAAATGCTGTCCTGGGCAATTCCATTTCACTGTAGCTCCATTCCCTTTTGACACGCAGAGGTTTAATTTCACAATGTTCTCTTTGTTTTGTCTCAGAAGCTAAGCAGAGTCAGTCCTGGTTAGTATTTGGATGGGTGACCACCAAGGAAGTCCCAGGTTGCTATGCAGAGGCAGGCAAAAGCAAACCATCTCTGAACATCTCTTTGAAAATCCACAGTGTTGCCATAGTTGACTGTGACTTGATGGTGGCCCTTTCTACCATCGCCAGGATCCCTTCAGGACTGTTCTCCCTTGAAAACTGCCTTGTAAGTTCAGGTCACCGGGGGACAATCTGTTCCCAGTTCTGTTTCCATCTGAAGTCAAATATGAAGGGAAAAGCAAGAGAGAACTCTGAGTGCTTAGAAGTACTCTAAATGGATAGATGGACACAAACAAAAACTCAGCACCTTCTTTCTTGTATGGACTGCATTTACTAGGACAGCCCTTTCTTGAACACCTGTTTAGGACTCACCTTCTCTTTTTAGCCTTTGAGCTCTACTGTGTTCTCCCTTGCTTTTCCATCCATCCATCCATCCATCCATCCATCCATCCATCCATCCATCCATCCATCCATCCATCCATCCATCCATCCATCCATCCATCCATCCATCCATCCATCCATCCATCCATCCATCCATCCATCCATCCATCCATCCATCCATCCATCCATCCATCCACCCACCCACCCAGTACCAGTTTTGGATTATTCCAGAATTCCAACAATTGCAACAACCCACTTTGTTGGCCCAGTCCAGGCAGGAAAACCTGATGCACATTTTAAAGATCAATCCATTTTTTAAAAATGAAGTGTCTAAAATCAAACAGGCACAGCCCAAAGGCAGAATCGGACAGACTACCCCTGTTTGCGGACTCATTTCAATATAAAATGCGAGAGAGAAATCGATAAGGAAGAGGTGGCAAGGCTCCACCCACCTACGTGGCTTTCCCTTCCCTAGTTAGTCACAAAGTGGCGCTAAAGTGATTGCGCATGCTGCTCGCCCTACATCCCATTCAGGCCTGCAGGACAGGTAGTCCTCCTATTGGATAGTGACCTTCTCAAGAGTTTGAGACCCAGTAATTATTTTTTCTGCATCATAATTCCAATCCTTAGGGCAGTGGTGGGATCCACAAATTTTAGTAACAGGTTCCCATGGTGGTGGGATTCAAACTGTGGCGTAGAGCCAATGGGGCTGGGCGTGGCACAACGGGGCGTGGCCAGGCATTCCAGGGGCGGGGCATTCCTGGGCGGGGCTGTGGCAAGGACGCAGCTGCTGTGCCGGTTCTTGGGCTGGAAACGAATGCACGCAGACGCAGGCTGCCACGCACACCGGTGCACCTCCTGCTAGACTGCTTCAAGTTCTGCGCACTACTGCTAAGAGGAGGGGCGTAACTAAGGCAAAAATCACGTGGCAAAACCACCAATTAGTAACCCCGACTCGGCACACACAAATAATTAGTAACCTACTCTCGGGAACCTGTGAGAACCTGCTGGATCCCACCTCTGCCTTAGGGTATTTTGCAAGGAGGACATTGCACCCAAACCAATTAGGGTAGTGTGGACATGCCTCTAGTCTATTGTTTCTTTTTTCTTTTTTAAAAAAGGAAGAAACAAAAGCAGAGATCCTTTGGGTTTTGATGGATGACCTAGTGTTTGTGCCAAAGACTGGATTTCAACTATTAATAGCTGGTTTTCCAGATACCTTTAATAATACAGGAACTCTGGCAGATTAAAAACTGATCTCTCTCTGCACTCACTTAAATTTAATCCACCGACCGTTGCCAGCAACACAGAGAGCAGAGAGGGTCAGGGAATCATTGTGAGAATGGAAAAAACACAATTAATTTGGTATCAAAAGGTAATAGGATAAGGCCTCGGAAACTCTCCTCTATTGTCCTGTGGAATTAACTTCTGCAGGTCAGCTGCCACTGGTCTCTGACCTCAAACTAAACAAGATCTGAATTGGCTGGCGGCGAAAAAAGGAACGGGTGTTTTTACTGGTTCACCAAGATCCTTTTTGTAGTTTTGTATTGTCATTTTGCTTTGTAAAGAGCTATTGCTTTTGAGTTACAGCCAATGAAACATTTTATGCTGGTTATGCACGTAGCGTGCCAAACACCGGCCACCTATTGGCGACTCACCTTTGCTAGGTGACTTTCTTTTCAGTCCTTTTTCTTCCTCCTCTGGGGGTTGCCGGGGTTGCCAAATCTGGCTCAGGAAATTCCTGGAGCTCTGTTGGCAGTGCTCGAGGAGGGTGGCGTTTGGGAGTGCAGGAGCTCAGCGTGGAAGGGTTGCCCTGAAATTTGCCTCTGAAGTGGCCATTTCTTCTAGGACACAGGTGTCAAATTTGCAAGCCTCCAGATGTTATGGACTACAGTTCCCATCATGCCCTGCCAGCATGGCAAGGGATGATGGGAACTGTAGTCCATAACATCTGGAGGGCCGCGAGTTTGACACCTATGTTCTAGGTCCTAGGAGAACTGACCTCTGTAATCAGGAGATCAGTTGTAATTCTGATACAACTTCAGGTCCTGAATCTTTCCTGCATCACCTGTGGAGGCGATTGCCTTGCCAAACAGGAAGTGACAGGATTGTACCTCCCAGAAGAGATTATTGCCAGAAAATAAAATACTTTACCTCTGCCCGAGAATTCCTGACAGAGAATAAAATACCCAGACAATAAAGTATGGTAACTAAGGGTAATTAAACTCCCCCATGTTTTTGAGGTTGTGGGCACCTGTCACAAGGTTGTGGGGGCAACCAGAAAATAGCAGCCAAAGCAGGCGGAGATGACAACAAAATGGCCGCCACAGGAGGGGGAGCCAGCAACGAGATGCGGTCGAGTGAGGTAAAGCATAACTCTAATGGTAACTCCTCAGTATTTCAGGCAAACACTTTGCTTAGCAGGGTGCCTTTCAAACGTAGCACATTGTTCACAAATCTTTTCTTGAAGTCCTGTAGTGATCATCCTTGTGCTATAACGGGAGCTGCTGCCTCCGAAGCGACATTTTTAAAGAACTGCACAAGCCAATCAAATTTCCAGTTTTAATGGGGAGAAAAATCAGCACCAGGAAAGGGAAACTGAAGTGAAAGGAAATGGGCAGGGGGGCAGCCGATATGAACAAACCAATCAGCTTTCTGAATTCCACTCTGACCCAGAACTCCTCAAGGTATTTTGGATTCTGTGGCATCAAATCCAGATGGCATTTTTTCTTCCACCAGACTTGGCGGACGAAATTAGGTTGGGTGATGAATTGGCGAACTCCAGGGGAACCTTGTTTGTTTGTTTGTTTGTTTGTTTGTTTGTTTGCTTATAAGCCGCCTCACCCCCCGAAGGGCTCGAGGCGGCTCACAAAATGGCTGCACTTTTAAAACAGCAGATCAACAAAACGTTTCAAAAATACAAGAATGCAGCTTAATTCGTTAAAAACTTAAAAAACTTAAAAGCTTAAACAGCGATTACAAAATTACATACAGGGTAAAAACAACAGAGAGCATCATCTGAAGGTAGGACCCAAGATTGAGATCAGGGCCCGACCAGGTGGAAGGCAGCAGCCTCAGTTCTTGAGATGCTGATGATGGCCCCACCCTGCCTTGGACAGATCCTGGGCCACACAAAAGGAAGAACGTGCGTAATTTCATGCCATTGCAATCTTCTGGCACGGCACAGAGGTTCTTCCTGCTGTAGTACTGGAGAGGGCTCGGGGTGTTCAATAGTTTGAGCAGTCATGGTTGAACGCTACCACCTTGGGCAAGTGAACCCATCGCAGGTTTCTTCTGGACTGACTTCCCATTTAATTTCTCACATTCAAGCACCTATTTTATCCTTCTACCATTTGAATTTTCTGCTAGATGCTTTGGCTATTTTCTGTGCACCCTTCAAATAAATCAAATCACTGGCAATTTGCCTATGTAAGGATACCCAAGTCTTCTGTCTTAGGACCCGGCCTTATGTCCATAATAGCAGAGTTGGTCCTAGAATTCTTGATTTAACCATGCCTTTTTGGCCCATTCCACCAGGCTAGCTACTGGCCTGCTGATAACAAGGACTTTGAGATGAGATTTTTTGAATGCCCAAATAGTGGCAGAGCTAAGACATAGTCTCTTGCATCTTCCAAAACTACAAACTTACAGCAATCCACTTAACATGGAATCCCTTGGATTAATGGTATTATTATGGGATCCTCACTTGGCACAGGATCACTTTGGTATCATTTGTTTCATGCCAACCAGTGCGCAGACACCTGAAGTGTCAATGTTTGAATACAGACAGGATCATGGAGGTAATCATCATAATCTTCTCAATTGCTATGTCAACTGTTTGGCCAGGGCTCACCTGCTTCTTTTAAGGCATCCATTATTTGCGGACTAGGAACTGGCAAGACACACACCTACGTGTGTACACAGATCTGATAAATTGTACATAAAAGGAAAGGGGTAGGGATGGGTTATCGTGGATGGTCTCATGAGAATATGCTGGCCTGAATTAATCCCATATCTATCTATCTATCTATCTATCTATCTATCTATCTATCTATCTATCTATCTATCTATCTATCTATCTATCTATCTATCTATCTATCTATCTATCTATCTATCTATCTATCTATCTATCTATCTATCTATCTATCTATCTATCTATCTATCTATCTATCTATCTATCTATCTATCTATCTATCTATCTATCTATCTATCTATCTATCTATCTATCTATCTATCTATCTATCTATCTATCTATCTATCTATCTATCTATCTATCTATCTATCTATCTATCTTAGTACTTTTTACTGACAAATCCTGGGTGGGCATCTGAGATGCCTTGGCCATTAAAAAAACCCTACTGGATCAAGGTCTCCATCCTCAGAGTCAGTATTTGCACCGTGTCACTGTTAAATCAGAGTTACAGGAACTTTTAAAACTTGAAATCAGATTTGCAGTAACTTTAAGAAGGAAGTCACTTTCTGTGGCCTGCTCACATGTGCATGCATGCCAGTTTATAAAAGATATGTTCTGAACATCTGGTGCACATGTTCAGGAGAGTTTGCTCCTGTGCATGCATGCCAGTTTATAAAAGATATGTTCTGAACATCTGGTGCTCAAGTTCAGGAGAGTTTGCTCCTAGGTACTTTTTGGGTTCAGTTTTAAGAAATCTGGACATTTTTGAAAAGGCTGAAAAAAGCCAAACACCATGCTGACTTTTTCAGCTTTTGGGGAAATTCTTCAGTCTTTTTTATAGCCGAACCTGAAAAATGTCCAGCTACAAAATTGAACGCAGGGGTCAGATGACCTGATCGCTGCACACAGCTCTCCTGACTGCCCCACTGCCTCTGAAGTCTGCGCGGGCTGGAGAGACAACGGGGGAAAAATAGCCAAAAGCTGAAAAGGCCGAAATGCTTTTTGGCTTCTTAAAGCTTTGGCTGTTCGGCTCTGCCTAGACTGCCATTTTTTTCAGCTAAACCCTCTCCCCCAGAAAAAAAACTGGAATGACTTTTTGGGGGGGAGAAGGGAGTCCAACTCGGTTTTATCCAAATGTACAGCCCTATTTGTTCCGGCAGCTTTGAGGAAACAAGAGCTAAAACCACGAATTCATCCCACTACATATTTGGGGGGGGGGCTCTCCCAGTCCAATTCCTTGGCCCAAATTGGTTGGTATAGATGCGATTGATTTCACAGCTCTTTCGCTGACCAAACCAGCTCTTTAATGTGTTTCCAGCCATCAGTTCAGTGTTGGAAGAAAGTGTGATTCACGCCACCACGACTGTGGGAAAAGCGACACGCTTCTGACTCATTCAGATCTGGGTAGCGAATGGCTCACTCTTCAGTAATACTATAATTCCTTCCCTTTATGATGCGTTACCAGAAGACATTCTCTGGGTCCCATTCATAAAGTCCGGTGGTGAGGCAAGCAAAGTCAGGCGCGTCCACTGAAAGAGTAGGAGGGGAAAACAGACCAGGGCATTGTGGCGGCATACAACTAGCTAAGCGTTTCCTCTGGGGTTGTTTTCAGTGCCTTTGTCAGCTGATTACATGGTCTTTTATAATTTCTCATCTTCAGAATAGAGCTATTTGCTTGCGGATTATATGAAAGACGTCGGCTTACGAGCAAGAAAAACACTTTCTAAAAAGGGGAGAAAAAGTTTGGCTAAGTGAGTTTTGTCTCGGGAAGAGATCATTTAGGAGAGGGTTTCTATCTCGAGGTGGGGAGGAACTGCTTTATTTTTCTGTCAGGATTCCCAGGCCTGATGTTTAATCATTGCATAGATTGTCCGAGGGAGCAGGGACAGAGGAAGGGTTGTGGCTTATTGGCAAAGCTTCTGTTTGGCACGTACATGGTCTCTGGTTCAATTCCAGGCCCTACAGCTGAAAGGATCAGGCAGTAGGTGGTGTGGAAGACCGTTTCTTGAGCCCCCAGAGAGCCATGGCTGGTCCAAGCAGACACTACTGACCAGTGGTGGGATCCAAAAATTTTAGTAACAGGTTCCCATGGGGGTGGGATTCAAACAGTGGCGTAGCGCCAATGGGGCTGGGCGGGGCAAAGTGGGGGCGTGGTCGGGCATTCCGGGGGCGGGGCATTAATAATTTCTCTGTTACTGTAAAAAACTCTTACTGTAAAAATAAAGTTCCTAATTTCCAGCTGGTATCTTTCTGTCCATAATTTAAACTCAATATAGCAAGTCCTATCGTCTGCTGCCAACAGAAACAACTACTTCTCCTCTAATTGACTGCCTGTCAAATACTTAATACGCTCAAATACTTAATTTTGTTTCTAGAAATCAAAAGAAGGATACTTTCCTTGAACAAGGAACTTTACCATATTTCTAAAACATGTTTTTCAAACAGCCCAACAGGGAGAATTATCCCATTTTCTACCTTCGCTAACCAGCCACATAGGAAACAACAGGACTTTATGATTTTTGGACCTAATGGAATTTTTAACGGAAAAGCAGACCCAATTAGTAACCCCCTCTCGGCACACACAAATAATTAGTAACACACTCTCGGGAACTGGTGAGAACCTGCTGGATCCCACCTCTGCTACTGACCCTGATGGACCAAGAGTCTAATTCAGTATAAGGTAGCTTCGTGTATTCTGATGGAAACCTTTGCATCTTGCCTTGTTATCTGTAGAGTCTCCATCGCAAGTTGCTGAACCTGAAACTAGAGATTTTTCAGGTCTTGGTTCAGTTTAGTTTATTATGGTCAACAGACCCATTCAAGCAACCAGGTACGCATTGCCAATACAGTACAAAATCGATTAAAAAATAAAAAGAAGTTTTGCAGATTAGTCAAATAAATCAACTATTACAACAAGAAGTCAGCTTCCGGGGGCTCTCCGATTTATCGCTCTGAATACCTCCGCCAAACATTTTGCTACCTCCAGTGTGATCCTGAAGTGCTTGTCTTCTAACAGAAAGCAAATGCAAGATGTTGCTGAACTTCCTCTCAGATTTGTCAATAGGGGGAGGATCCTTTGAGAGTCAGTGTGGTGTAGTGGTTAAGAACAGGTGGATTCTAATCTGGAGAACCGGGTTTGACTCCCCACTCCTCCACCTGAGTAGTGGAGGCTTATCTGGTGAACCAGCTGTGTTTCCACACTCCTACATTCCTGATGGGTGACCTTGGGCTAGTCGCAGTTCTCTCTGAACTCTTTCAGCCCCAGCTACCTCACAAGGTGTCTGTTGTGGGGAGAGGAAGGGAAAGGAGCTTGTAAGCCACTTTGAGTCTCCTTACAGGAGAGAAAGTTGGGGGTATAAATCAAAACTGCTCCTCCTCCTCCTTCCTCATGATGGTACAACTTACAAAAAACTGCAGGGTTTCAGTGTCCTGGAAATTACAGGGACAAAGTCTAAGAGAGAATGGAACATCTGTAAACCTACCAAGAAGGTTTTCTGATGGGAATACATTTAACCTGGCTTTTGTAAACAGCCTACAATAATGAAAAAAAGTCATGGGTTTCAGATAATTCACACCCAAAAAGGAGCCACGAAGTTCATATGAAATAAGGCCGGAGTGCAAACAGTGTGGGATCGGGACCAAAGAACAGAACTCGGAGTGCTTGAAACCTGACTTGGTGGGCTTGACCACTGCGCGGAACTCCATGGAGGAAATGCTTTATTTCTTGTCTCAAAACTTTTTAAAAGGTTCGTGCGGAATGGGCTACTGTGAATGCCTATACATCCATTTGCACAACTGGTTCTAAGGCCTCCACATCCTAACCACAAAACAGCTGTCCTTTCACTCTCCAAAGAACACAGTAGAAACCTGGGGTCAATGTGGATAAATTTTACCAAGTTCAAATCATACATTCCGCTGCACATGCACTGAATATAATATATAGCAGTATAAAGAAACCTCAAGTATACACTGTACACAGAAGCCCTGCCCATGTTACAGTGAACAAAGGTTCATCCAGTGGTGGAATCCAAAAATTTTAGTAACAGGTTCCCATGGTGGTGGGATTCAAACAGTGGCGTAGCACCAACGGGGCTGGGCGGGGCATGATGGGGGCGTGGCCGGACATTTTGGGGGCGGGGCATTAATAATTTCTCTGTTACTGTAAAAAAAAAGTTCCTAATTTCCAGCTGGTATCTTTCTGTCCATAATTTAAACTCATTATAGCAAGTCCTATCATCTACTGCCAACAGAAACAACTACTTCTCTTCCAATTGACTGCCTGTCAAATACTTAATACTTTCAAATACTTAATTTTGTTTCTAGAAATCAAAAGAAGGATACTTTCCTTAAACAAGGAACTTTACCACCTTTCTAAAACATGTTTTTAAAACAGCCCAACAGGGAGAATTTATCCCGTTTTCTACCTTCGCTAACCAGCCACATAGGAAACAACAGGACTTTATGATTTTTGGACCTAATGGAATTTCTAACGGAAAAGCAGACCCAATTAGCAACCCCCTCTCGGCACACACAAATAACACGGATTAAAAATGTGGCTACTGCTTCAGAGATTTCTATATTAGAGCTGTTCAATAGCTTAGATATTTTTAGTTTGTCTGAGAAAAACATAAATTCTGGAGGTAATAAAGCTCCCAGATCGGTTCTAATATCATTATACCTCAAACAGTAAAGCAGGATATGAGGGATTGAGTCCATAGCGTTGGGACAGTACCGACAACAACGCTCACTTCGTGTGATGTTACGGAAACGACCTTGAATATAGACAGAGGGGAATGAATTGCACCTTGCTCTGGTCATGACCCATCTGCACTTATAGTTAACAAGCTGTTCTAAATATACAGCAGGGCTAGATTTCTGGGGTGTGATCCCAAAGTATGGGGGGGGGGGGGAGAGCTTTGCGCAGCACTCAGGAGAGATTGGTATTCCTGGTCATATAGTCTGATCTTTAGACGATGGTAAATCTCTGTGGCGGTAAGCATATGAAGAGACTCCCATGAGAAACCCAAGGAGAAGATTTTTTTTTCCAATATGAAGCCACCACTTCGAAAGCTGAAGCTCCCTCATTTCTAGCAGAGATAAGCTTTTTGGATCTGTGCAGAAGCAGAGACGCAGCCAAAACTTTAATGGTACAGCCCATGCCCTAGTCCAGTGATGGCAAACCTTTTCGAGACCGAGTGCCCAAATTGCAACCCAAAACCCACTTATTTATCGCTAAGTGCCAACACGGCAATTTAACCTGAATACTGAGGTTTTAGTTTAGAAAAAACAGTTGGCTCCGAGGCATACGTTACTTGGGCGTAAGCTTGGTGAAGCAACCGTACAACGTTTCGAATGGATGAATCATGATCCTTGGAGGATTAGCAAACCCCATTGCCAGCAACCGAGCTTACTCCCAGGTAAAGGATCATGCCCAGGCTAGCCTAAATGTGTGTGTGTGGGGGGGTGTGATTTCCCCCCCCCCACATGATGAACTCTGTGCACGTGTGCCCACAGAAAGTGCTCTGAGTGCCACCTCTGGCACCCGTGCCATAGGTTTGCCACTGCTGCCCTAGTCTCTAGTAGATGTTGCCCTGATTCCAGACCAGGGGTAGGGAACCTGCGGCTCTCCAGATGTTCAGGAACTACAATTCCCATCAGCCTCTGTCAGCATGGCCAATTGGCCATGCTGACAGAGGCTGATGGGAATTGTAGTTCCTGAACATCTGGAGAGCCGCAGGTTCCCTACCCCTGTTCCAGACAAAGCACACCATAAGGGACACAAAGTTCCCTATTTACCTGTGCAAACAGCCCTTTTGAATAATTCTGTTTCGCATCGCTTGTGGGGTAAGTCAGTAAGGCCCTTCCATAAGGTGGGAATCACAACAGAAAGTCTTGATGAATCCCCCTTTCATTTTCCATAGCTAGAAACACATACGATTAGAAACCTTTAAGAACATAAGAACATAAGAACTAGCCTGCTGGATCAGACCAGAGTCCATCTAGTCCAGCACTCTGCTACTCACAGTGGCCCACCAGGTGCCTTTGGGAGCTCACGTGCAGGAGGTGAAAGCAATGGCCTTAAGAACACAAGAACATAAGAACTAGCCTGCTGGATCAGACCAGAGTCCATCTAGTCCAGCACTCTGCTACTCACAGTGGCCCACCAGGTGCCTTTGGAAGCTGACATGCAGGATGTGAAAGCAATGGCCTTCTGCTGCTGCTGCTGCTCCTGAGCACCTGGTCTGCTAAGGCATTTGCAATCTGAGATCAGATTGGACAAGCATTGAAAACGAATTTCCAAAAAGCACCCCTGAATCAGTACCTTTCCTTCAAAGCAGAGCTATTTATTTATTTACAATGTCCCTGTATTGCCTTTTCATTCAAATAGGGACCCCCAATTTAGTGAACATCAAAACATTTGAAACCCTGAGGCGGCTAATCTAGATCAGTCAAATGGTTCAATCAAATTAAAGAGAACCTCTTCCCCCCCCCCCCACTGGCCCGCAGAAGAATATTGAATGACTGCACACCCGACTAATGAAACGCGAGGTCGAGGGATTACATTGTCAGAACAACTCTTGGTGGCTAATCGTGCCCGGAGGGCAGGATGTAAGAGCCCAGTGACTTCAGAAAGCTGATTAACCTCTTGGGTAGGGTCCCATATCTGCTCCAGCCTGGGCGGCTTTGCCCCCTCTCGTTCCTCAGGCATTTTGTGGTGATCACTCCAGAGACAACGGCTGACACGGCCCAAACCAGAACCATGGTTTGCGTCTGCATTTGTGCTATCTTTTAAACAGGGCTAGGAGGGGTTATGTCTCTGTAGCAGAACTTCTGCTTTGCGCACCAGAAGGGGTTCAATCTCTGGAATAAAAAAAGGCAACGGTCAGCTGAGGTGCAGTGGTTGAGAAAATGGTATGCTTCCGCATAAGAATATAGTCCCGAACGAATATGAGAATTATCATTCATTTTTTACACGCTGCCTTTGTCAAAACCATTATTTGGTGCATTATTGAACATGGTGCTTTGATACAAGAGCATTTACAGTTCACTGAACGACTGTCACCAGTGCTTTTTACTTTCAAATGGATAGGAAAGAGCAGGGCTAGGTCGGCACTAGGACCCAGGCAGAGCGTTCCGCAGAAAAGAAGGTCCGGCAGGTTGAGTTCTATGGCAGAGAAATATACAACCCTACTAACGTTTCTGAGAGACTATAATAGTTGGCCGTGTGGATCCATTTCTGCTAGCAGTGATGCCTATTTGACACGAGGAGGCTTCCATGATGGAAAAGACTCTTCAAGAGAAGAAGAAGAAGAGTTTGGATTTATATCCCCCCTTTCTCTCCTGCAGGAGACTCCAAGGGGCTGACAATCTCCTTGCCCTTCCCCCCTCACAACAAACACCCTGTGAGGTAAGTGGGGCTGAGAGAGCTCCGAGAAGCTGTGACTAGCCCAAGGTCACCCAGCTGGCGTGCGTGGGAGTGCACAGGCTAATCTGAAGTCCCCAGAGAAGCCTCCACAGGTCAGGCGGCAGAGCGGAGAATCAAACCCGGTTCCTCCAGATTAGATACACGAGCTCTTAACCTCCTACGCCACTGCTGCTCAGTCAGTCTGGGTGGCTCCTCGTGCCAAAGGAAAACACCACCTCCAGTTGTAGATAAGTTCACAATCCAAACTTCTATCTTTTTGTCTTTTAGCAGCCCCTCCCTTTTAGCAGGTGTGGACTGGCCATTCACCCTCCAGGGAAATTTTCTGGTGAGCCAGAAACTGGGAACAAAGAACAAACAAAGCAAAGATCCAACAACTTTGCTATGTCTCAGAGGCAACTTGGTCCAGCAGTTGCTTTGCCAGCTCTGTGTTAGGAAATGGATGGAGATTTGGTGGGGGGAGGGGCGGCTGGGGGAGGCAGAGTTTGGGGAGGGGAGGGTGCTCAGCAGGGTTGTGATGACTGTGACCATCAGTGCTGCCATTTTCTGGTCCCTATAGCCAGTGGTGGGATCCAAAAATTTTAGTAACAGGTTCCCATGGTGGTGGGATTCAAACTGTGGCGTAGCACCAATGGGGATGGGCGGGGCATTCTGGGGGCGTGGCTGGGCATTCTGGGGGCAGGGCATTCCTGAGCGGGGCTGTGGCAAGGACGCAGCCGCTGCGCCGGTCCTTGGGCGGGAAACAAATGCACGCAGGCGCAGGCTGCCACGCACGCCGGTGCACCTCCTGCTAGACTGCTTCAAGTTCTGCACGCTACTGCTGAGA
Organism: Sphaerodactylus townsendi; assembly: GCF_021028975.2. Taxonomy (NCBI): domain Eukaryota; kingdom Metazoa; phylum Chordata; class Lepidosauria; order Squamata; family Sphaerodactylidae; genus Sphaerodactylus; species Sphaerodactylus townsendi. The sequence goes on from NC_059432.1 coordinate 104,583,105, forward strand.
GGAGGGGCGTAACTAAGGCAAAAATCACGTGGCAAAATCACCAATTAGTCACCCCCTCTCGGCACACACAAATAATGAGTAACCTACTCTCGGGAACCTGTGAGAACCTGCTGGATCCCACCTCTGCCTATAGCCTGGGGAACCTGAACCTAGGTAGCTCAGGACAGCCAGATCTCATCAGATCTCAGTAGCTAAGCAGGCTGGGAGGCCACCACGGGATACCAGGGTCATCATGCAGACGAAGGAAATGGCAAACCCCCTATGTTGGTCTCCTGCCTTGAAAACCCCATAAGGGGCCATCATGTCAGCTGCAACTTGACAGCACTTTACACACGCCTAGTCTGAAGATGAATTATCATTCCAGGGGAGACTAGGTCCCTAGAAGTTCTGTAATTCCTAGAGGGATGAGAGCCAGCATGGTGTAGTGGTTAAAAGCAAGTGCCCTCTAATTTGGAGAAATGGGGCTGATTTCCCTCTCCTTCAAATGAGGGTTGGACTTTTATCTGGTGAACCAGATTTGTTTCCCTGCTCCTACATTCCTGCTGGGTGACCTGGGGCTAGTCAGAGTTCATTCAGAACTCTCGAAGTCCCACCGACCTCATAAGGTGCTTTTTGTGGAGGGAGGGAGGGAGGGAAAGGAGTTTGCAAACCACCTTGAGTCTCCTTACAGGAGAGAAAGGCAGGGTTTAAATCCAAATTCTTCTTCATTGACATCTCTATTCAGCATTAGAGATGGTGGCAGAGGTGGGATCCAGCAGGTTCTCACCAGTTCCCGAGAGTGGGTTACTAATTATTTGTGTGTGCCGAGAGGGGGTTACTAATTGGGTCCGCTTTTCCATCTCCACGCCCTCGCCTCCCCGAGAGGCATCCTGCCTTTGAACGTGAAGGTTCCATATAGCAATGGCGACTAATAATGTAACTCCCTGAACTGGGTTAATCCCTTTCAGGTCCTGAAATTCATTGATTCTCAGCCTTTCGTACCTTTTATCTCACCAGTCTCTATCAAAGAACCTGCGTGTTTCACCATTGCTGTGTTCAGATTTGTGAGTTGGGGCATTTTCTATAATGTGATGATGATTTAGAAATGACCTGGTGGGAAAAAAATTGGGGGGGTCGTGGTGGGGTGGCTGCCCATGAGGGGGGGGAACCAGGTTTTGCCCAGGGGTCAGGTTAGCCTAGGTACGCCTCTGCCACCTTTGCTGAGGGGGGGCTGGTGAGGGAACCTGTTACTAAAATTTTTGGATCCCACCACTGGATGGTGGGCGTCAGTTCACCAGTGACCTCCAGCTGTATGGCTGCCGACTTGCAGATGGAGACGAGAGGTGGGCCAGTGCCCGTTGTTGGCGCTGCCGAGTTCAGTGCTCTGGTCATGCCAGCTTGCTCTAAAGCAGTGGTGGCGAACCTATGGCATGGGTGCCAGAGGTGGCACTCAGAGCTCTCTCTGTAAGCACACACAGAGTCCCTCCCCCCCCAAAAAACACATCTAGGCTGGCCTGGGCCGCTGGGCTCAATTATTAGCATTAAACCTAAGACCTAGTTTTGGGGAAGCAGTGTAGGTAACCCTGTTAAGCGCTGTGAAACCCCACTGATTTTCATGCAAAGAATTAAAGCACGATCCTTTACCTGGGAGTAAGCTTGGTTGCTGGCAACGGGGCTTGCTTCTGAGTAAACCCTCCTAGGGTTGTGATTCACCCGTTGGAAGAGTTGCACGGTTGTTTCAAAGCAAAGCCACCGATTACCACCAAGCTTACTCCAACCGTTTTTCCTAAACTAAGACCTCAGTATTCAGGTTGAATTGCCGTGTTGGCACTTTGCGATATATAAGTGGGTTTTGGGTTGCAATTTGGGCACTCGGTCTTGAAAAGGTTCGCCATCACTGCTCTAAAGCCATTTTCACTTCCAGCCCTGCTTCCCAGGCAAATCGCCCCAGGGCAATGGATTTCAAATCGCCCCAGGGCAATGGAGCAGCAGTGGCGTAGGAGGTTAAGAGCTCATGTATTTAATCTGGAGGAACCGGGTTTGATTCCCCACTCTGCCGCCTGAGCTGTGGAGGCTGATCTGGGGAATTCAGATTAGCCTGTGCACTCCCACACACGCCAGCTGGGTGACCTTGGGCTAGTTACAGCTTCTCGGAGCTCTCTCAGCCCCACCTACCTCACTGGGTGTTTGTTATGAGGGGGGAAGGGCAAGGAGATTGTAAGCCCCTTTGAGTCTCCTGCAGGAGAGAAAGGGGGGATATACATCCAAACTCTTCTTCTACTAATAAGTGCCGTCCTCTCCTTCTCATGCAACAAGGACTTTCTTTGGGATTGCCGTCTGAGATGGTCTTCTGCCAATCAGATTACCGTCCTCCTTAAGTGAAAACTGTTTGTCAAAAGTCTGGCCCAGCCTAGTCTAGTCAAAAGTTATGTTATTTTTTTAAAAAAAAGGAAAGAAGGGGGGAAAAACACCGGTAAGGGGGGAGAAAAAACCCTGTGGCAATTGTTGCTAAGGCATACAGCCTGGATCTGCCCATACCTGTCCGACAGCAAACAGAACTCCATGGGAGGACTTAGGGTTAGCTGAACACTGTGGTCACACGCTAAGCAAACTCCCAACAGGTGTGCTTGCAGAACGGGACTCTCCATCAGCGTCCTGTCATGCATAAAATGTTTATCCAATTTGTCAAGATAATCTTTCCTCAAATAAGTCCAGGGTCTAGGCCCCAGGAACAACCAGAATTCAGGTGGTATAAAGTAACTCCGTTTCTCCCCCCCTCTTTCCAGCCCTTTCCTTCCCCCACCTCCCCCCTTTTTTAATCGCTGTGTCAACGTTTCCTCGCTTTAAACAAACCAAAAGTCATTCGATCATTGGCGATGGGAGATATTGTTTGACGGGAGGAGTGGATTGGCCAGAGAGGACTTCAAAATGCTCCGAAGGGTGGAATATCCCTTTCCAAACATGCTTTTGCAGATGTTTCACAGAGTCAGGTACATCTATGATCCCGCAATTTGTTTGACCAGCCGCGGATAATGGCTCTTTGATGGCTGAATTGAAGCTATTGTCAATAAAATAAATACTGAAATTAGATTACCAATGCTACTTGTCTGTCTGTTGGTCTCCTTAACTACCTTCAGAGCACATGGATTGCCATGACTGAGTCTTCCTGGGCTGGTGGGTACAGCGGAATTATGTCTACTGTTGTTAGGGATGCCAACTCCCTTGGATATTTGGAGGTGGAGGAGCACTACCAGTTATAATACATGCACTCCATCCAACAAAGTAGCCATTTTCTCCAGGAGAAATGATCTCGGTTGTCTGGAGATCAGTTTTAATTCCAGGAGATCTCTTGGAGGTTTACCTGGAGGTTGGCAAACCTAGTTTATTATTATTATTGTACAGCTGCCAGATCTTTAGCTGGTTGTTGGCCTTATTATTATTATGGTAGATTTCACAGCTGCCAGATCTTTAGCTGGTTGTTGGCCTTCATTTACCTGGTCGAGGCCTCACCCAGAGGCCTACGGAAGTTGTGAAAATGTAATAAATCGGCGTAGTATTCGTGCGGATCCCAGCAGGGCTGCCTTCTGAATTTGACAGATGTTAATTTTTGTCAATTCAAAGATGTTTCAAGTGCTGCCCTAGTGTTTTGGGGATGGCGCCCTGCGTGCCGATTACCACTGGGACGACCTCAGCTGGTTTGTGCCATAGACGCTGAAGCTCGATTTTCAAATCGCGGTATCTAGTCACCTTCTCGTGTTCTTTTTCAATGACCCTGCTGTCACCGGGCACTGCTATGTCGATGATGCTCACTTTCTTGTCCTCGATCACAGTGATGTCTAGTGTATTGTGTTTCAACACTTTGTCCGTTTGGATTTGAAAGTCCCCCAGGATCTTGCCCTTCTCATTTTCCATTAATTTTTCTGGACTCCTTCCAGTTCTATCTCTGTAAACACTTTATTCCATATGATGAATCGCCTTTGATCTGCCAGTCTTTGTTCAGTGATATTCGAATCTGGGTAGCCTTGTTTCCACAATTCGTATATTCGCTTCAAGTATCCTCTTTTTTCTGGCTCTGAGTTGTAGTAACAAGCCATGATGGCATGATTTTCTTGTGCACTATACTTCTTTCTTTTGGATGGTTGGTCCACTTGTAGCCCACTTGTCGACGCATGCCCATTATTATTATTATTATCATCATCATCATCATCATCATCATCATCATCATCATCATCTGAGCATCAGCATCAGCATCAGCATCAGCATCATCAGCATCAGCATCATCAGCATCATCAGCATCAGCATCATCATCAGCATCATCATCAGCATCATCAGCATCATTATTATTATCGTTATCGTTATTGTTGTTGTTGTTGTTGTTGTTAAATGAACCACCCACCCCCAAAAGGCTCTGGGCGGTGTACAACAAAACAATAAGTAAGACAATTATACACAATTAATTAATTAATTAATTAAAATCCATAACTTAAACTCTATAAAACGCAGCAGCAGCATTACATATCCAGTAAATAATAGTGGTGGCACCCAATCCCAAGGCTGGGAGGGGACAGGCAGTGCCAGGTAGATGGTATATCGGCTATGCCAATGATGGTACAGCACGCAACACGGGGGCACCCGAGGGGGGAAATCTGCAGCCGGCCTCCCCAAAGTCCCGGTGGAACAATTCGGTTTTACAGGCCCTGTGGAATTCGCTAAGATTCCGCAGGGCCCGCACAGCTGGTGGAAGGCGTGTTCCACCAGACAGGGGGTCTGTTGCTGTTCATCAGCTGCTCCAGGAGCTAGATTTGCTTATTTACTTATTTAATTTCTGCTCCGCTTTTCTCCCCGATGGAGACTCACAACAGGCGACAGCGGTCTCCTCCCATCCATTTTCTCCTCACAACAATCCTGTGACACAAATTAGACTGAGAGTGTGGAACTGGCCCAAGGCCACCCAGTGGGCTGCCATGGCAGAGTGGAAATTTGAACCCGTGTCTCCCGCGTCCTAGTCTCCCACTCTAACCCCTGCGCCACACATTCAATGCTTCTCATCAAGCTTATCCATAGCCCAGGATTTCGGGTACTCGTAGATGAACTGCAGAATGGGGCGCTGGGTTCAGCATGTGCGTCCTTGAGGAGCTCAGGTTTCATTATCCTTCTCCAAAAAGCAAGTTTCTAGTCCACGTAACCATGGTTTGGCTCCTATCCCTGTGCACCATCTGTGCTTCTCTCTGGCCACTTTAGAGTCAGTTCTGTGGCACAGAGCTTAGTTTCTTTGATGCTTCCACTCGTGCAAGACCCACCCCAAATGCTTAGTTTGAGACAGAGGTGGGATCCAGCAGGTTCTCACAGGTTCCAGAGAGTAGGTTAATAATTATTTCTGTGTGCCGAGAGGGGGTTACTAATTGGTGATTTTGCCGCCTGATTTTTGCCTTAGTTACGCCCCTCCTCTCAGCAGTAGCGCACAGAACTTGAAGCAGTCTAGCAGGAGGTGCACCGGCGAGCGTGGCAGCCTGCGCCTGCGTGCATTTGTTTCCTGCCCAAGGACCGGCGCAGCGGCTGCGTCCTTGCCACAGCCCCGCCCAGGAATGCCCCACCCCCGGAATGCCCAGCCACACCCCCGTCGTGCCCCGCCCAGCCCCATTGGCGCTACACCACAGTTTGAATCCCACCACCATGGGAACCTATTACTAAAATGTTTGGATCCCACCACTGCACAAGCCCCCAAATGCTTAGATTGAGAGAACCTGCTATCTGTAGGCTGGAGATCCATCATAATTCCAGGAGAGGCTAGCAAGTGCAGCTGTTCTTACAATAGTAGCTCAATTGGCACAAACTGCCCCTCAGGACAGGGCAAATCCTAGAAGTGGAGGAGTATTGCCAGTGGAGATTCACACCGCAAAGCATGTTAGAATATTCTCACTCTCTATTTCTCTGCATTGACTTTCTGGATTTCACTCAGCAATTTATAATAGAATTTTCATTGGCAGTGACTGACAGCTTCACGCATAAGATAAATCTGATTTCTCTTTTGAATGTCGAGTGATAACACCCCCGAAAGGCATGATTGCCTAAGACAATGTACATTTCCCCCCTTCTCTGGGGAGTCTAATTTTTACCAGGCTTCTGCGATCTTTCAGAAATAGGTTGTATTCTTTACTTAGCAAGTTTTTGACACGCTTCATTTGAAAACATATGATCCTCAAGAACTAGGAATTTCTTTTGAAACAGAAAGTGTGTGTATCTATCTGTCTGTCTAGCTATCTTTATCTGTGTTCTACTGAATACTCCTATAGTTTTCATCAGAAATTAGTATGCTGAAGGCAGACTAGCAAGACCAAAAAGGGGAAATGATGGAATTTGCATCAAACCCAACTACCTCTGGGCTTTTATGCATTTGTGGTCTCCTTCATATGGAATGGACATTCGCTTCAAGTTGGATTCTCAGTTCTACACACGGTTTCCCCTTTCCGGAACTCACCACACTCTCAGATCTGAGAATGTCTGTGGTTTCCAAAAGTGTGCCTTTTCAAGGAAAGCAAAGGGAATCAACATGTTTTCCTTTGTTTGGGTTTCTTCAATCCTCTCAGCTTTCTCTGCCCAGTTCCTCCTGCACAGATAGGACGGGGGGGGGGGGGGACAAATGGAGGATTGGCTTAACTGTGGATGCTTTGAAGTGTTTTTTTCCCATTTAAACAAAAAACCATGGGGAAAAACGAAACCCACTGCAAATCACACAGCCACGAGGTAAGCACTGCATGTATAAATGGCCTCTGAGTGTACCAGTCTGCTTTAGAGCTTGTTTCCAACCTCCTCTTCAAAAATACTCAATTTTTGAAAAAGAGAATTTTACCTCAACCTGCTTTGAAGGGCCGCAGCGTTCTTTAGGGGATCCACAAATGTGTTGATTCTGTAGGCACATTTGAACTGTTGAGAATTATTGAAATGTTGAGAATTATTAACACTATTTATTCCAAAACACTATTAATTCCAAACGATATTAATTCCAGAAAGATGGGTGGTTCCAAGCCAAGCATCATCCTCCAAAGGAGGTGAGTATTTCTGAATAGATCAGTGGTGGCAAACCTATGGCACTCCAGATGTTCATGGACTACAACTCCCATCAGCCCCTGCCAGCATGGCCAATGGACCATGCTGGCAGGGGCTGATGGGAATTGTAGTCCTTGAACATCTGGAGTGCCATAGGTTTGCCACCACTGGAAATAGATGCTCCTTGTAGATATCAAAGGTGACCACTTCTGCCTTCTTCTGAAGTAGTTTCTGCTCCAGTAAAGTGGAGGACAGCCAGTACTGGCTGTTTGTTTTGGAGAAGAAATTTTTTGAAGAAGCAGTCCAGGAAACTCATCAGCATATGCCCTGGGCGCTGTGTTGGGGATGACTGACATATATGATTTTGCCTTTGAATCTAATCCTGGCAACATACCTATTAAATCAGCTATGTTTTTATGAGTAGCTGAGAGTGGTGATTTCCCTGACAATAGAAATTGGAACCAAGGCTTCGTCAACCTTAGTGTGACACTCTTAACTATTGTCTGTCTTCTGTAGAGTGGAATTGACTTTGCTTCCCAAAAAGTTCTCCTCTGAGAATTCTAACAAATAATAACCATCCATTCCATGATTATTTGAGCGGCCCATCAAAAGCAGGAGAAGGGAATATAAAAGGGAGAAATAAATAACAAAACTATCAATTAAATGTAATTCACGGATTTTTTTTTCTGGCATGTCATGGAATTTTACTTCAGTAGCTGGTACTTGGCAAAGTTATATGTGATCACTGACATATTTCATACTTGGCACATATTTTTGGCCATACTTCATACTTGGCACATAGTCCTATTTCATTTGGATAGCTGCATTTGATAGCTGGCATGATGTACAGTTTGGTTGTTGGCATTTACGGCATCTCATCTTTGAGACCTGCCAAAGGGGAAAGAATCAAAATGCCAGGAAGTCTAAAAGTCTATTTGGAAGACCAGTTTGGAATCCTGAGTCAAAAACATGTCCAAAATCCAGAATTGTTTTTTTTAATTATTAATAAGTCCAGGAAAGTTGGTACAGCCACTTTGACTAAAAGTCCAATCAAAGGATCGATTAGAATCATTAACACCAATATTCCTATTCACATAAACACTGTACAGTAAACAAAAAGGGATAAACAATTTCTATAATTTAAAAAACCCTACAACATTTTTCTGGCTATACTGCCAATAAAATGAATAGGTGAGAGTACTTAATAAAGACTCATAAAATCCTTTAAAGACCTATATACTTGTCAACTGAACTTACACCTTCTGCACTCTGGCCTCACTAAAGCTGCTTAAATATTTGACTAATGCAGGTGTATCACTGGATATTCACTTCTTTTGAAAAATTACCCCAGACTGTGTAATAATTAAATTCAAGAGATGTCTACCAGGACATTATCACCACTCTGTTTTCAACTTCAGAAACAATGGTTGGGGGGATTAAAGAAAAGAGCCAATCATATAACAGATCCACAGATTTCTCTAACCCTATGACAATTTGTAATGGAACAACTAACAAATAGCAAAGCACGGCGAGATGTCCGAAAGAGAAACAAATCTTGGTGAAATACCCTTTACCCTTTATAATCACCTTCTTAATGAAGAAGACTCAATGGAATATTGCATTATAAAATCCAGAACTCTGAGTAAAAAATATCATGTTCAAAGTCCAAATATTTGAATGCGATAGTTTTCACTTGAGAAAAATAAAACCAAGAAAATCAGAATTTCTTGCTGGGTGGGTGACCAAATTAAGAACTATGTCAGAACCTTAGCAAAACTTTCCAAACATTCGTTCTTTATACTGCAACTATGCCCAACAGGGGTTAATCCTTCCAATATCAGAGGTAGGGTTGCCAGCATTGGCTTGGGAAGTTGTGGGTGGAGTCTAGAGAGGGTGGGGCTTGGGGAGGAGAGGGAGCTCATCAGGGTATGATGCTATACCCGTGGTGGCGAACCTTTGGCACTCCAGATGTTATGGACTACAATTCCCATCAGCCCTGGGTGGGGGGGGGGGGGGGTGGGGGGGGGGGGGGGTGGGGGGGGGGGGGGGTGGGGGGGGGGGGGGGTGGGGGGGGGGGGGGGTGGGGGGGGGGGGGGGTGGGGGGGGGGGGGGGTGGGGGGGGGGGGGGGTGGGGGGGGGGGGGGGTGGGGGGGGGGGGGGGTGGGGGGGGGGGGGGGTGGGGGGGGGGGGGGGTGGGGGGGGGGGGGGGTGGGGGGGGGGGGGGGTGGGGGGGGGGGGGGGTGGGGGGGGGGGGGGGTGGGGGGGGGGGGGGGGGGGGGGGGGGGGGGGTGGGGGGGGGGGGGGGTGGGGCGGGGGGGTGGGGGGGGGGGGGGGTGGGGGGGGGGGGGGGTGGGGGGGGGGGGGGGTGGCCGGGGGGGGGGGTGGGGGGGGGGGACCTTTGAGTCTCCTACAGGAGAGAAAGGGGGATATACTCCTAAACTACTCCTCCTCCTCCTCCTCCTCCTCCTCCTCCTCCTCCTCCTCCTCCTCCTCCTCCTCCTCCTCCTCCTCCTCCTCCTCCTCCTCCTCCTCCTCCTCCTCCTCCTCTTCCTCCTCCTCTTCCTCTTCCTCTTCCTCTTCCTCTTCCTCTTCCTCTTCCTCTTCCTCTTCCTCTTCCTCTTCCTCTTCCTCTTCCTCTTCCTCTTCTTCTTCTTCTTTCTCCTTCAGCTTTCTCCTTCAGCTTTCCCCAGGACTACACATTTGAACCTCATTGTTTAGAACAACTCCAGACATGGCCACCCAGCACCATTTCATAACGAAAGTCCTGAAAATTGCCGGTTCAACAAAATGACAGCTGCGTGTATCATGAAGACCACATGCAGTACAGGCTCCCATTACACATGGCGAGAGCTCCAGAACCGAATGTCTAAAAAAGGCTAAAGGAATTATCAAATTATAAAGTCAGAAATTAGCTAGGCATAAATTGGACACACAATGGCGTCTGCCCTGTCCTGATGGATACGGCTTTCATTTTGTTTTGCCTCGCAATTCATGTCTTCTCATCTGTTTAGTTTCATTTCTTTTGTCCCTGATGTATGTTTATTATCATGTGTTCTTATTTGTATACTTTGTGCTGTGCATACTACACTGTATCCAAGAGACAGAAACTATTAATGCACTGCTGTGGCATTTTAGAAAATGAAACAAGGGCATGCAGTTCCTTACACATCAGTTATAGACTTAGGGGTCAGTTCCTTAGAAATTAAATTCAAAGGTAATTGTGCAACTGAAAAGAAGAACAGTCCAAAGGAAACCCACTGGACTTTTATGAATAAACCATGCAGCTAAAAAGAGATCTGTGTATTTTCTGGCTCTCTGTTCAGGCTCTACTTGAAACAGAAGTGGGAGGGAGACAGAAATTGAGAAATTGCTAGTTTGGTATATACTCCCATCATGCTCTACCTCTGTAGGGTTGCCAGTTCCCTTGGCAACCAGAAGGGGGGACTTATTAGGTGGTGAGGGCCTTTTCTGGTGACATGCTGACGTTACCAGTAACACACTGATTAGAATTGACATAAGCATGATGCTGGGGACAGTGTGGCATTTGGGCAAAACTCTATGGTTTTATTTATATGTTTAGAGAGTTTTGCCCAACCAACCACTTTATATGGTAAGGATAAAGTCCTCCCTACTATGTCTGAGGGACAGTGAAAAAGTCTGATTGCTGTATACAAGACATAGTCTGCTCTGAGGCCTGCATACATGAATGCTGGGTGTGTTGAATTACCATTCTTCTGTGATCATGAAATCAGCAAAACTAGGTAGATGTGACGAGAGTCTCTGATTCTCAAGTTCACAAAAACAATTACCAAATTAACTAAAATGGCTTGATGTGGACCGAGCATGCCTCAGGAGACATATTTTGAGAACACTTGTGTTAGTTGGAAGGGAAAGATGGGGACATCCCCAAGAGTTTACAGAATCCTTGAGAAGGGGATTTTGAGAGTGAGATTTCCCATTTTCCCATCCCCTAATTCCTCATAAACCATAGCAGCTTGAGATGACTATGCTTTCAATATATGTCTGTAGGAATATCAAGGAACAAAACAGCGCATCACACTCTGAAGACGGAGGATCAATGTGTTCAATAAATGTATTTGTGTATATTTTATCATTGTCCAGTTACCGAATCCAATGATTGCACATCCAGTTTTTTCAACAACAAAAGTTCATTTTTGAGATATATAACCCATATTTTCAATATCTACTGAACAAAAATAGTTCATTTTTAAAATATCTTTTGGATAATTATATTCCATATAGAAAGTACTTCCCAAACTGCAGCCATTTGGGTTTGTGTGTCAGCTCTGTTGAGAGACAAAAAGACCTGTGCATGGCAAATGAATGAATAATTTTTCCTGAAAGAATTGCTTCTCCTGAGGAAGACTACAGTGAAAACGTATTTATAAACGCGCGAGTCGTTTGGGAAGTACTTTCTATATGGAATATAATTATCCTAAAGATATTGAAAAAATGAACTATTTTTGTTCAGTAGATGTTGAAGATATGGGTTATATATCTCAAAAATGAACTTTTGTTGTTGAAAAAACTGGATGTACAATCATTGGATTCGGTAACTGGACAATTATAAAATATACACAAATACATTTATTGAACACATTGATCCTCCGTCACCAGTGTGTGACGCGCTGTTTTGTTCCTCTGTCAAATACGTTACACACAATTTGGCTTGTTTTCATGTAGGAATATCAAGGACATCAGTGATTTTGGTGACCGAATGAACGCAGTCCATCTTATCCACATTATTGCTGATAGGATTGCCAACCTCCAGGTAGTATCTGGAGATCTTCCACAATCACAATGGATCTCCGGACAACCAGCAACAGTTCTTCTGGAGAAAATGGCTGCTTTGGAGAGTTAGATTATATGGCATTGTACCTTGCTGATGTTCCTCCCCAAACCCTACACCCATAGGCTCCACCACCAAAATCTCCAGGTTCTTCCCAGCCTGAAGATGGCAACCCAACTGGAAAATGATGCAGGAATAGTGAGTGTGGTGTACATGGAGAAAGCCCGTAGTGGGATTCAAATAATTTAACAACCGGTTCTGGTGGTGGGATTCAAATAACTTCACATCTGGTTGTTTACAAGCACCATTTTAACAACAGGTTCTGCCAAAGTGGTGCGAACCGGCTGAATCCCACCACTGCAGAAACCCCCATCCGCTACCCTACAGTACTGTGAAGGCCAGAAGATGATGCGCATGGGCAGCAGTTAGCTGAAACCTCTTCTCATACCTCTTCAGAACTTGACAAAGGAACTAAGGTTGCCAACTCTGTGTTGGGAAATTCCTCGAGATTTGGTGCCAGAAGTTTGGGAAGGGATCTTAGCAGTGTACTATGGCAGAGTCCAACCTCCAAAGCAGCCATTTTTTCTAGGTGAATTGATCTTTGTAGTATGGAGATGAGTTGTAATTCCAGGAGATCTCAAGCCTCCCTAAAAGGAACAGACTTTCAGTGCAAGGTTATGGGATCCTTTAGAATTCCTTTCAGAAATGTCAAAGAAAGACATTAAGTATAAAACACTTAGGTACATTCAGGCAATAGAATGTTAAGATCCCAAAGGGTTAACATGGAACTCCATGTGATTGGCTAGAGAGAACTGCAGAGCATTCTTAGCCAGAGCACTGAGTTTTGAGGAGAGCCTTATTGAATTCCAGAGGGAACAGGTGTTCTGTTAGAGCTCCAGTCTGTGGAAGCTGAGGGCCTGTTCTAAGTAAACTGAGCTACTTTAATTATGTGCCAGGAAGGACAGATTTAAAATAGGAAATCTGTGCCAAGGTCCTGAAGTTAACCACAACACAGTAACACTGATTAATCACACCGGTGACTTGGTTAATTTCTCTGAGGAAAACCCACACAGATATGGGGCAGTGAAGCTCCTGAGGGTGGTTGAGTTTTTAAAGAGAGAAAGAATTGGGTTTCCTGGAAGAAAGCTGCAAGCTCTTCTCTGAGAAGCACTGTGTGAGAAAGATACTCTAGAGGAGGGACTGTCTTTAAGCTAGTGTCTGAGGAACTGTGTAGGTTATACTGATCTGTGGGTGGAATTAAAAGTTTAATACATAAACTAGAAAACCAAATAGAAAACTATACACCTATATGGGTGGGTACTTACTATGTGTATACTTGAAGTGACAGTAACAATTTGAAGGCACTAAAAATAGTGAACCTTTTATCAAATGTAAAAAGATACTGAAACAATTTGTAAATAGTAATTTCTCTAAAACCAGCTTTGTGTGTGTGTGTGTGTTTGCATCCTTTGCCTGTAAATAAAAACATTTTATTCTTTGTTTAACTTTATAAAATTCTGGTGCCAGTTTATTATTATTTTATTTTTCTGACATTAAGGAAAAGGTTATTTAAGTGTCCCTACAGAGCAGTTAATCTTCCTGTCTGCGAAGTGCTTAAACTGAACATCAAAGAACATTCTTACTTGTTGATTTAATTTATAGAAGTGGGAAAATGCAAAGTGTATACACAAATTCTAAATCACCACATTCACACTACTGCAGTGCTATATTAACAAACAAAAGGGCTGCTCAGTCAAAGCATAACTGACCTTTAGAATTTTGGAGAAAAAACCCTCTGGCATGAGACAGTGGGAAGAGGCTTAAGGGCATCCAACGTCCCCCCTTTCATCATAAAAGGCTAGACAAGACCCCCTGAGCAATAACAACATCCAGTCTTCAAGCACAGCCCATTTGATGATCAATTGCTATCTTTTGAACTACATGATTCTCTGATTTTGCTAGGGTCTCTAATCTTCAAGTGAGGCCTGGAAATCTCCTGGAATTACAACTGATCTCCAGGTTACAGGGATCAGATCTCCTGGGTAAAATGGCTGCTTTGGAGGATTGACTCTATGGCCAATAAGCCATGCCAGCAGGGGCGGATGGGAATTGTAGTTCATGAACATCTGAAGCACCAGAGTTGGACACCCCTGCTCTATGGCATTATACCCTGCTGAGCACCTTTCCTTCCTCAAACTCCTCCTCCTTCCTCAAACTCCTCCAAATCATCAAGAATTTCCACTTGGAAACTAATTTTTGCCCCATTTTTGAAGCATTCCCTAGCTGAGGGACTCCATGAATTCAACGGGATCAGCCTTCAAAGTCACTTTGAAATAGCTTTGCATCCTCTTATCTCGGAGCTCGCACCTCATCAGGTGTGATAGGAACCACTGTAGTTATGTGCATCCGGTATAACTCTTGTTGAAGAGGAAGCCCCCGAGCAGCTTCAATCAGAAAAAGAAATCACATCATTTTGAACAGATTAGATAATTGCTCTTGACCGCCCGCTGTGATCTCTCTGCGTTTTTCATTTATTTTAGAGTTGGATAATGTGCAACATGTTGAGCAATTTGCTTTCCGGGGGAGGGCGGGTGGAAAGAATCACGTGCAAATGCAACCTAAGTCCTGATAAGAATTCTTGAAGGCAAACAATGAATTCCAACTAATGGCTAAGTCACCAAGGTAAGATCAAGTCTAAATACACACCCTTAGTTAAATATGATTTCATTAGCTCACATTAGCAGGCCCTGCCGAAGTTTCCCTCTTTCTGATCCCTGTCAGAGGAATTACATAGGGGATAGATCAATCATTTGCTCTTTGTTTGTAGCTGTGCCGAGCTTGGTGTCAGGCAGCCGTTCAACATTTTTGCCTAAAAAGTATTGGGCAGCAGAATGAATTTCTCTTGGGACAGCACACTTGGCTGGGATGTACTACCCACTAGCCGGGAAGCTGCGGAATCCAGCAATGGCTCTGTTTAGAGCAGCGGTTCTCAACTTGTGGGTCGCGACCCCTTTGGGGGTTGAACGACCCTTTCACAGGGGTCGCCTAAGACCAGAGGTGGGATCCAGCAGGTTCTCACAGGTTCCCGTGAGTAGGTTACTAATTATTTGTGTGTGCCGAGAGGGGGTTACTAATTGGTGATTTTGCCACGTGATTTTTGCCTTAGTTACGCCCCTCCTCAGCAGTAGCATGCAGAACTTGAAGCAGTCTAGCAGGGGGTGCACCGGCGTGCGCGGCAGCCTGCGCCTGCGTGCATTCGTTTCCCGCCCAAGGACCAGCGCAGCGGCTGCGTCCTTGCCACAGCCCCGCCCCGGAATGCCCGGCCATGCCCCCGTCGTGCCCCACCCAGCCCCATTGGCGCTACGCCACAGTTTGAATCCCACCACCATGGGAACCTGTTACTAAAATTTTTGGATCCCACCACTGCCTAAGACCATTGGAAAATTACAGTTATGAAGTAGCAACGAAAATAATTTTATGGTTGGGGGTCACCACAACATGAGGAACTGTATTAAAAGGTCACGGCATTAGGAAAGTTGAGAACCACTGCTTTAGAGCATCCAAGGCAGGGGTCTTAACTTTTTGATCCTGTGGGCACCTTTGGAATTGTACCTGGTGGGCCACTGCGAGTGGCAGAGTGTTGGACTAGATGGACTCTGGTCTGATCCAGCAGGCTCTTTCTTATGTTCTTATGTTCTTCTTACACAGGGTGGTGGGCACAGCTAAAAATGGCTGCCCTGGGAAGCGGAGCCACACATACAAAGAATATCAGGTGCCTGGGAGAAGTGGAATAATTTTAAAATACACTGGGAAATAGGAATGAGAGAGAATAAAACCAGCACTATGGTGGCAGCTACCACTGAAGCTCTGTTATTTTAATATGCACAGCCAACCAGATCCCCAATGACCAATCAGAAGCCCTGCTGAGCAGGAGCATCACTTAGCCACACCCACTTTTTACAAACACTTGGTGGGCACTAAGAAAGGTGTTGGTGGTAACCATGGCACCCACAGGCCCCTTGCTTGGGATCTCTGCTCTTAGGACTGATTCGCCATTCCTTTCTTGGGTCCATTCTGCTTAGTTTTTGGATAGGAGACAAGAACTCCCATGGTGGCTATGCAGTGGCAGGCAATGGCCAGCCATCTTGAAACAACTCTTGCCTTGAAAACCTTACAGGTTACAATAAGCTGGCTGTCAGAGAAAGAGTTAAAAGTTAAAAACAAGTAAACTACAACAATCATATCAATGTATTGTCGAAGGCTTTCACAGCCGGAATCACTGGGGTACTGTGTGGTTTCCCGGCTGCATGACCGTGTTCATACAGCCCGGAACACGGTCATATAGCCCGGAAACCACACAGTACCCTGATTATATCAATCTCCACAACTGAAAAAAGTAATTATAATGGACACGTAATCTTGTGTAATTAGGATCAAATATATTCTATATAAAAACTAAGAAATGGATCTGCATTAATAATTTGATTGATTGATTGATTGATTGATTGGCTGATTGATTGATTGATTGATTGATTGATTGATTGATTGGTTGGTTGGTTGGTTGGTTGGTTGGTTGGTTGGTTGGTTGGTTGGTTGGTTTGGTTGGTTGGTTGGTTGGTTGATTGATTGATTGGACTTTTATATCGCCCCATCCCCAAGGGGCTCTGGGTGGTGTACAACATAAAATATAATTATAAATAGATTACTAAAACCTTTAAAACAGCGATAGCAATAATAGAGGCGTCTGGCCAACCCCAATTTTAAAATTCTCCCCGGGAGAGGGGGGTGCGGCGAGTCCCATTAGATGATAGGCCCAGATGTAAAGAGCCAACTGGGGGGGGGGGGCACCATTTCAGCGGCTGGTCCCTCCAAAGGCCCAGTGGAACAACTCCATCTTACAGGCTCTGCGGAACTCATTGAGGTCCCGCAGGGCGCAGACAGCTGGAGGAAGGGTGTTCCACCAGGCCGGGCCAGAGCCGTAAAGGCTCTGGCCCGTGTGGAGGCCAGCCGCATCATTGAGGGGGCAGGGACCACTAATAAATTGGCCTCCACTGAACAGAGAGGCCGTGCAGGGACATATGGGATGATGCAGTCTCGAAGATATGATCTTATTAATAATCTTATTAATAAAAATAAACTAACATTAACTGGTATACTGAATGAAAATAATTTTAACCATTAATCATTTAGGCAGCCTATTACACTAGCTCAAGAAGTCTTTACTCTAGTCTGGTTATTAGAATGTTTGATGTACTTGACTTGCATCTGTTAATGTATATATGTAAAGAAATATTAAATATTATTTTTGTAATAAGTATGTAAGTATTTATGTAAGTATTTACGCAAAGAGATATTAAATGTTACTGAGAATATGGGGTGTACAGACTGCCGTGGTGGTTAAGAAGGCCTGGCAAAGACTGTACTATCTGAGACTTTTAAGGAAACAACAACTGAATGGAAAACTCCTGGTGTCCTTTTACCGCTGTGCTATAGAGAGTGTCTTAACCTACTGCATCTGTGTATGGTTCTCCAGTTGCACAGTGGCAGATAGGAAGGTGCTCCAAAGGGTGATCACTACTGCACAGAGGATTATCGGCTGCCCTCTCCCCTCCTTGGAAGAACTCTATAATTCCCGAAGCCTAAAAAAAGCCTAAAATATTCCAAGAGACCCGTCTCATCCAGCACACTCTTCTTTTTGAACTGTTACCATCCGGCAGATGATACAGGTCTATCAAAACTAGGACAAAGAGGCTTAGAGACAGCTTCTACTCTAGAGCTGTGGCGATGCTGAACCCCGCGGCTTCGTGTTGATGTGTTTGGGGCTGTGTAGGGATGGGTGGAGGAAGGGGAAAGTGAGGATGGGGTATGAGTCTGAAATTGTGTGCATCGAGGAATGCTGCTGTAAATTTTCGTTGTGCGTGCACAATGACAATAAAATGCTTATGCTTATGCTTATGATAGTAACATCCTAAATAAACAAGTTGGCTATTTCTTACTCAGCAGTCTGCAAATCTTTCCAAAAAAAGCTTTCTGAGGTCACTTCACTGAGGTGTCTTTTTATGGTCAGTAGAACCTTCCAAAGAAGAAACGGAACATCAGCTTTGGGCTGCACAGGGAAAATGACAGAGAAAGGACAAGAGAAAACGAAAACAGAAGACATGATCAGCCTCCCAGCCCCAAACTGACAGAGAACCCAAAGGAAAGCCGAAGTAAAAGGATAGGCTCTTCATCTGAGAGGGAGGAATGAAACAGGGTGAGCAATACATCCACAATGAACATGTATGTGCCAAAATTGGCCCATTGCAGCACAAATCTTCTTGGTCTAGGTCAGTGGTGGCGAACCTATGGCACGGGTGCCAGAGGTGGCACTCAGAGCCCTCTCTGTGGGCACACACAAACAGAGCCCCCCCCCCCCCCCACATATCTAGGCTGGCCTGGGCCGCTGGGCTTGATTATTAGCATTAAACCTAAGACGTAGTTTTGGGGAGGCAGTTTAGTGCTGTTAAGCGCTGTTAAACCCCACTGATTTTCATGCAAAGAACTAAAGCGCAATCCTTTACCTGGGAGTAAACTCAGTTGCTGGCAATGGGGCTTGCTTCTGAGTAAACACTCCTAGGGTTGTGATTCACCTGTTGGAAGAGTTGCATGGTTGCTTCAAAGCAAAGCCACCGACTACCACCAAGCTTACTCCCGAGTAACACACGCCTCAGAGCCAACCGTTTTTTCTAAACTAAAACCTCAGTATTCAGGTTAAATTGCCATGTTAGCACTTTGCGATAAATAAGTGGGTTTTGGGTAGCAATTTGGGCACTCGGTCTCGAAAAGGTTCACCACCACTGGTCTAGGTAAGGAGTCCCCAACGTGGTGGCTTTAGGGACCAGGGTGCCTGCCAACCCCTTTCCTGGTGTACATCAAGTGTTTTCAGGAACTGGATGGGGCCAGGTAGAGCTTTTGCCCAGCAAGGTTTCTAATTGACTTCTGAGGATTCGATTGGCCGTGCAGATTTTTTAAAACGTTGCTTTAGCGGCAGCTGCCACAAACAGTTCAAGCATCTGAGAAGAGTTTGGATGTATGCCCCACTTTTATGTACCATTAAGGAATCTCAAAACAGCTTACAAACTCCTTTCCCTTCACTTCCCCACAAACAAGAAGAAGAAGAAGAAGAAGAAGTAGTAGTAGTAGTAGTAGTAGTTTGGATTTATATCCCCCCTTTCTCTCCTGTAGGAGACTCAAAGGGGCTGACAATCTCCTTGCCCTTCCCCCCTCACAACAAACACCCTGTGAGGTAGGTGGGGCTGAGAGAGCCCCGAGAAGCTGTGACTAGCCCAAGGTCACCTAGCTGGCGTGTGTGGGAGTGCACAGGCTAATCTGAATTCCCCAGATAAGCCTCCACAGCTCAGGCGGCAGAGCTGGGAATCAAACCCGGTTCCTCCAGATTAGACAGGCACCTTGTGAGGTGGGTGGGGCTGAGAGAGTTCTGAGAATACTGTGACTAGCCCAGGGTCACCCAGCTGCCGCAGGAGGCAGAACTACCCAAACATTCTGCCAACCTTCCTGCAGTAGACATTTCGCTTTGTTACTGCTCCCACCATGATGCATCAGACTCTGAATTGAGCCCATGGGCTCAAAAAAGGTTAGGGACCCTGTTCTAGGTAAAAGCCTTGTGCATTGTGCCCTAAATTAGCCAAGGCTCCTCTTTGAACATCTCTCCAAGGTTAGATTCTCAGCAACCCAACTTCCTCCACCCCCCCTCCTCAGTCCCCAAAGATCAGAGGGGAAGCCATTCCCTTGGGAATGCAAGTCCTTTTTAGTTTTTTCCCCCCTTGGCTGGGGTGTTTGAACCTGGGCAGGCTGTTTGCTTAGTAAATCTCCTTGGCTGCACAAGTTGTTAGGGGTAACCAAAGGCAGCTGATTCCTTAATTGCCGAAGGCAGGAAATCAGGTTCTTTCATTAGTTCCCATAATAATCTGGAGAGCAAACCAGGATTCTGCCCGAGTGAGTTTTTGATCTTCTGCGGTACAAAAGATGAGCTTTCTCTTGGCAAAGGCAGGGACCCTTTATCCCCAGAAGCGGGTTTTGTAATAAACAGGACAGCGGTTGGGGAGGAAAGACGGTTCGCCCCCCCCCCCGCCACAACTAGATGCAGAAAACTTCTCGCAGTTTGTCAACCACTGCATGTCTTTATTTTGAAGGGGGAAGTTCAGTTTGGATCCTGAGCTACTAACTCTGACCCTTATGAGAGTGACCAAGTACCCTTAGGAAGACACTGTAAACGAGGGAAGTTCCAGGCAGTGTTTTGGCTGTTAGGAAGATCATTTCCATAGAAACAGACGTGATTTGCAAGGTTTAATCAAGGAGCAGTCGAGAGGAGAGCAGTTACACATGCTTCTCCGGTGATTAATGAACGTGTCAGGAACTCGTTGCTGCCTGGAGTAAAGGAGCCCACATTAAATGAACTCCCGGTTCCTTTTTTACTTTTCAAGAGAATCGGGCAGCTTTCCTACCTTATCCCTGGGACATTTCAGTTTGTGCAGAAAAACTTGCAGCCCAAACCAAGGGTGGCGGAAATAGAGTGGCAGTCAGGGGCGGCTCTACGGCGCCGCTCTCTAGGAGGAAATTGGTGGCACAGGCGCCAGTGGAGAAAGAGAAACATTCATCCCTCATTCTCTAAACAGACTTACACCATGCTTTTTGCATCTGTAAGTCTGTGCCACTGAAAGAAGAAGAAGAGTTTGGATTTATATCTCCCCTTTCTCTCTTGTAAGGAGACTCAAAGGGGCTTACAATCTCCTTTCCCTTCCCTCCCCCAACAACAAACCCCCTGTGAGGTGGGTGGGACTGAGAGAGCTCAGAAGAACTGTGACTAGCCCAAGGTCACCCAGTTGGCATGTGTCGGAGTGACAGATTAGCCTTCACAGCTCAAGTGGCAGAGCGGAGAATCAAATCCGGTTCTCCAGATTAGAGTGCACCTGCTCTTAACCACTACACCGGTGGTGTGTATGTGTGGGTCCCTGGGCTGAAACACCATTGGAAGCCAACTACAATTAGATCATCCCCTGGGAATGTCCCCTGGGATGCCAGCACAGGCCTGAATGGCATATGAAGAATAGCACTGCTGGATCAGACCAGTGGTCTGTCTAGCCCAGCATCCTGTCTCACACAGTGGCCAACCAGCTGTTCTGGAGGCCCATCCTTCCCCTGAATTTGTCTCCTGGCACTGAACTTCAGAGGTTTAGTCACCTTGGCTAGTAACCACTAATAGACCTCTCCTCCATGAATCCATATTCCCTTTTAAGGGAGCAGCAGAGGCGTAGTGGCTAAGAGCAGGTGCACTCTGATCTGGAGGAACCGGGTTTGATTCCCAGCTCTGCCGCTTGAGTTGTGGAGGCTTATCTGGGGAATTCAGATTAGCCTATGGCGCACGCCAGCTGGGTGACCCTGGGCTAGTCATAGCTTTCCGGAGCTCTCTCAGCCCCACCTACCTCACAGGGTGTTTGTTGTGAGGGGGGCAGGGCAAGGAGATTGTAAGCCCCTTTGAGTCTCCTACAGGAGAGAAAGGGGGATATAAATCCAAACTCTTCTTCTTAAAGCTGCCTATGTCTGTGGCCCTGGTCGATTCCCCACTCACTATTTGATGCGCACTCCTCACGGCAAATACCCCGGGGTCCTGCAGCACTTCCCACTGCACCAGCAGCGACAATGCAGTCACCCCGATTCTGTTGCTCCTCCCACCCCTCAGCGCGCGTCATTTAGGATCCTGGTCGGAAGCACACCTTTTTGCAAACCAATGGGCAAGCAGCAGTGGGGAGGGTGAATGTGCGCTCAAAAGGACCCAATTCTTACGAGACCGGTTTGCCTCTACTTTCACTTTTGAAGTGGGGAATCGGCCTTTCACGACATCTTTGGGGACATTTTAATCACTCTCTGGCTCCTTCCGCACATGCAGAATAATGCACTTTCAAACTGCTTTCAGTGCTCTTTGAAGCTGTGCGGAATAGCAAAATCCACTTGCAAACAGTTGTGAAAGTGGTTTGAAAACGCATTATTCTGCATGTGCGGAAGGGGCCTCTGTGTGAAGAAGTATTTCCTTTTTTCCCTTCCTGACTCTATGCCTTCATAAGATGCCCTCAAGTTCTAGTATTTTGGAAGAGGGAGAAAAAAATGTACTCCTTTGGATTATCAAAGATCCCTGCTTTTCATGCATCGTTTGTGGTTAATAAAGAATTTTTAAATGAATAAGTTGCATCGATTATTACTTGATTTTTCTGTATTGTAGGGTTTGCTATTGTTACCTGCGTTGAGACCTTGTTCTTAGGCTAGTCAAGTGGAACATAAAAGCTGCATACAATGAATCAATAGAATCGTATCTTGAAGTGCGTTCAATGCTATCAGGAGCTCCAGCCCATCAAAATGTGTAGGATTTCTTCCGCATAACGAATTCCACTTTGGAACCTCCCCTCCGCCCCCTCCACAAACTAGAAAGCAACTATACTTTTAAATTAATCATGATTGGTCCCAGTATGTGGCAATTGGCCTAGTGCCACAGCCGCAGATCTATAGTAATTAAAAAAGCAACAGAGAACGGAAGAAACTTCTCCTGCACATGTAACGTTTCCCAGAAGGGTCTTCAATTTCCCACAGCAATGAAGATATAATTATCCTGATGTAAATCACAGCCAGATAACTAGGGAGGGTTGCCCTTTTCTCTTCTTGAGTTCATTGGAAGATTTTATCTTTCCAACTGGTACTGTCAGAGGGGCAGGGCGGGGGGGGGGGGCTGTTTTCCTTGCAACCAGTTTGCTTGAGGAGAAAATCAACATGTTGAAGACAGACTGGAAGGAGAGACACTTCCAAGACCTGTAGCTTCCCATTCATGATTAGGGTGGAAACTGATTGCACACTTGAAAAAAGAAAAGGTGCAGCAACACAACGGGAAATTTCAGATGTGGGCATTTGAAATTCAGTAGTCTTTGTAAAAACATCTGTGGCTGTAGGAGCTGGATTGCTGGCCACTGGAGAGAGAACTCAAAGAATGCTCAAGACTGCCAAACTGCTGTTGAAGGCTTTCACGGCCGGAATCACTGGGGTGCTGTGTGGTTTCCGGGCAGTGGTGGGGTCCAAAAATGTTAGTAACAAGTTCCCATGGTGGTGGGATTCAAACTGTGGTGTAGCGCCAATGGGGCTGGGCGGGGCATTCTGGGGGCAGGGCATTCCTGGGCGGGGCTGTGGCAAGGACGCAGCCGCTGCGCCGGTCCTTGGGCGGGAAATGAATGCACGCAGGCGCAGGCTGCCACGCACGCTGGTGCACCTCCTGCTAGACTGCTTCAAGTTCTGCGCGCTACTGCTAAGAGGAGGGGTGTAACTAAGGCAAAAATCACGTGGCAAAATCACCAATTAGTAACCCCCTCTCGGCACACACAAAAAATTAGTAACCTACTCTCGGGAACCTGTGAGAACCTGCTGGATCCCATCTCTGGGTGCTTCCGCATTGTCGTGCTCGACCTGAGATCGACTAGAGTCCGACCCGAGTCCTCCGCACAGACGTAGCGTCGGACTCGTGTCTGACTCGACTCACCTCCCTCTCGCCATTGAATTTCTCGACTCTACTGGGGAGTTGAGTCGACTGGCGGACTCGGGTTGCACTCGAGCCGAAGCCGACGGAGTGCGGAATCTCCGTCACTCGACTCTGCCATGTAGCCAATCACAATCTAGAAATCAGCTTCGCCCATGCGCCCAGAAGAGGGAGACTTCGTTAGCGGCGCTTGAAAAGCTTTGGGCATGCGCAGAACGGGGGATACAGCAACCAATCGGAACGCAGCACAGGGAGGTGGTCCCGCCCTCTGAGCTCGGCTCCGGAGACACGAGTCGGCTGCTGTGCGGAGGAACGGGAGGACTCGAGTCAAGGTAAGACTCCGCCGACACGAGTCAAACCTGAGTCGACTCGTGTGTCCGGAAGGGCTCATCTGTTTCCGGGCTGTATGGTGTTCTAGCAGCATTCTCTCCTGACATTTTGCCTGCATCTGTGGCTGGCATCTTCAGAGGATCTGATAGTTGGAAAGGAAAGCAAGTGGAGTATATATACCTATTAACCTTCACTCACAGGTGTATATACTTCACTTGCTTTCCTTTCCAACTATCAGACTCTCTGAAGATGCCAGCCACAGATGCAGGCGAAACATCAGGAGAGAATGCTGCTAGAACACGGCCATACAGCCCGGAAACCACACAGCACCCCACTGCCAAACTGGTTTGAGACTACCACCCCCACCGCATTGATTTCAATTATTTATTTGCAAAAACCTCTCTGAAGTGCTCCAAAAACAGGGCAAGGCAAAGAGTGAGCATCTTAAAGGGACAGCACACAACTGAAGCCTGTTTAAAAAAAATTCAGACAAAAGAATCTTTAGAAAAGAGAATGCATTTAAAATGTTTTGAGGCTGCAAATAAAACATTTTCGGGGGAAATGCAGAATGCCTTGAAGGAAATGTTTTATTTCCTGCCTCAAAATGTTTTAAAGTGTCTGTGTGGAAAGAGTAAGGCTCTCTATAACATTCCTAATTATGAATGCGTTGGGATTTAGGCATCAGGGATAACACTGTATAAAAGCACTTGAGTTAACTTATTGGTTTTAAAATTATGGTATGAGCTTGAATAACATATGCCACTTATCAAACATTAACATTTAACTTAACGCTTCAAGGTCCTGTTCAAGTTTCATTCCAAATCCTTCTAATTACAGTCTGATAATGCCAAGTCCATTCTTTCTGCTGGTGGTTGGCTCATGAAGACTTCAGAGGCTTGGTGAACTGGATTTAAGATGATGAAGGTTTCCGAAAGAACTCTCACCCATTACATACACAAAAACCCTGAAACAATAAATTCTAACATTTACAATATAGCAAAAATAAACAACTCCCTTCCCACTAGTTCCCAACAACATTGCAGTGACCTTAAACAAGGTGTTAAGGGCTGTAAAAATCTTTTTTAAATATAATTTTTTATTGCATCATTTGAATTTTACAGTTTATAGTAATTTTCTTCTTCATACATTTTCAAACAATACTTCCCCCCTTTCTCCCTCCCCCCATTACTTCTTCTTCATAGTTTTGTCACACAAACAGCAGTAAGTTCGTTCTCTGTAGCCTCTTCTCCCATATTTCTTCATTGACTTGAGCTTCTTTCATCCAGTCCACGTATATTAGGGGCTGTAAAAATCAATCAAGGTCCCAGCCTGGTAGCCTTGCTTCCTCCAACTTCATGACTTTTGCAGACTTCTCCTGCTTTCTGTCTCCGCCCCTTTCTGGGTCATCCCATTCTGAACATAGGGGTTACACCTGCAGGATCATAAAGGTGCCATAGACACTGGGGGAATCCCTAGAGAGTTCTTTGACATGGTGACATCACTTCCCTGTCTTCACCCAGAAGGGTTGTGACTGTGTTGTGTGACCAACTCCCTTCCAATTTGTTCTCTGCAGATCCACTGAGGAAGTGTGAAGGGCTGTGGAATCTCAACCAGTGTTCACCTGCCATCCGAGGGCGGCTGGCAGGCTTAGACTGAATTGATGCCAACCGTCTTGTGAAGACAACAGGCAACCAAATGGATGGGATCGAAATAAGACAAATAAAAGCATAACTAAGTGGAAGCTGGCGCAGCGTGTTGCAAGTTTTATCTGATTTCCTTGGAGCAAAGCTGTGATCCGACATTTGTATTCTGTATTCCACATGGATTATAATCCCTGGCTCCGCATGACGAGGAAATCTTCTGTGCTGTGAAACACGAACCTCCAGAAAATTAGCATTTTGACAAATTGTGGATAACAACTTGGGTGGGATTAGGGTTGCTAGCCAATGGCTGGAAGCTACCAGGACATGGGGAATGTCATCACCGAGTGTAATATAATCTCAAACCCGCATCACTCCGGGAGTTCAAATTATTGCAGATTAATTTTTTTTAAAAACCACATGATTAATTGTTGATATGGGATTTGGAAATATAGTTTTACGCTGAAATAATTTAATGCGGATTACTAAACATAGGTTTGCACCCGGTTCAGCCCCATGCCCCCTCGCCTTGAGAAACTGGGATATGATTGAAGTCTATAAAATTATGCATGGGGTAGAAAATGTGGGCAGAGAGAAATTTTTCTCTCTTTCTCACAATACTAGAACCAGGGGGCATCCATTGAAAATGCTGGGGGGAAGAATTAGGACTAATAAAAGGAAACACTTCTTCACGCAACGTGTGATTGGTGTTTGGAATATGCTGCCACAGGAGGTGGTGATGGCCACTAACCTGGATAGCTTTAAAAAGGGCTTGGACAGATTTATGGAGGAGAAGTCGATCCCTGGCTACCAATCTTGATCCTCCTTGATCTGAGATTGCAAATGCCTTAGCAGACTAGGTGCTCAGGAGCAGCAGCAGCAGAAGGCCATTGCTTTCACCTCCTGCACGTGAGCTCCCAAAGGCACCTGGTGGGCCACTGCGAGTAGCAGAGTGCTGGACTAGATGGACTCTGGTCTGATCCAGCAGGCTAGTTCTTATGTTCTTACATCCCTGTTTGCCACCATTTTTTCTGTTCGAGCTCTCGGCTGAATTTGTGGGTGTGAGATGTGTTGTAGCTGTGTTGTAACGAGAATTTAGGAATATCCTCCAGGTTCAATGAAAAACTGATTCCAGTTGCTCATGAAGGGTTTTATTTACACATCTCCAACTTGGACCAAGAGTCTCTAACTGGGACAAGTCTAGTGGCCATTTTAACAACCAGGTTCTTCTTCCCAGACACTCCCAGTAGACAGCCGCTTCTTCTCCAAACATTAACTCTTTTTTAACTGTAGCATCCTTTATAACTCTTTACCACAGCTGTGATGACTAATCTTTGAAGGTTCATTCCCATGTGGAAATCCCCACTGGGCGCAGCGGTCATCCGACGCTGAATGTGCGTGCCTGAACACAACTGGAATTATTCCGTTTCTACCAGATGAATTTCAGAGACTTCTGTGATTCTCTAGACCACTCAAGCACATTCTGATCCTGCAGTGTTTGGGTGCTGAGCAAGCGGGGAAACAGGTATTTGTGGTGCCGCGCTTTGCTTCAGATCACAGCAGAAGTTGTCATCTCCAGACTATGGTTTGCACACACTTGGGAGTCACGCCCTTTCATTAGATACCACCCCAAGATGGCAACAGACAGCATTCCTGGAGACACGAAGGACCAGCACAGCCAAGTTTTATATTACCAGTTCTTCTTTCTGAAGGGGAGTGGGAGTGGGGAGCAAGATCATCATACCTGTTTACAGGAAGGGTTTGGGGGAAAAGGTCAGGGAAAGTGTATAATTATTATCAGCTTTGCCAGGACCACACCTGGATGGGGCGCTGAGCACTGAGACAAGAACCAACTTGAGCTGCATTTGGCAAGCGCCACCAGCAAAGCTAACCGTAGAAATTAACAGATTGGAATTAACAGTGTATTAAGAGGCCACGTCACACCGTGGATCAGGAGGCGGCCAAGAGCAGCCCACAAACTGCAGCCAAGGCCACCCCAGTCATTAATGGACAGGTGTGGTCCACAAAGACTTCAGCTCTTGAGTGATGTTCCAACAGCAGCTTAAAAACTGCTAAATTTCATGCAACCCAAATGCACCCTTCCTGTCCCTGGCAAATTGCTAAAATATATATTTTTTTTCTTTACAAAAGGCAAAGCTTCTTTCTTATGTTGCACGATGCTACCGTGAGTCCTGTTTGGTTCTTTATTTGTGCTCGTGCAGATGAATACAGAATTGGACGCATGCATAATGTAGAAGAGTTGATGCATGTGTAACCCATGCCATTTTAGTCTTTTTGTTTTGTTTGGATCTTTGGGCCCAGGGGATAAGCGCTCACTGAGCATGTGCAGTTGGTAAGCTTGCTTACTTGTTACCAACTGCAAGAGCTCCACCCTCCTCAGTTGATCTGGCCTGCAGTAGAAGGAAGGCCTACATTTCAATTGAGAGGATTACTTATTTTTTTACAGGCCCAAATTGAGGGAAGACCTGCAGCAGCTACATCAGATGCAGAAGGCCAGATGAGAGAAAGAAGCCCTGCTTGATTAATAGTTTGGACTTTATTGCTATTCTTTCGTTATTGGACATTGTTAGTGGTGGCAACTGTTCTGAGTGTTTTTTCTTTAAAAGCACTGAAGATTTTGTTCAATTGAGTTGTGCTGCATATATATATATTTATCCTTAAATGGTAGAAAGTTGTGTTAAAGATTAAAGGTTTGTTGATTTGTTCAAGCAATTTCATATTTGTTTGTTAAGCCACAGGGTGCTGTCATATATTATTTCCTAGGACTCCAATGGAGATTGATGTGGCCAAGGATAAATAGGTTACACATGGGTTCCAAAAACTCACAAGAATGGCCTTTCTGACATTGTACCACTTCAGATTAGTTTTTGGAATGGCATGATTTTTTCCTTTCATGCCAATAATTCTCTGCATATATCAAACGAGCATCTCAGAAGCTTTCTGTGTGCAGGAAATGTAGATTGTACTTGGTAGATTTTAGCTGAATAGGGACAGACTCAAGGAAGTGATGTTGCTGATTTTTTTCCTGAATATATGAATTAGCAAGGAGAGATCAAGAGGTGAACTCGCAGTGGAATATGGTTCTCTGCTAAAGGTCTGGAAAAGATTGAAACATAAACTGGCAGCAAAATTTGAGATTTGAACTGCAACTGGTGGTGGAAAGTTTATTCAAAGCCAACTTCTAACAAGGGTTCTCAAGGCAAGAGATGAGCAGAGGTTTGGGACTCTTTAGTTTGGAGAGGAGACGTCTGAGGAGGGATATGATTGAAGTCTATAAAATTATGCATGGGGTAGAAAATGTCGACAGAGAGAAATTTTTCTCTCTTTCTCACAATACTAGAACCAGGGGGCATCCATTGAAAATGCTGGGGGGAAGCACTAATAAAAGGAAACGCTTCTTCACGCAAGGTGTGATTGGTGTTTGGAATATGCTGCCACAGGAGGTGGTGATGGCCACTAACCTGGCTAACTTTAAAAGGGGCTTGGACAGATTTATGGAGAAGTCTATTTATGGCTACCAATCTTGATCCTCTTTGATCTGAGATTGCAAATGCCTTAGCAGACCCGGTGCTCGGGAGCAACAGCCGCAGAAGGCCATTGCTTTCACCTCCTGCAGGTGAGCTCCCAAAGGCACCTGGTGGGCCACTGCGAGTAGCAGAGTGCTGGACTAGATGGACTCTGGTCTGATCCAGCAGGCTCTTTCTTATGTTCTTAAGGCCACTGCTTTCACCTCCTGCATGTGAGCTCCCAAAGGCACCTGGTGGGCCACTGTGAGTAGCAGAGTGCTGGACTAGATGGACTCTGGTCTGAACCAGCTGGCTTGTTCTTATGTTCTTATGTTCTTATGAGGTGGTTTGCCATTGCCTTCCTCTGCATAGCCACCCTGGATTTTTGGGGTGTTCTTCCATCCAAGTACTCACCAGGACCAATCCTGCTTGACTTCTGAGATGTGATGAGATTAGGCTAGCCTGGGCTATCCAGGTCAAGGCAGAACTGTGGCATTTGACATCAAAACTTGAAATTCAGATGTAGGCTTTCCCCCATCTTCAAGCTACAGCTTCTATTCTGCATGAAAAGGTCGTAGGTTCAGTCCCAGGCAGCTCCAGTTAAAAAGTCTCAAGTGGCAAATCCTGGGAAACACCTTTCTTTGCATAAGACACTGAAGAGATGATCCAAATTGATGTACACCATGTTAAGCTTGAAGGACCAGAGATCTGACGTGACATAAAGCAGCTTTATATCAAGTCTGCTCTCTTAATTTCCTGCCAGGTGTTCAGTAATTCTTCTGTTTTGCCTCAGCTCCAAGCCAAGGCAATAAAAATGGGAGGGCTATTTCTGTCCCTCATGAGCCACTGTACACAGCTGATGAGTTTAATTCGTGTCAATGGCTCACTTTTACCTGAAGATCTTTTTTGCTTAAACACACCCAGTTGAAGTGCTGTAGTCATTCTTGTACATTCTTGCATTTTAAAATTGAAAACAACTTGGGCACCAAATGGTTTTCCATTACCGTAATCCCTCCGTGCATGGAAAAGGCACTTTATTAATCATAGACTGCAATTCACTGGATGACAAAAGAAGAATTCTATTTTACAGTGGCCCCAATTTAATGTAAAAATGCAAATTATAATCCGGGTTGGATTGTTGTGGGTTTTCTGGGCTGTGTGGCTGTGTTCCAGTAGCATTTTCTCCTGACGTTTCGCCTGCATCTGTGGCTGGCATCTTCAGAGGATTACAGCCTTTAAAACCCACAACACTCCTGTGATTCTGGCCGTGAAAGCCCTCAACAATATATTCAGGCTTATTGGATCAGAATAGCAACAATACCTTGGGTCTGAATACTCCCTGGTACTTCCTATGTACACTTGAGTTGAGAAATACTGGAGATTTTGGAGGCGGAGCATGGGAAGAGCAGGGTATAATGCCATACAGTCTATCCATCAAAGCAGCCATTTTCTTCCCGGAACTAATTTGGGTCATCTGGAGGGCAACTGGAATATCAGAAGGTCTCCAGGCCCCCAC
Organism: Sphaerodactylus townsendi; assembly: GCF_021028975.2. Taxonomy (NCBI): domain Eukaryota; kingdom Metazoa; phylum Chordata; class Lepidosauria; order Squamata; family Sphaerodactylidae; genus Sphaerodactylus; species Sphaerodactylus townsendi. The sequence continues at coordinate 104,613,526 of NC_059432.1, forward strand.
CTGGAAGTTGGCAACTCTGTCTATCTAATCTGGAGGAACCGGGTTTGACTCCCCGCTCTGCCGCCTGAGCTGTGAAGGCTTATCTGGGGAATTCAGATTAGCCTGTGCACTCCCACACATGCCAACTGGGTGATCTTGGGCTAGTCACAGCTTCTGGGAGCTCTCTCAGCCCCACCTACTTCACAGGGTGTTTGTTGTGAGGGGGGAAGGGCAAGGAGATTGTAAGGCCCTTTGAGTCTCCCGCAGGAGAGAAAGGGGGGATATAAATCCAAACTCCTCCTCCTCCTCCTCCTCCTCCTCCTCCTCTTCTTCTTCTTATCATTATCATTATCATTATCATTATCATTATCATTATCATTATCATTATTGATATAAAAACAGTTATATACAGCAAACAAGATCAATATGCTGGATTTTGTATTACATCACACGTCGGACACTTCCCAAGCATCATCATCATCATCATCATCACCATCACCATCACCATCACCATCACCATCACCATCACCATCACCATCACCATCACCATCACCATCACCATCACCATCACCATCATCATCCTCATCCTCATCACCATCACCATCACCATCACCATCACCATCACCATCACCATCCTCATCCTCATCCTCATCCTCATCCTCATCCTCATCCTCATCATCCTCATCCTCATTAGAGCCCACAGATGCCTAATATCCTGCTTGTGCAGTTCTTCCTTTGACTCAAAACCTTCTGGAGCAAGTAATTATACCAGTGGTTGATACCTCCTTTTGAAAACTTCAGCCTCAGATGTGTTGTGAAATGTACGGCTTTACCATACTGGGGTCCTTCAGGTCCTCCCCCCAATAGTTGTGAAGTACAGTGTTTCACACACTCACCCTTCTTTTTGTCTAATTGGGGCATAATGGAACTCAAAGCCACATTAATGAAATCCTCCATTTTAAAACAAAAACACGATTGGTGAAATGATTGACATTCTGTAGAATAACCGCTATTGTTACAGAAGAAAGTTAACTGTTCGGCTATGTCCAAACCTTGGGATGAGGGATTTCGGGCTATGATACCTGACCAGTTGCCATGTTATTGTTTTCCTGTGTTCTATTATAATTAACTAGTTAACTTAAAATATTAATTTATTATAATTGAGTATGTTATCTGAGATCCTTTTATGGGAGATGGCTATAACTTCTGATGAGACAGTCCTTTAAGGTGCAAAGTAAATGCTCTTGCATTATATGTTAATGGGAGTTTTTCATTGCATTATTATTCCTTATATACAAAATTGGTCCCCTGCATTTCTGCTTGGACTAGGGCCAACAGTTTAAAAACATACAGGAAAGAAAACATACCTTACAAACACTTAGTCTCTTCTAGTAGGTTCCCCAAAGAACATTTAGATCTTGGAATAATGATCTACTGGTGGTCCTTGGCCCCAGAGAAGTTTGGTTAGCCTTGACAGTATCTTTATATCTATGTTGTATGCCAGCCCAAACCCAAAAGAGGAAGGGCAGCCTATTAAACCCAATAAATTGAATTAACGCCAAGCAAAATAAAACATACAGTACACAAAACACGCGTAAATAAAAACAATTAAAACCAGTGGTGGGATCCAAAAATTTTAGTAACAGGTTCCCATGGTGGTGGGATTCAAACTGTGGCATAGCGACAAGGGGCTGGGCGGGGCACGGTGGGGGCATGGCCAGGCATTCCGGGGGCGGGGTATTCCTGGGCGGGGCTGTGGCAAGGACGCAGCTGCTGCGCTGGTCCTTGGGCGGGAAACGAATGCACGCAGGCGCAGGCTGCCACGCTCGCCGGTGCACCTCCTGCTAGACTGCTTCAAGTTCTGTGCACTACTGCTGAGTGGAGGGGCGTAATTAAGGCAAAAATCACGTGGCAAAATCACCAATTAGTAACCCCCTCTCGGCACACAGAAATAATTAGTAACCTACTCTCGGGAACCTGTGAGAACCTGCTGGATCCCACCTCTGATTAAAACACAGGGTGGGAAGGAAAGGTCCATCAAGAGACTTCTTTTACTCATCTCTTTTGTACCAAAAGCACCGGAAGGTGAAAAGCAATCCCACACCAGTTTGGGTTAGTTCAAATGCATATGCGGGGATTCTTTTAGAATTCAGGGACGTTCAATTAAAAAAAAAATCTCTCTCCAATGGTGCACATTCCTATTGACACACTCATGCAGGTACATGAATATTCACATTTGACAGGAAGATCATCATTTCTTTTGGAACTGGGATGTAGAAAAGGAGGGAACCCCCCCCCCCCCGCACAAACCTGGATGACTAAACTGCTTTCAAAGGCTGGATGTTTCTCAGCTTTCTTATGACTAATGGGGCCTGATCATCAATGAGCTGCTGCATAATTATCCCTTCCATTGCTTAATAACCAATTTTCTTCATTCTTAAAGTTCTCCCATCCCACACAGACATTTCACTTCAGAACTATTATGGGAGCGAACGAATGAATGACAACTGGTTGTCTGAGCTAAATGGGTGCTCTATCACCAGTATGCAGAAGTCTAAGAGCATTCGACCGGGGTGCGGGGAGTACAAGAGCAGGTAGAAATCTAGTTTGTTCATTCTGGGCAGCCCTGCGTAGAGTGAGTTACAGTAGTGAGTTACAGTAGGGAGCAGCAGTGGCGTAGGAGGTTAAGAGCTCGTGTATCTAATCTGGAGGAACTGGGTTTGATTCCCCGCTCTGCCACTTGAGCTGTGGAGGCTTCTCTGGGGAATTCCGATTAGCCTGTACACTCCCACACACGCCAGCTGGGTGATCTTGGGCTAGTCACAGTTCTTCTGAGCTCTCTCAGCCCCACCTACCTCACAGGGTGTTTGTTGTGAGGGGGGAAGGGCAAGGAGATTGTCAGCCCCTTTGAGTCTCCTGCAGGAGAGAAAGGGGGGATAAAATCCAAACTCTTCTTCTTCTTCTTCTAGTCCAGTCTAGGGGTGATCGTTACAAGGATCGCTGTGGCTAGATAGGTATGAGACAGGTAAGGAGTCTGCACGGAACCTGGCATAGTTTAAAGGAACACCATCCAGGCAGTAGGTGTGACTGGGGCCTCCAAAGAAATGAAGGCATCTGGAGTCACATTCAAAACTCTGACAGAGGAAGCTGGCTCCATCTGAACATTGTCAAGAGCAGGAAGCTGAACTTCCCAACCTGAACTCCCTTGGTCCGGCCACAGGACCACCATCTTTGATAGGTTCAATTTCTGGGCTGCTATGCTTTAACCACCTTGCTACAGCCTCCAAACTGGTGTAGTAGTTAAGAGTGGTGGACTCTAATATGGAGGACTGGGTTTGATTCCTCACTCCTCCACGGGAGTGGCAGACTTCTGTCTGGTGAACTCCGTTCCCCCTCTCCTTCACATGAAGCCTGCTGGGTGACCTTGGGCTAATCACAGTTCTTTGTCTACCATCAATCCATTAGAATGAAACACCAAAGTCCTTGGGCACAGTGTTGCCAACTTTGGGTTGGAAAATTCCTGGAGGGTTTGGTGGGTGGAGCCTAGGGAGGGCAGAGTTTCAGAAGGGGAGGGCATTCAGCAGAGTGTAATGTCATAGATTCATCTTCCAAAGCGACCCTTTTATCCAGGACAAATGTCACCTAGAGAGTATCATTCCAGAGGATCTTCCTGCCTCACCTGGAGATTGGCAACCATACTTCGACATCATGATTGCAAAGGCCTACCACTGAACTACAGAGCCCCCCCTCTAATGTTTATAGCCCTTTCCTCAATAATCATATAAGCTTATATACCTGTAGACCAGGGGTCTTCAAAGTATGGCCCTCCAGATGTTCACGGACTACAAATCCCATCAGCCCCTGCCAGAATGGCCAAGTGGCAGGGCTGATGGGAATTGTAGTTCATGAACATCTGGGGGGCCATAGTTTGAAGACCCCTGCTGTAGACCAATAGTGGCGAACCTATGGCACTCCAGATGTTCCTGGACTACAATTCCCATTAGACCCTGCCAGCATGGCCAATAAACTTCATAAAACATCAGTGGTGGGATCCAAAAATTTTAGTAACAGGTTCCCTTGGTGGTGGAATTCAAACAGTGGCGTAGCACCAATGGTGCTGGGCGTGGCACGACGGGGCGTGGCCAGGCATTCTGGGGGCGGGGCATTAATAATTTCTCTGTTACTGTAAAAAACTCTTACTGTAAAAAAAAGTTCCTAATTTCCAGCTGGTATCTTTCTGTCCATAATTTAAACTCACTTGATAGGGTCCTGTCGTCTACTGCCAACAGAAACAACTTCTTTCTCCTCTAATTGACTGCCTGTCGAATGCCCAATACTTTCAAATGCTGTTTGTTTCTAGAAATCAAAAGAAGGATACTTTTCTTAAACGAGGAACTTCACCGTATTTCTAAAACATGTTTTTAAAACAACCCAACAGGGAGAATTATCCCATTTTCTACCTTCACTAGCCAGCCACATAGGAAACAACAGGACTTTATGACTTTTGGACCTAGTGGAAGTTCTAACGGAAAAGCAGACCCAATTAGTAACCCCCTCTCGGCACACACAAATAATTAGTAACCCACTCTCGGGAACTGGTGAGAACCTGCTGGATCCCACTTCTGTAAAACATCAATCCAATAGAAAAATAATGGCAGTGGTAGGAATGTGCCACTAAGCCACAGCTGACTTAAAGTGACCGCCCTCCCCAGGGTTTTCAAAGCAAGCAACATGCTGGCAGGGGTTGATGGGAATTGTAGTTCAGGAACATCTGGAGTGTCATAGGGTGTATGGCTGTAGACCTATGAGACACTCAGCCCCCTTCCGCACATGCAGAATAATGTACTTTTGATCCACTTTCACAATTGTTTGCAAGTGGATTTGGCTATTCCGCACAGTGGGAAATCCAGCTGCAAAGCGCATTGAAAGTGGATTGAAAGTGCATTATTCTGCATGTGCGGAAGGGGCCTCAGTTACATAATCTCTCGTAAATGAGAATGCGTACAGTTTAAGCAGACTGGAATCCCAAATGTCGAGTGCACGCCCCATCTACATTTAGAGGTGGCCCAGCCCAGAAGACACAGGTTTCCCACCTCTATGAGAACTTAAGCCTTCAATTTGTCATTTTGCCAGGACATGCCGTAGCAGGTTGTGTTGACTTTCCAACCCACTCCATGGCGAAAACCCATTGCAACATAGACCGATTTGAAACTTCCAGGAGTTGCCACGCTTTTAAAAAAAAGTATTTAATTTTTCATAATGTTTAAGTTTTCAAATTCCTCTGGGACAAAGGTAGGTATAAAAATGATATCTGTGCCTAATGAAAATCTTAACGCTGTTTAGTAATCTCCTTAAACTCTTTCCTCCTCCCCACCCCCTGGTTTATTAGCAGCCCCGAGATTGTTGAAGGCTTTGTTAATCACGGCCATCATTGTGACACTGGGATTATTTCAAATGACAACAAAACCATGTGCTTTTGGTGTCTCTCGGAAGGCGAGTGGGCTGTCAGCCCCAGTTCTTCCGACAGGATTTACCAATCAGTTTTAATTCGCTGAGAAAGCAGGTTAGTAGGGATAGGATTTGTAACAGAGTTAAACACAATTGTTGGGGAAAAAAAACTAGCAGTAAAGCCTGTTGCACGTACAAATACAACAGGCTCTAGAAAACTGTTGGTGGGTTAACGGAGCCCACCGAAGGGGCCAATCCCTCCTGCCTTTCCTCCCCCCTTGGCCCTGAATCTCCTGCTCATCTTCCACTGGGGGGGGGGGGCGACCCTTCCTGCTTTTCCTCCCTCCTCAGCTCCATGTCAACAACTCCCTCCTTCTTCTCCTCCTGTTTATGGACACCTGCTACTCTTCCCAGATACCTGTTGTGCCACACAGTTGCTGCTGCCAGAAGTTGCAAACCAGTGGTGGGATCCAAAAATTTTAGTAACAGGTTCCCATGGTGGTGGGATTCAAACTGTGGTGTAGCGCCAATGGGGCTGGGCGGGGCACAACGGGGGCATGGCCGAGCACTCCAGGGGCGGGGCATTCCTGGGCGGGGCTGTGGCAAGGACGCAGCCACTGCGCCGGTCCTTGGGCGGGAAACGAATGCACGCAGGCGCAGGCTGCCACGCACGCCGGTGCACCTCCTGCTAGACTGCTTCAAGTTCTGCACGCTACTGCTGAGAGGAGGGGCGCAACTAAGGCAAAAATCACGTGGCAAAATCACCAATGAGTAACCCCCTCTCGGCACACAGAAATAATTAGTAACCTACTCTCGGGAACCTGTGAGAACCTGCTGGATCCCACCTCTGGTTGCAATCCTCCCGCAAGGACTGACCAGTGCCATCCCCTACTCCAATTGGCCATGCTGGCAGGGGCTGATGGGAATTGTAGTGCATAACATCTGGAGTGCCAAAGGTTCGTCACCACTGCAGCCTACTCCTTCTCAGGCAGGTGCAGACAATACAGTGATTAATTGTTCAGCAGTGGTGGAGAAGGGGGAGTGTGTGAGAGTGAGTAACTGCCACATGCTGCTGTTTTGTTTGTGGTTTTTTTTTAACCTGTTCTGTGTAAGCCCTACCTACAAGTTGTGTGGTGATTGGCTAGAAGTGAGTTGTGTGTGGCGACTGGCTGGAAGTGAGTTGTCACCACCACAGCTAGCCTTTTATATGATAGGATATTTGAAATCCAGCAAGAAAGGCTAGTTTCACCCTTTGGAGTTTGGCTATCAGATTCAAGAGCTTGGGCTTCTCTTCTTGATTTTGACTTTGGTGGGTGCTGAGCATAAAGTCTTTAGCGTGGGAACAGTCAAATACTGCTGGCTGTTACTACATATCCTTTATTTGTTTACTTCCTGAACACTCTGACCTTCTCCCCAGTGGAGAACGAATGCAGCACATCATTTTCCGTTCCTTCATTTTATCCTTACAACAATCCTGTGTGGTAGGCTAGACCAGGGGTAGGGAACCTGCGGCTCTCCAGATGTTCAGGAACTACAATTCCCATCAGCCCCTACCAGCATGGCCAATTGGCCATGTTGACAGAGGCTGATGGGAATTGTAGTTCCTGAACATCTGGAGAGCCGCAGGTTCCCTATCCCTGGGCTAGACGGACAGGTTGTGACTGCCTGCTTCAAACCTGGCAGAGTGGGGATTCAAACCTGGGTCTCCCAGATCCTAATCTGACACTCTAATCCAGGGGTCTGCAACCTGTGGCTCTCCAGATGTTCATGGACTATAGTTCCCATCAGCCACTGCTACCATGGTGGCAGGGGCTGATGGGAATTGTAGTCCATGAACAACTGGAGAGCCACCGGTTGCAGACCCCTGCTCTAATCACTCCACCAGACTGGCTCTCAATTACTTTGTATGGTGGAAAGTTCCATCAAGACACACCTGACTTATATCCACCTTGTATGGTTTTGACAAGAGGTGTTCAGAGATGGTTTACCATTGCTTGGCCCCTGTGTGGGCTGAGGCAGTTCTGAGAAAACCATGACTGGCCAAAGGTCACCCAGGAAACTTCATATGGAGGAGTGGGGAATCGAACCCGGTTCTCCGGATTAGAGGCCACCTGCTCTTAACCACTACGCTAGGCTGGCTCTCATTTATTTTATCAATTGATAAACCCCCTTGCAGTGGTTGTGGTGGGTTTGGTAGATCATGCTCCTAACGTTTTGCCTGCATCTGTGGCAGGCATCTTCAGAGGTGTATCACAGAGAGAAGTCTGTTACACACTGTGTCAGATGCCAGCCACAGATGCAGGCGTAACATTAGGAACAAGATCTACCAGACCACAGCCACACAGCCCGGAAAACCCACCACAACCAGTTGAATCTGGCCGTGAAAGCCTTCGACAATCCTTTGCGGTGGTTTGGTATCAAACAACAATTTCAAATATCAAACTTTGAAATCCAACACAATTACCATTGTTCCATTATCCAGTGAATTTTTTTTCGCCAGCATCTTTTGAACATTCAAGATAAATATTGTTAGAGGGGAACCTTTGCGGACAATCCCCGGAATTGATGCCAAGAACTGTTCCCCTTTCAGAGATAATGGGAATTTTTTAAAGCCAAATTTAATAGAAAGACAGTCTCTAATGCCTTTGAAAAATCCACTTCTTAAGAAGCAGGACTGTGATCTTAAAGTTGCATTACCTAAAATTCAAAAGCCCGCTTGGATCCTTCTGTCAGTGCGTCCAAAAGACAGATGATAAAACCTCATCTTTTCCCTTTCCTTTTCCTCAGCAAACCCTTTCGCTCCTGTCTAGCAGAGTGTCTAGTTTCCAGCTGCGACCTCCTCCCAGAATCACAACTGTTCTCCAGACCACAGAGATTGGCCCTTTCTTCACAAACCTTTTAAAAACCATTTAAACCTTTGAATCAGGAAATAAAACGTTTCCTCTATGGAGTTCCACATCATTTTTACCCCCAATTTTTTTTATTTGCAGCCTCGAAACATTTTAAATAATTTCCCTCTTAAAACTATTTCCTGGCTGAACCGTTTTGAAAATACCTTCAGTCGCTGTTGACTATGGGCCTTTCCTCACTTACCTTGATCTGTTGACTATGGGCCTTTCCCCACTTACCTTAAGCCCCGCGCTACTCTCTTCAAGTAGCGCGGGGTCCTTGGGCACTCCCCACGACAGGGGCGGCCACAGCAAAGCCGCCCCGACACTGCTGCGGTCACGCCCCCTCAGCGCATGGCATCCCTGACGCTGGAGAAAACAGCGCCTGTTGATGACCCCGCGCAGAGTGCGGGGTCGTGGAGACGCCCAGGTGGGCACCAGGGATGCCGCGCGCTGAGAGCAGCGCACGGCATAGGGGGGATCGCTTGGAGTGGGGAAAGGCCCTATGTTTCCCACACTCCTCTGTTTCCCTGAACTTCCCCCCCCATGTCATTTTGTGAGCTCACTCAGTTCCCATTCACCTGTTTTATTTGCAGCATTTCTCTGTTTGTTCTTTCGGGCGGGGGGGAGGGGGGCAATCTTTGAAGTATTAAGTATACAAGGTGTTTAGAACGCAGTATGAGGCTCTGGAACATCGAAGCATTGATTTAACCCAGAACTAAACACAAAGGATTACATAATGGCAGCCAGGAATCATTCTGAGGGGTGATTGCAGACATAAAACATTGTAAAAGGGGGGGGGGGGATCAAAACGTTTCAGAAACATTTCAGGGGATCTGTGCAGAAATAGTAGATTTGAAGGACAGACTGTTTGAGCATCACATCCCCTCCCTCCTCAAGCCCAGCCCTCGGGCACCTCTTCCAAATCTCCAGGAATCTTCCAAGCTGGGGTCAGCAATCCTAGACTTTATTAGGTCTAGTCCAGGGGTGTCAAAATCACAGCCCTCCAGATGTTCATGAACTACAATTCCCATCAGTCCCTCCCAACATGGGCATTGGCTATACTGGCAAGGGCTGATGGGAATTGTAGTTCATGAACATCTGGAGGGCTGCGAGTTTGACGCCTGTGGTCTAGTCCAGGGGTCTGCAACCTGCGGCTCTCCAGATATTCATGGACTACAATTCCCATCAGCCCCTGCCACCATGGTCAATTGGGAATTCATGAAATCAGCAGTGGCCATACAGATTCCATGTCCAGATCAATACCAATCCGAATGTTCTACAGTGAAGGGAGACGTGGACTTTCTTGTCTGGCTTGGGGCTGATGGGAATTGTAGTCCATGAATATCTGGAGAGCCGCAGGTTGCAGACCCCTGGTCTTGTCTATACTGCTTCAGAATGTGGCAGGGATGAGTTACAAGCCATGTGTGCACTTATGGTCTCCTTCATATTGAGTGTGCATTCCCTTCAAGGTGGGGCTGCAGCTGGGGAGAAAAAAATTAAATTAAAAATAAGGCCTTGTATATTTACAGGAAAATCTGCCATAGAATTCCTGATGATTTCAAGAGGAACCGAGAAGGGACCAAAGTAGCTCTTGCAATCGTTGGAAACTCTATGGTAAGATTACCAAAAGATTATCACAGAGTTTCTGGCGATTGCTAGAAGTACCTGGCTGATTTGATTCTCTAGCAACCAACCTCCTACAGACAGCTCTAGATGTTGCAACAAGACGGTCTCTAAAAAGCTCTCAAATTTTGTGCTGGTTTTAGTTAATATCTATAGAACACATTCTGTGCTTTTTAAAGTTGAATTTTGTTTTTAGGTTTTTGATGGTAAAAGGGCTGCACTGAAGGGTTGTAATTTTAAGTTCATTGGATATTTATTTCAAAACAAAGAGAATGAGACATTCCATTGTTTTTACATTTATTTCAGACACTTTGAGTAGAATTGCATTTTTGTGCAATCCCAATTAATGTAAATAACAAAATAAATATACATAGATGTTATAACAGTATAGCTTAGTGTCGGTAGCAGTCAATAGCAAAGAAAGGTCCCCATAATTTGATACTGACTATTGCATGTACTGCAGAGATCAGCTCCCACTAAGGAAATCCCTATCTATCTATCTATCTATCTATCTATCTATCTATCTATCTATCTATCTATCTATCTATCTATCTATCTATCTATCTATCTATCTATCTATCTATCTATCTATCTATCTATCTATCTATCTATCTATCTATCTATCTATCTATCTATCTATCTATCTATCTATCTATCTATCTATCTATCTATCTATCTATCTATCTGCCTGCCTGCCTGCCTGCCTGCCTGCCTGCCTGCCTGCCTGTCTACTTATTTACTTATTTATTCATATCCCACCCCCCACCCCCCTGAAGGGCTCAGGGCGGTGAACAAAAACAGAACAATCACAGTGTAAAACAGCATAACTAGCAACAATCATAAAATCATAATATGACAATAACAATATCAAACAATAAAACAAGAATATAATAATAATAATATAAAACTGCATAAACAACAATTTAAGCAATGTAAACAGCAACAGTCATAGCATCACAATAAGTAACCAATGGTAGCAACCCTCCCACCATGATGACCTAAGACAAAAACCCCTAAGCAATTTATAGCAGCATCAGTATACACACGTAGCCTAGTGACCAGCCTAAAAATGCAACATCAGATCACTAAACTAACCCTAACGCTTAACAAACTATACCTAACGCTAACCCTCAAAAGCTCAGACAATGCAATAACTCACTATCTACAAAATATCATAGCGGAGGCGGAAACCAAAACCAACCTAATTACATTATCTTAAATCAACCTCTCCGCTGTATAAAAGCAACACCTGATAACTAAATACACAATCAAAACAAGTGACCTCAAACTTCAAGAGTCACCAAATCAGCATCATCAGTTTTGGACATCGCCTCCCTTCCCAAACTTCACCTTCCGCAGGCAAAGCACTCTGGAATGTCCAGGAATTTTCCAAGCCGACATTGGCTACCTGGCTAGTTCACACAGGGTCACGCCAAGTCATGCTGATCAGCTCCCCAAACTGCGAATCTTTTACCTTTAGTGGCTCATAGGTTTCTGCACACAGGCTGTTAACAAAACAGCATGACACACGGCGTTTTACATTCTTTGGTCAAGTGTTTTGAAAAATAAAACCCTTGGCCCACAACACAGGTTAATGTTTTCTGCTATTCAGGCTTACTTCAAATCCATTTTGTGCTGGCCTTCCCTCCCTCTGCCCCCTTTTTCCTTTTGTGCATCTATGTGTGCGGGAAAAGCCTTTCATGCTCCAAGCCATTTAACTTCTAGTACAACGACTTAGTTGCAACTTCGGTGTTATGAATTTACACGGAGAGGGATGGGGTGGAAAGCAAGGAGGGGGGGACGAGGGGGCGAGCGGAGCGTGGTGGTTTATTATTTTTTTTTGACAAAAAGAAAGAAATCCAACGGTATTGAGCCAAAGCACATGCCACTTCTTGTGTATCTCATTCGACAATTCTTTTGAAGTTTTAATCTTTTTGAAAAGAAAAGCCTTTCAGCTACTCGGTGGCAACAACTTGGGCTCGCAACTTTTGACTCCGAGTTCATAAACGGATCTCATCCATTTCCTGACAATTAGTGCTAAGTGAGTTTAAATTTGATCCTGAGCTGCCATTGTGTCAGTTCTGTGGAAGGGTTTGCCCTCCTCCTTCTCTTTCATTTTCCCTTTTCCATCCCTTAAAAAAAAAGATCCATCTCAAACCGGCTTCTTTTATGCAGCATTCCGGAGCAGGGAGCTGCCGGGGAACGGCTCTTCTTCCTATTCCTCCCGCGACTCTTTTCTCTTTCTCAAACTCGCCTTCGATGTAAAGTTGTATTTTAGATGCCCCAATTAAAACCAGTACAAAATTTGAGGGGACTGCATACAGCTTTTCAGAGACCGTTCCATCAGGATCAGCCATGGTACAGGATTATGAAGAAGAAGAAGAAGAAGAAGAAGAAGAAGAAGAAGAAGAAGAAGAAGAGGAGGAGGAGGAGGAGGAGGAGGAGGAGAAGGAGGAGGAGGAGGAGGAGTTTGGATTTCTATCCCCCCTTTCTCTCCTGCAGGAGACTCAAAGGGGCTGACAATCTCCTTGCCCTTCCCTCCTCACAACAAACACCCTGTGAGGTAGGTAGGGCTGAGAGAGCTCCCAGAAGCTGTGACTAGCCCAAGGTCACCCAGCTGGCGTGTGTGGGAGTGGACAGGCTAATCTGAATTCCCCAGAGAAGCCTCCACAGCTCAGGTGGCCGAGCTGGGAATCAAACCCAGTTCCTCCAGATTAGACACACGAGCTCTTAGCTTCCTATGCCACTGCTGCTCCTAGTTCCCTATGCAAGCACCAGGTCGCTTCTGACCCATCGGATCATGTCACAGCTCAACAGGATTATTGCCAGATTATTTTCCCCCAGCAACCCCTTTGGATTGTGATTCCAGTCCACGGGTCTGCCAATTGGCCATGCTGGCAGGGGCTGATGGGATTTGTAGTCCATGAACATCTGGAGAGCCGCAGGTTGCAGACTCCAGTATCTAGTCTGTCAGGCCGGGTCCATAAGGCAGGGATGTTATGTAGGGATGCCAGCCTCCACGGGGAACCTCCTAGAATTACATCTGATCTCCAGAATAGAGATCAGTTTTCCTCGCAGGGGCCAAATGGGGTCAAATGTCCTCAGGCTGCAGCCATTTAGACACGTGGGGGTGAGGTGGAAAATTGCCCCCCTCCCCCCCCCCGGGTCAATACACTGACTTCAAGACCCAGTGCAAAAAAAGTTGTTTGGTCGTGGTGGGTGAGGGTGGTTGCCCCCCAAAAAGGGGGGAGCAGAAAACTCAGATTTTGCACCGGGCTACATTTTTCCTAGATAGGCCTCTGTTCCCTAGAGAAGAGGGGTGCTTGAAGCATGGAGTGGACTCTATGGTGTTGTGCCCCACGGAGGTCCCTGTTCTCAACATCCTCAAATCTCCAGGAATCTCCCAACTTGGATCTGGTAACCCTCAGCTATGGCTGTTATTTTTGTGGCTTTGACCACTGTGTGCCAGAATTCCAAAGGCACCCACAGGTGGTGCTGGATTTACCTATAGCAGTGGTGGCGAACCTATGGCACGGGTGCCAGAGGTGGCACTTGGAGCCCTCTCTGTGGGCACACACAAACAGAGCCCCCGCCCACACACTTCTAGGGCTGGCCTGGGCCGCTGGGCTTGATTATTAGCATTAAACCTAAGACATAGTTTTGGGGAGGCAGTTTAGTGCTGTTAAGTGCTGTTAAACCCCACCTGTTTACCATACAAAGAACTAAAGCATACCTTTATCTGGGAATTAAACTCGGTTTGCTGGCAATGGGAGGCTTGCTACTGAGTAAACCCTCCTAGGGTTTGTGATTCACTTGTTGGAAGAGTTACTGATTTGCTTTAGAAGCAAAATACACCGACCCACCACCAAACTTACCCTGATGTAACTTACACCCTCAGAGCCAACTGTTTTTCTAAACTAAGACCTGAGTATTCCCAGGGTTAAAATTGCATTATTTGGCACTTTGCGATAAATAAGTGGGTTTTGGGTTGCAATTTGGGCACTCGGTCTCGAAAAGGTTCGCCACCACTGACCTATAGGCTTGGCAGACTGAAGCCTGGGGCCTCAAAATCTAGGGGGCCCTCCGGCCAAGATGTATAATATTTTTGACACTGTCCCAGGCCTTTCTTACACACGCTGGCATAACCTATTGTAGTCTCTAAACAACCTTTCTGTAGGGCGCTGTGTGGTTTCCGGGCTGTATGGGCGTGTTCTAGCAGCATTCTCTCCTGACGTTTCGCCTGCATCTGTGGCTGGCATCTATCCAGGCGAAACGTCAGGAGAAAATGCTGCTAGAACACAGCTATACAGCCCGGAAACCACAAAGCACCCCAGTGATTCCGGCCATGAAAGCCTTTGACAACCTTTCAGTAATTTTCCTTGCACTCTGTTTTAGGCTGATAACTTGACATTAGCATTGATTTCTGTATTGATTTTGTCTTTCCGGTGAAGGGGACCTTATTTTGTGATCCCCAGTGGACCCCCCTATTTCTCTAGTTGTGAGGATGGGGAAATGGGCGGGGCCTCACAAGTGGAATAGCCTAGGGCAGTGATGGCAAACAGAGTCGCCCCCCCCCCCCACACACACATCTAGCCCCTGGGCCACTGGGCTCGATTACTAGCATTAAACCTAAGACCTAGTTTTGGGGAGGCAGTGTAGGTAACCCTGTTAAGTGCTGTTAAACCCCACTGATTTTCATGCGAAGAACTAAAGCGCAATCCTTTACCTGGAAGTAAGCTTGGTTGCTGGCAATGGGGCTTGCTTCTGAATAAACCCTCCTAGGGTCGTGATTCACCTGTTGGTGAATTTTATTTTATATATATTTGAGCTTATTTATAGTCTACCTTTCTCACTGTGACACAATGTAGATTATCCAGTATGAGACAATTTAAATCAACAGGAATGAGATATCCAGTGAACAAAACAATGGAAGTCTAGATTGCAGAAATATGAAAACGAGCAGAAATATAACAGAGCTGAAACAAAGTATAAGCATTAACATGAGCCGTTAAACAGTGCAGGAACCACTTATAGCCACAGACAATACATAGAAGACACCATAGTGCAGATCAAGTCCATATCCCTTCTCCCAAATATCTTTCTGAAAAACATTTTGTTACAGTATAGAGGCAGTGTGGTGCCGTGGTTAAGAGCAGTGGACTCTAATCTGGAGAACCGAATTTGATTCCCCACTTCTCCACATTGAAGCCTGCTGGGTAACCTTGGGCCAGTCAGAGTTCTCTCAGAACTCTCTCAGCCACACCTCCCTCACAAGGTGTCTGTTGTGGGGAGAGGAAGGGAAAGGAGTTTGTAAGCCGCTTTGAGACTCCTTACAGGAAAGAAATGCTGGGTATAAATCTAAACTCCTGTTGTGAAGGCGGGGTCAATTAGCTTAGTGACACAGCATGGAGTGGGGTATGTATAGTACCGGTACTGCAATTCCGAACTAGTTGGGGAGGTAGTTTCTCTCTCTCTCTCTCTCTCTCTCTCTCACACACACACACACACACACACACACCCCACGGAATTAAAAGCCTGAGTAATAAAAAGTTATGCAAAGCCAGTTTGTGAGTCTGTTGTGGTTTGCCTACTTATTTATGTCTTGTTCTCCTCCGGCTAACACTGATCATTTTATGACCCAATTTTAAGATCACTTTGTATTTCTGTTTGGGTTTTTTTGAGCTGCTAAATCTGGGAAGGTATTATTGATTATTGCCAAGTTTTTCTAGCTGTGCTTTTTAGTAAGCCACCTTGAGAATGTCTCTGGAGCAGCAGAATACAAACTGGCTAAATGCATACATTTTTTAAAAAAAATTACATCGGGTATTTGTATTCTGCCGTACATCGATCCCATGGATTTTTATCACTTGAGGGACTGTGACAGATTCTATTTATTTATTTAGAGTATTTGATCCCACTCTTCCTCCAAGAAGTTCAGAGCAACGTAGATAGTTCTCTGTTGTCCATTTTCCCTTCACAAACAACCTTGTGAGGTAGGTTAAGCAGAGGAAGAATGACAGACTTAACGTCACCCAATACATTTTCAGGGCAAGGGGTTTTTTGAACCTGGAACTCTTCAGATCTTACCAGCACACCATGCTGCCCCCCCACTGGCTAATATCGCATATCAGATATCAAAGAGAGAACTTTCGTATCAGCTCACACTATCTGAAATTATACAAGGTTAGACTACATAGGTAATAGGTTTGTACTGTACATAACAGTTTAGAAAGTTTATTGGGTAAAGATTTAGTGACTGTGGTCTATCTATTATGTATATATTGCGTATAGCTCATGCTGCACATTGTTTTAAGTAAAACCCTGCAATTGTACACCCTTTAATACATCATTCCAATGCCACACATTTTTATAATCTTATTGTTATGTATATTGCACTGATGCTGCTAGTTTTATGAATTTTGTAAATTGTTTTAACTTGTTCTAATTTATTTTATTTGGTGTATGTTGTTTTGGCCATTGCTTGTTTGGCCCAGTGTACACCGCCCAGAGCCCTTCGGGGGTGGGCGGTTTATAAATTTGATATATAAAATAAAATAAATAAAATAAATACTGATGCTTTGCTTCACTTAGGTTTCTTTTTTCTGTCTGGTTCCAGATTTCTACAGTCCAAATCCTACCACATTGTTTACTGGACATCCCATCCTGTTGATTGTATTGACTTTCTCTGACTAATCTGCCTTGGGAACCAGTGAGAAAAGGAGACCATAAATAACCTAAATAAATACCTAAATAATAAACACCCTAAAAAAATAAACACCCTAAAAATAAACACCCTAAACAAACAAACAAACCAACCAATGAACCAACGAACGAACAAACAAACAAACAAACAAACATCAAGTGCTGATCTATTCAGCACTGGGAACTCCAATGGCTGTATGTACATAAGTGAACCAGTCATTTGTTGCTGGGCTAGAGTTTAAAGCAGTCTTCCAAGAAATTAAGTAAACATTTTTTTAAGATGGAGATGGACATTCTACCACTATGAACCTGTATAAGTCTGGGATCAGGGTCTCTCTGGCATTCCAATTTGTATGCGGGAAGGTTTCCATATGATAGAAAACCTAATTCAATAGATCTGGACAAAAAAAACCCCTCTCAAACCATCTTTAGAAAGGTCTCCTGGATTACAAGTTAATCAAAAGGATGCCTTACTTCAAAATCTACCTGCTGATCTTTGCAACATTTCATTCCGAAGTGAACCTGTCAGATGGTTATAAGGTGTTTACCTTGGGCAACAGGTGAAATCTCATTCCGGGAGAAGTCCTTAAACAAAAAAGTCTACCTGAGGTGTTAATTAGAATCTTGATTCAGGTGCTAACCTCTTTGACTGAAAGCACCCGTTGAGTAATTGCAGGAAAGGGGCCAATTTCAGGCAGAGCAGTAATTACTGAATTAGCAGAAAAGTTCAAGGAGAGCTTCAGATTTCTAGTCATTACCGAGTTTTCTGAAAAATAGAACAGCTAATCCCAGGGGGGACTGGACTTCTCCCTCACCTGTGGACCTGGAAGATGATGCGCTTTAAGGAAGTCTCCAGTTTCCAAGAAGATGGACATAAACAATCAGAAGTGAGCTGGAGAAAAATAATTCTGCTTTGCTTGTTCTGGTTGATCTCATCATTGAAGACGAAAACCTTTGGTGCGATTGAAAAAAAACAGGGCCAGTTCTGTGCGAAAAAGTTCCTTAGTTTGGACTGTGGCGACTCTATTACATAGATCTCAGTTAACAGGGCTTGGAGCGACTCCAGCAAGCTGCTCCCTGTTAAGTCTTCAGTGGGGCAGATCACTGGTTTAATCCGTGTAAAGCAGATTCTCATGTTCATGTAAAATCAAAGTTATAATCGGATGCTTTTTGAAGAAACTCTCGACTGACCGGTATGGTCAAAAAGGATGGGTATGCACAGATGTTGACGCAGTTGCAAACAGTTTTTTTAATGCGGCTCATGTTCGCAGAAGTGGGCCCGAGTGGGATCCCCTAAGCCCAACACAGTGCCCTCGCCTCCGGTGCAATTGCCAGCTTTCAAACTGGTCCTACTAGCAGTCTTTTAATATCAGTTTGATCTCCGGCAAAGGCTGGGTGGAACTACGTACCTCTGTGCCATGAAAAAATAACCTCCTAATTTCCTTTTTTTGGCCTTTGTTGTTGTTGTTGTTGTTGTTGATGATGATGATGATGAAGAATATGATGATGATGATGATGATGATGATGATGATGATGATGATGATGATGATGATAATACATTACAACTTCCTAGGCCTCTGGGTGAGGCTCGAATTGTAATGAAGGCCAACAACCAGCTAAAGATCTGGCAGCTGTGAAATCTACAATAATAAGGCTTGATAAACCGCCCAACACCCGAAGGGCTCTGGCCGGTGTACAATGAGACATAAAACAGATACAATATAAGGTCTCATAAATACAATATAGCGATAAAACATTAAAAGTCATTAAAATACATTATAGCAGCAATTCCAAACATTACAGATAAAAATACATGCCCAGATGCATGCACAGATGGCGCCCAACCCAAAGGCCAGGAGGGCCAGCATTGCCCAAAAATGGATGGAATCAGCGATCAGGCAATGCTGAAGATGGCAAAACTGTCGTGGGGGCTTCGGGGGGGGGGGCAGGCAGTCTGCGGCTGGCATCCCCAAAGGCCCGGTGGAATAACTCGGTCTTACAGGCCCTGAGGAACTCGCCAAGGTCCCGCAGGGCCTGGACAGCAGATGGTAAAGCATTCCACCAGGACGAGGTGCAGTTGGTTTATGCAGTTGATTTATGGCCGTATGACCCATAAGGCTGACTAGGCCAAAGCCTCGGGATCCTGAAGGGACTAGGGGCCCGTCTGCTGTTCTTTTTTGCAGAGGCACTGTTACCAGCGCCCTAGGCCTCCAATGGTTAAAGGCACTTTGCACTCTGCACTGTAGCAATGCGTGTACATATGTATTTATCCGTACGTATACTCTCACTCATAGTAAGCGGAGGTTTGTCTTGAGTCAGTGGTGGAGAGCCAGTGAGCAATAGCCTGCTAGCGTCAGGGCTGTGATGTCATGCCACCTCCTCCGTTATTACACCTCCATGAGCAATTCAGTGAAATAATGACCTTGGTTGCGTTTGCTTGAACATTCCCACAACCAACCTGGGCCTCCCGTATTCCCATTCAGCCTCTCCGCACATCTTGAATCATTCTTTGCTGTCTCATCTCTTGCCTTTCACTGGCTGAAAATACCTTTCTCTGTTGTTTTTGAAAGCTGTGAGAAGGGAGGGAGAGGACATGTTACGTTTTGAACCTGTGCCTCTTCATTTGATCTCCTCTTAAACCTTTTTTTGACATGTTTAGAAGCCAGTGATGTAGGTGTCTTTCAGGTGTGTGGGCTGCCATGTTTGTTGGCAATGTTTACTTTAGGACTTTAAGTGTCTGAACATTTATAATATCTAAAAAGATCTCTGAGCTCCGGCGTGATACAACATGCAGCCCAGGGGCAAACAATGCACACAAATAGAAGAACTCATCTCTTCTAAGCTGACAAAGACATAAAACCCCAGAAGGTTCAGGCATTGAGATTGTGAAAGTGAACAACACTTGGGGGATGGGAGCCTATTTGAACATTTGTATTTGTGGTTCCCACTGTGTGTTTGCGGTTGCTTGTTTCTGAAGTCTTGTATACATCCATGTTTCCCACAGCCCTAAAGCCATGTTTTTCAGAGTTGTATACCATTATTTGACATCTGTTTCATTCACAATTGCCATGTCTTACAAGAATTGCAAAGACTACATGTCCCATGAAGCTGCGCAACTATGGATGAAATGGGAATTTGCAGGAACGGGCAGGGCTTAGGCACCCTTATTGGAGCATATAACAAACTAGTATCTGGGGTGGCCAACCTATGGCGCTCCAGATGTTCATGGACTACAATTCCCATCAGCCCCTGCCAGCATGGCCAATAAACAGCAGTGGTGTAGGAGGTTAAGAGCAGCAGTGGAGTAGGAGGTTAAGAGCTTGTGTATCTAATCTGGAGGAACCGGGTTTCATTCTCCGCTCTGCCGCCTGAGCTGTGGAGGCTTATCTGGGGAATTCAGATTAGCCTGTACACTCCCACACACGCCAGCTGGGTGACCTTGGGCAAGTCACAGTTCTTCGGAGCTCTCTCAGCCCCACCTACCTCACAGGGTGTTTGTTGTGAGGGGGGAAAGGCAAGGAGTTTGTAAGCCCCTTTGAGTCTCCTACAGGAGAGAAAGGGGGGATATAAATCCAAACTCCTCCTCCTCCTCCTCCCCCTCCTCCTCCTCTTCCTCCTCCTCCTCCTCCTCCTCCTCCTCCTCTTCTTCTTCTTCTTCTTCTTCTTCTTCTTCTTCTTCTTCTTCTTCTTCTTCTTCTTCTTCTTCTTCTTCTTCTTCTTCTTCTTCTTCTTCTTCTTCTTCTTAACTTCATAAAACATCAATCCAATGGAAAGATAATGGCAGTGGTAGGAATGTGCCACCAAGCCTCAGCTGTCTTAAAGTGACCGCCCTCCCCCGGGGTTTTCAAAGCAAGCAACATTCAGAGGTGACTCGCAAATATCCACTTCTGCATAGTGACTGTGAACCTCCTTGGTGGTTTCCCACCCAAGTATTAACCAGGGCTTCCAAGATCTGATAAGAATGGTCTAGCCTGGGCTATGCAAGTCAAGGTAAACAAATAATAGGTGGTTGTGGGTTTTCTGGGCTGCGTGGCTGTGGTCTGGTAGATAGAAGTCCCACCATGGTGGAAACATTGGGCCACATTTTACGTTATTGCCCAAAATATAACCCACAGAGGGAAGCTTTATTACTACCGATAATGGGAAATGTGCCTTCCAAAATATCAATCCCAAAATTGCTAAACAGCAATGATCCTTTTACACTTGGGAGAATAGCCAATTATTTGCTGCAAGTCATGTCCTTAAGAGGTATGTAAAATACGCAAGTATAAAATTATATTTAAATGTGAAATACTCTATACCTCTGGTACTCCTGGGTCATTATAGAAGGTGTATACAAGGAGCTCATTGTTATTTGTTGCATTTTAATGGAAATTTAATTAATTTATAGCATTAATTAGTATATACCGTTTATAGATCCTGGGGAAGGTTATACCTTTTTAGTAAATAGGCTGTGAACAACAAATGGCTAGAAATATCTTCATCCTGCCTTTTAAGTGTAGTTGTACTATATCTGTTCACAATTCCGTGTACAATGGAATGGTCAAATTTTTTTAATCTATATTATATTTTTATAAATGAAGTGTGATCTTAGAATGTAAAACTACTCATAGGCATGTACAACTCTTTTAAATTTAATAACGGTCTATATTCACGCTTGTATACCTTATGCCAATAAAGGTCTATTGTGATTGTGATTGTGGTAGATAGAAAACACAGCCCAGAAAACCCACAACAACCAGTTGAATACGGCTGCGAAAGTCTTCGACGATACAAATAACAGTATTATTTTAATGGGTATATCCAATGGCAGTGTTATAGGAGACATCTATTGTCATTGAATTTGTAAAAAACAAACAAACCAAAATGGGTTTGACTTATTCTGTTTACATATTTACAGTATTTCTATATGCTGTTTCATCTCAAAGCCTCTCAAAACAATCCACAAATGAAAATTGAAAATAATTCAGGACAACCAATTCAGTATAACCAATTCAAGTCAACATCTAAATAAAAATATTCATAATCCATTTACAAAGTGGTCTCCTTTGCACTGAGAATACATTCCCCTCGGGTTTGTTCTTGGTTACATACACCTTCCCCTCTTTGGCAGTCACCCCACCTTCAGATCAGAGAATCCCTGTGGCTTCCGAAACATCTGAAAGTATGACTTTTTCTGTCCCTTTACAGGGAAAGTGAAGAAGATCAGTATGTGTTTAGCTTTCTTTGGGTTTTTGCATTCCTCCACATCTTACCCTGCCCACACCTCTGCAGTCCCTCCCATTCTTTGGGCCACCATTTCAGAAGGACCAGAAGGTCTTTCTCTCTTTTTTTGTTTTCATGCTAAAGGTTAATCATCGAAACTACAGACCCAGTGAAATTGATATGGTCTAGCACTAGACCAAAGACAGCAGGAAAAAAGGTGGCAGGCAACCTCCCCAAATGAAGGTTGCATGTCAATAATGACGAAGCAGCAAGTGAGCAAAATGGTGGATCAACTCAACGAGGGTCACTTAGCAAGAGGAGAATCCCTGTGCAAACAAAAAACTGCAGCAAAGCTCGTTGCAAAACAAATAGCTGCAGGCTAAGTAGTGCATGCATAAATGGTTATAAAGTTATCTGTCGGGAATTGCGCCTAGTGATTGAGGGGCATTCCTAGCTTAACGCTTTTGTAACAATTTACACTGACAAGGATGGTATCTGGGTGATGAAAGGGTACATTCACTTCAGTGTAATTGGTTGAATCCCCACTACCGTCTTAGCCAGGTTTCAGAACACAAATTAACCAGGTTTGAGGGACGACCTCCCCATTGCTTGCGTGGCAGATTCCGTTTCTGGCCCTCGTTCTCCCCGTTAATTCGTGTTCCGGCAGGACCTGGTTGCAAGTGGCATAGACCCCATTAACACAGTTCAGAGCTGATCCAAGGGGAGGGATGAGGGTTGAAACCCTGACTCGTTTCCCACCCTGGAGTGTGACGCAGAATCTGGGCAACCAATCAGCACTGCAATGAATGTGCAGCCTTTCCTTGGTTTCATTTCCGCTTTTGTGATCGGCCAGCAGAAGGGGATGCAAATGTTAAACAGTCAAATGCGTAACTTTGAATTGTTAATGGTTTACCCAGGTAATGATTAACTGTTTGCACAGTTAAACAGTTAAACGTTAAACTTTTACACGCTGGGTTTTTTTTAATCATGCCCCTACAATGTATGTTTCCGCAGTGGGAAAAGGTCCTGCCCTGTCAAGGCACGCCAGCCAATCAGGGGAGACCGGCAAAGTGAGCTAGCCTGGTAGAGGGGATTGCTAAGAGTTCTGCAACCGGGTGTGTCTGCTGTGTGCTCGCTGCGGCGGGGAGGGAGAAACTCCGATGAAGAGGATACGGTTTCACCACGAACAGGTTTGGATCTGCGGGCAAATTTCAAGTGGGGATTCGACCATTGTTACAAGATATATGTAATCAGCCTGCTATATGTAAGGGAACTTTCCTTTCCCTTCTCTTGATCTTTATGGCTTAACATGTTTGTAGATAAGCAGGCTGACCCTGGTGGGTTGCTCCCAGGGGAAAACAGGACGTGTCTGTTGCCCTGTGGGGGGTAGACAAGCCAGGTGGCTCCATCTTTTCCTATCTCTGACCTTGGAGCACCTAAGCTCCAAAATAATTCTTCACACATTATTTGGGAAAATGGGAGGGGGGACTCTCTGGGGATAAAGGGGTCGTTCAGTGTGTGTGAGGGGGAGACCTACAGGGTCCCTATAACTCGACTGTGACTTGGCACTTTTCACCCCCAAATTTGAACCCACTGGAGAAGGGATTCTGAGCTGAACATCACAGGCAAATCTAAAAGGGTGGGAAGGATCCAGGTTGCCCAAAAACGAATAATTGAATTGAGTTAATGTAACCTCTATCTGTGGGTTCTGCGGGGCAGAACTTGGAATGAGTTTGCAACAACAATTTTTAAAAACAAAATGGTTTACTTTCTTAACATATAACATCAACATTGAACATCACACTTCAAGGTCCTGTTCAGGTTGCATTTTCAAGTCCTTATATTTACAGTCTACTGATACTGCCCAGTCCAATTCTTCTTTGCAAGTGGGTTGGCTCCTGAAGACTCCAAGGGCTTGGTGAACAGGATTCAACATGATGAAGGTTTCCAGGAGAACTCTCACCCATTACAAACACAAAAAACCCTGAAACAATAAACTCCAATATTTACAACGTAGCAAAAACAAACAACTACCTTCCCAGTAGTTCCCAACAACATTGCAGTTACCTTAACAAGGTGTTAAGGGCTTATACAAACCAAGGTCCGAGTCTGGTAGCCTTGTCTCCTCCAAACTACATGAGCTCTGCAGCCTTCTGCTGCTTTGAGTCTCCACCACTTTTTCGGTCAACCCATTCTGAGCATGGGGGTTACATTAACATTCCTGCTTTTGCGTCACTGTGCGCAGTGTGCCCTGCTGATTCAAGATTGCTCTCAGAGCTGCGGGTTGGGAAACATGATGCACAACTGTACGTCACACACCTATGAACTGTAAACAGGATATGTACTTTTGTGGACATGTGTCCAAAATGTTCGATGCAAGCGTGCAGGAAAGCAACCATTTCTGCCAAAATAAAGGAACAAAGTTTTGTGCATCCCTTTAGGAAACCCTTAACTCAAGTTAAAGGTATTTTCTGCCTCTCATATGCAGGCCGTGCGCCTGAGGGTGCATGTCACTGCGGAGGGGAAAGTGAAAGCACAAGTTGTATATTGCTCTCATAATTAAAGCACGAGGAAGGGGAAGGGGATACAGCGGAAGATCAAAGAGCTCCCTTCCTCTCTCTCCCATGAATCTAGCCCCAAGGCTCTGATGGCCTTCAAGGTTTCACTTGTTCTTTTGGATCTGCAACTTGTCCCGTGTCAATCAAGATTAGAGAAAAGGAGAAAATGAAGATATTCATTCTGGGGAAAAATGTCAGTTGCTCAGTTCTATGTCCCTTGGACATAAATTGTCCTGGTACACTCCAGTTGAAAGAATCAGCAAGCAATGAGCTAGTTGCTGCCCATTGGAGTGGCTAGGTTGGCTTTGGTGAACCAATTGCCTCATGGTTTGCAAAGTAGGTCCCTAGGAAAAATCAGTTTTGAGATTTGGTAAGCATTTAGGAAATTGATGGCATAGCCCAGAGGTCTGCAACCTTTGGCTCTCCAGATGTTCATGGACTACAATTCCCGTGGATTTGTAGTCCATGAACATCTGGAGAGCTGCAGGTTGTAGACCCCTGGCCTAGCCACACCACAGGTGTTAACTGTTGTTGAAATGACATTTTTGTCTCGTACCATTTTCAAATAGGTCAGACTGGCATACATGGTTCTCCTAGAGCAGTGATGGCGAACATATGGCATGGGTGCCAGAGGTGGCACTCGGAGCCCTCTCTGTAGGCACACACACACAGAGTTCGTCATGTGGGGAGCGGAAAATCACCCCCCCCCCACACACACACACACATATCTAGGCTGGCGTGGGCCACTGAGCATAAAGTGCGCGCACCGCGGTGAGCAGGGATGACTCGGCTGGTGGGCCTGGTGCCTGTGCCCCGGGTGGCTGCTGCCCGAGGTGGGGGGTGCGGAGGAGGCAGAGATGCTACAGAGGCACAGAGCGGTCCATGCAGGACATGCTGGAGGCTAGAGCAGGCTGACCCCTGCTCAAGCAGGTGGGGCGGAGGAAGAGGGAACCAACCGTTTTTTTCTAAACTAAAACCTCAGCATTCAGATTAAATTGCCAGGTTGGCACTTTGCGATAAAAACAGCCCGACAGGGAGAATGATCCCGTTTTCTACCTTCGCTAACCAGCCACATAGGAAACAACAGGACTTTATGGTTTTTGGACCTAATGGGATTTCTAACGGAAAAGCAGACCCAATTAGTAACCCCCCTCTCGGCACACACAAATAATTGGTAACCCACTCTCGGGAACTGGTCAGAACCTGCTGGATCGCACCATGTGCCCACAGGCACCTCACTGGAGAGCCTGCCAGTAGACCTCCGGCTAATGGATGCTGGTGACAAGTAACCAGGAACTCCTTGCTTATGTATATTCAAAGGGCATTTGGTTGGTCACTGCTGAAGATCACATCTAGACTAAATGAGAATTGGGATGATCCATCAAAACAGTTCTTAAGAGGATATTTTGTTGTAGAGAACCAAGATGGCTCAGCCATGCCAGACAGTCTGAAATGGATTTTCACAGGAATGGAACATTCTCCTAATATGAACACATTTTAGCAGACTGGACTGTCTGACTTATGAGCTGCTCCACCTCTGTGCACCTGTCTAGCAAAAAAAAAAAAAAACTCTTGAAAAAAATATAAATGCTTGAAATAAATCAATCAGCAGGTTTGATTAAACAGTACAGATAGAAGCTAGGCACATTGTAGAAAGTAACAAGATTAACTCTGCTCATTAGGAATGAAAAATATCCCCCAAAGCAAAGAGAACAGGGGGGCATTAGCAGGTGTTGCAAATAATCAAACCTAGATCAATGACGAATTGGGCTGCCTGAGTGCATAATCAGATCATGTATTGAAGACAGAAGAATTTTAAAGAATGTTTCTTCCACCATCCATATTAATTCTGCTTAAGCGGCTTGGTTGCTGAAATGAACCTCATGTGTGGGAGTTGATGGTTACACTGATTTCTACAATGCTTTGACTAAAAACACTTCTTGCAGTCACACTGCATGTTTTTGTTTTCATCTTCACCTTCCCACAGTCACACTGCATGCTTTTGTTTCCATCTCAGCATTCTCTCAGTTGCACTGCATTCCTTTATTTTCATTTCAACATTCTCACATTCGCACTGCATGCTTCTGTTTCTATCTGCAAAATCTGACAGTCACACTGCATGCTTTTGTTTTCAACATTCTCACAGTTGCACTGCATGCTTTTTGTTTTCATCTTCACCTTCCCACAGTTGCGCTGCATGCTTTTGTTTTCATCTGCACCTTCCCACAGTTGCACTGCATGCTTCTGTTTTCATCTGCACCTTCCCACAGTTGCACTGCCTGTTTCTGTTTTCATCTGCACCTTCCCACAGTTGCACTGCATGCTTTTTTTCATCTACTCTTAGTCTTTTTCATTTAGGCTTTGCAATGGGGACGGTAACTTTTCTTTAACCTTTTGGAAAAATAATATCTATATTGGGCATATATATACAGAGTATACAAGTAGGCTTAGTCAATACCCTAGAAATTTGGTGAAATTTGGATTCGGATTTATTCTAGCATAAAATTATCTGTATCCCCAAATAAGACAAATAACATATTCGGATATACCTGAATATTCAAGTATACCGAAAAATGTGGGTCTGTCTTTTTTTTTTTTTTTTGTATTTTCTGGTGTTCTTTCGTGTTTCATCCTGCAGGGGGAGCATTTTAGAGCTAGCAGTACCAAAGCGGGTGCCCCGAACCCCCATTGTTTCCAATGGGAGCTAACAGGAGATGGGTGCTACCCCTTTGAGAGTCCATAGCTTTGGCCCCCCTGAACCAAACTTCACCAAACTCAGGACAGTCTCCGGATGATACCCTGACATTTTGGTGCCACTAGCTTTAAAAAAAAAATTCAACTCCTACAGGCACCTAAGAATTCTGCTCCAGATTCCCTCTGCTTCTTTGTAGTGATTCTTTGCTCCATTAGGTTAATGGGGAATTTCTGAGGTAGTAGGTCAGGCTGCACATTTTTTGAAGATAGAGGCACCAGACTTCTTCAGGGTGGGAGTCCAGGAGGTTCTCCTCTTGGTGTAATAAGCATCTACAGGCTTCTTTGGGGGGTTCAATTGTATGGACCCCCAAAAGGCTTATTTTGTTTCCCCGCTCCTGCATGTGAAGCCTACTGGTTGAGTTCTCTCAGAACTCTCCCAATGCACTCCCTTCCACCACCCCCAGAAGCAAAGTTCACCAAGTCTGGATGCTATTACCAGGAGGGCCTCCTGGAGCCACCTTGAAAGTCTGGTGCTTCTACCTTGAAAATTGTGCAGTCTGCTTACACACTCAGAAATTCCCCATTGGCTACAATGGAGCCGCTGCAGAGCACAGAATCTACCAGGTTCTTCAGCAAGTTCTATGGTGAGGAAAAATGATGTTTCCTCGAGGTGCTGTTTAGAGCTTCGGCAAGTGCCACACTTGAAGCAGGACAAATAGACCCTTGCCTATGAGAAAACCCATTCAGCTCTTCTGAGCTCGACCGTCTTCTGAGTCAGAAACCCAAACATCAACTACAAGAATGAATCCAAGTTTTCAGAACCCCAACCTTTCCAGCCCCTCCTTCCGAAAGGCTGAAGCAACAAAGAAGCCTTTTAATTAAACCTTTTCAGATCTCTAACCCTCTGAGCACCCCTCTCCCCCTTCCCCCATAATTAAACAAACTATTGATACATATATGATAATATTATCTCCCCATCTCCCTGGCTGTATGCTAGGGAGCGTTCCTATTATCTAAGCACCTTAGAAGCAGCGCCGAAACACAAATATTACGGGTGACAGTTTCCTATTGAATTGGGACAGACATCACAAGAAGCCAAATGTTGTAACTTGGTTTTACCGGGCTCGGTACAGATGTAAGGTTACTCACAGATCAGCCTCTGTTTTCATGCTTCCTTCTGCTTCGTTGCCCACATATGGCTTTGTTGAGCATGAATTATTAATAACGGAATCATTTCTGAAGTGCCGGATGATGCGCCAATTGTTGTCAAGGTATAAATATGCTCCTTCTAATTGGATGGTTGCCGTTGGCTATATTGCATGGATCCTGGCAGTTCTAGTTGTGAGAACTGTGGGAAATAGATTTGGGCTCGGAGGAGGAGGAGGAGGAGGAGGAGGAGGAGGAGAAGAAGAAGAAGAAGAACAACCACCACCACCACCACCACCACCACCACCACCACCACCACCACCACCACAACAACAACAACAACAACAACAAGAACAAGAAGAACAAGAAGAAGTAGACTTTATTTACAGTCAATGACCAGATATAAGAAGAAGAACAACAACAAGAAGGGGCTTACAATCTCCTTGCCCTTCCCCCCTCACAACAAACACCCCGTGAGGTGGGTGGGGCTGGGAGAGCTCAGAAGAACTGTGACTAGCCCAAGGTCACCCAGCTGGCATGTGTAGGAGTGCACAGGCTAATCTGAATTCCCCAGATAAGCCTCCACAGCTCAGGCGGCATAGCGGGGACTCAAACCCGGTTCCTCCAGATTAGAGTGCATCCGCTCTTAACCACTACGCCACTACTGCTCCCCAGGAGGAAAGAAAGCCACTTACGATTTTTGATGTCGATTAGGAAATCGTTAATCAAGCTCGGCCTTGGTGCAAGGAATTTCGTGCCCTAACTGTTTGGACCTGGGGTCCAGGGCTTGAAAAGAAGAGGTTGGAGAAGTTCGAGCAGTCTATAACAGCTTGGACATGGGCTAAGAGGACCTCTCCTCTCACGACATTTCACTGCTTCATGTGGAGGAAAGCATCAGAAACCACCCAGGAGATGCTGAAGCATCTGTTACAGCTTCACTTTCACTGAGCAGTTGTGCTAATAAAACAATGCCCTCAGGCCTGGAAAAAATTTGCATGCTAAGTAAGCAGAGCTTATCACCAGCCAACAGCCATCTGGGATGCTCTTCCGTGCAACGGATGCCGCCGTATTAAGCACAAAGTTACGCAGATATATGGGAAGATGGTTGGCCCCGGATTTGGGTTCCAGCTTTCCTACTTGCTCTGGAAGATGCATTCTCATGACACTAATCCCCATCTTGGGAGGAACAACAACGATGACCTGAGCTTGCTCTGTAGAGGCTGCTGGTGATATTTGTTCCCAATAAGAGTGACCTGAAATGCAGTCAGGATAAATGACGCCGTTTTGCTTACTCTTTGCGATTCATTCTATTCATTCTGCTTTGGATAAGCAACTTGGGGTCGATTTTTTTTCCCAGTGAGAAAATTGGGTTTCCCAAACTGTGATATTGTGTAATTTGGTTTATTTCTTGTTTTCTGCATGTTCTCATGAGCCATTATTTTTTATCTTGCATTTCCCCTGGATTTTTTCCCTGGTTCTTTGGGTTTACTTTTATGCCAACATTTTTCTAGCAGTTAGACTCAAATCACATTTGGTCAAGGGTGTAATGTTTCCTCTGTTTCTGGAGAAGAGTTTGGATTTATACCCCACTTGTCTCAGCTGCAAAGAGTCTCAAAGCAGCTTACAAACTCCTTTTTCCTTCCTCACCCTACAACAGACATCTTGTGAGATAAGTGGGGCTGAGAGAGTTCAGAAAGAACTGTGACGGGCCGAAGGTCACTCATCAGGCTTTATGTTCAGGAGTGTGGAAACCAACCTGGTTCTCCAGATTAGAGTCTACTGCTCATATGGAGGAGTGGGGAATCAAACTCTATTTTCCAGAATAGAGTCCACCGCTCTTATCCACTATACCATGTTGATGTAAGAACATAAGAACATAAGAACAAGCCAGCTGGATCAGACCAGAGTCTATCTAGTCCAGCTCTCTGCTACTCACAGTGGCCCACCAGGTGCCTTTGGAAGTTCACATGCAGGATGTGAAAGCAATGGCCTTCTGCTGCTGCTGCTCCTGAGCACCTGGTCTGCTAAGGCATTTGGAATCTGAGATCAAGGAGGATCAAGATTGGTAGCCATAGATCGACTTCTCCTCCATAAATCTGTCCAAGCCCTTTTTAAAGCTATCCAGGTTAGTGACCATCACCACCTCCTGGGGCAGCATATTCCAAACACCAATCACACGTTGCATGAAGAAGTGTTTCCTTTTATTAGTCCTAACTCTTCCCGCCAGCATTTTCAATGAATGCCCCCTGGTTCTAGTATTGTGAGCTTTTCTCCCCCAAAAAAGGGCCCAAAGGGGGCCAAAGCAATTAACAAAACAACAACAACATACAATTACCAGTTAAAGCAAATAGTTGCAAATTAAAACCAACCAACAAAGAAGCACATTCTAGGTTGGTCACAAAGAATGAGGCTGCATTATTTACCCCGGTCCCGGCCCAAGAGCCTCAGGCTAAGAGCCCTTTGGTTTGTGCCTCTGGTCTTGGCCAGGATTTAAAGAACTGCGACCAGAAGAAGACAGCACTGACAGATTTCAGTGATCATTTCCTTGCTGCCAACCAGATCTGCTTCATTTCGGTCTTTTGTCAGGAATTGTCTCGTTTAAATTAAATATGGACGATGTTGTTGCGCTCCAGGAGTTAGGCTCTTGGAGGAGCTGGTTTCAGGAACGTTGAAGCTTGTTGGAGATCATGTCTGACCAGATCCTTCCTTCAAGTGAAATTGGGACTGCAGCTGGAGGAAAGCTCTCCAGTCACAGCTGACCTTGTAGGGCAGTGATGGCGAACCTTTGGCACTCCAGTTGTTATGGACTACAATTCCAGTAGAATTGGCCATGCTGGCAGGGGCTGATGGGGATTGTAGTCCATAACATCTGGAGTGCCAAAGGTTCACCACCACGGTTGTAGGGTTTTCAAGGCAAGAGACTTTAGAGGTGATTTGCCATTGCCTGCCTCCATGTCATGACCCTTGGTTGTCTCCCATCCAGGAATTAACCAGGGATGATCCTGCTTCGTTTCCCAGACCTAACAAGCCTGGGCAAGCCTAAGACTTCCAGGTCAGGGCAGTATTTGCTGAACTACACTCAAAATGGGAGGACTGAGTATGCAGTTGCATAATGGCCAGTGGCCATTTCTCCTCTCCTTGACCCACAATTCTCATCTGTAGTCCATCGCTTGGTTAGGTTGCTACCTTTGGCTTGGTAAATTCCCAGAGATTGAGGAAAGGGCTGCCCAGAGATTTAGAAAAGGTCTTCCCTGGGGGACATATGGCCAGTGGTGGGATCCAAAAATTTTAGTAACAGGTTCCCATGGTGGTGGGATTCAAACAGTGGCGTAGCGCCAATGGGGATGGGCGGGGCACGACGGGGGCATGGCTGGTCATTCCAGGGGCGGGGCATTCCTGGGCGGGGCTGTGGCAAGGACGCAGCCGCTGCGCCGGTCCTTGGGTGGGAAACAAATGCATGCAGGTGCAGGCTGCCACGCACGCCGGTGCACCTCCTGCTAGACTGCTTCAAGTTCTGCACGCTACTGCTGAGGAGCGGAGGAGGGGAGTAACTAAGGCAAAAATCACGTGGCAAAATCACCAATTAGTCACCCCCTCTCGGCACACACAAATAATTAGTAACCTACTCTCGGGAACCTGTGAGAACCTGCTGGATCCCACCTCTGCATATAGGGTCAAATATCCCCAGGCTGCAGCCATTTAATTACATGGGGGATGGAAAATCGCCCCCACCCTCCTCTTCCTTCCCCCTGGATCCATACACTGACTTCAAGACCTGGTGCAAAAAAAGCTGTTTGGTCAGGGTGCGGGAGGGCAGCCACCCGTGTGTGTGTGTGTGTGTGTGTGTGTGTGTGTGTGTGTGTGTGTGTGTGTGTGTGTGTGTGTGTGTGTGTGTGTGTGTGTGTGTGTGTGTGTGTGTGTGTGTGTGTGTGTTTGTTTTGCACCAGGCTACATTTTCCCTAGATACATCTCTGGCTGCCTGGGGAGGGAAGAATTTGAAGTGGGGAAAAAGCTCAGTGGGGGGAAATGATGCCCTAGAGTCCACCCTCCGAAACTGTCCTTTCCTCAGGTGAACTCGCCTCTGTATTATAGAGATCAAGTATAATTCTACTGGAATTCCAGGCCACACCTGGAGGTTGGCAGCTCTATTATGTCTTTGTAAGGATTCCTCCCACACGTTAAAGCCAGCGTGGTGTAGTGGTTAAGAGCTGTGGACTCTAATCTGGAGAACAGGGTTTGATTCCTCACTCCTGCACATGAAGCCTGTTGGGTGACCTTGGATTAGTTGTAGTTCCTCAGAACTCTCTCTTAGCCCCACCCACCTCTGTACTTGTTACGGAGAGGGAAAGAGAAGGCAGTTGTAAACCACTCTGAGACTCCTTAAAGGTAAAGGGCACTGAGGTACAAAAACCAGCTCTCCTCCTCCTCCTCCTCCTGTTCTTCCTCTGCCTCCTCCTCCTCCTTATTCTCCTTCCGGGTAGGATTTATAACTTGCTAACAACTTTCTTGAAATGTTATTTCTGTTTTTAAAAGAAATCCTTCAAGTTCTAATTTCAGTTGCTTTGGACTTTCAGATCGCAAAAGCTGATAACTTCTCACAACCTGTTGTAGCCCAGAAAGATTTGTATTGCTTCCTGCGGCGTCTCGTATACCATATGGTGCGCCATTCACCGGCTGTGCTCTAATGAGAATTACTTCTGCAGGTAATTTTCTGTTGATTGTCTTGGGATAAACAAATTTTTCATACTTGTTTTGCTAATGTATTCAAGTAGGCTCACGGGGAAAAAGATTAATCATCTAAAAAGCAAGCCGGCACCTTTCATTATGCGAAAGGAGCCCAAATATGATCAGAGCAAAGCTACTTGTTGCTATGACAGCGGGCACCTTTTCTTTTGGTGAGGTAAACGGTGTCTCCTGAGCCGATTGGCCGAAATTAGATTACCACAATGACCAACCGCAGGGAGTTAATTTCATCAGAATGCAGAAACGATGGGAAATCCTGCCATGATTCGACAAAGGAATTTTCATTAGAAGTCAACGGAGTCAGGGGTTTGCTTTCATTACTGGGAATATGTTGCATCTAATAAAATAATTTGGGAGAAACAGACAATAGAATTAGCCTATCTATTATTGTGGATATCCACATAAGCTTTAATCTGTTTTCCACTAATGCTTCCATTCACAATAAAGAACCCCTTATTTCCCCCATAATACTTCTGCTACCCAGCACTGTCATCAGGTACCTGTTTATATAATTGGAGATTTAATTGCAATTCAAAAGGGGCTGGCAGTGATACAAATATTTATTCCAAATGTTCATACTGGATGAGAAGAATGGAAGCAGTCTGCTTTCTTGTCTTATTCTTGTTTCTTATGGGACAGTTGTAATCTACCAAGCCGAACACAGCTCTGCCACCAGCTGTTTGGGTACCCCGCTGGGATTTGGATGGGCTATTGCCAAAAAAGGAGATCACGGTGCAATCCTAAACCGAGTCACACCTTTTAAATCTAAGATGCTAAGGATTGAACCCGCGGCCTTCTATATGTCCTGCCACAGAGCCACGTTCTCCTGCCATAAACAGAAGCAATCTGTGCAAATTAAGAACGTGAATGAGGTCTTGGGGTAAGAGGAAGAAGAGTAGAAGAGTTTGGATTTATACCCCGCTTTCCTGAACAGTAAAGAGTCTCCACAACTGTGAGTAGCCCAAGGTCACGCATCAGGCTTCATGTGTACGAACGGGAAAACAAATCCAGCTCATCAGATAAGAGTCTGCCCAGCGGCGTAGCTATAGTGGGGACATCTGGGGACAAACACCCCAGGCACCCTGCGGTGAGTTACGTGGGGGGCAGAAAATCACCCCACACCCCCTTTCCCCTCACCCTGCCCTGCCCTGCCAGGCCTGGCAGAAGCTTTTTCAACCGGCTGCTCTTTGCAGTCTGCTGAACTAAGGTAAGTGGGTGGAGGGGTGAGGGCAGGGTGCCGTGGGGGGTGCCCTTCCTCCCCTCCCCCCCACATGCCTAGGGGCACAGGGCCCAGGGGCATGGCCCGGGTGCCATTTTGCCCTGGGTGCCATTTTGTCCCCCCCACACACACACCTCTGAGGCTGCCACTCCTTTGGAGGAGTGGGGAATCAAACCTGGTTCTCCAGATTAGAGTCCACCTGCCCTTAACCATTACACTAGGAGCAGCAGTGGCGTAGGAGGTTAAGAGCTCATGTATCTAATCTGGAGGAACCAGGTTTGATTCTCAGCTCTGCTGCCTGAGCTGTGGAGGCTTATCTGGGGAATTCAGATTAGCCTATGCACTCCCACACACGCCAGCTGGGTGACCTTGGGCTAGTCACAGCTTCTCGGAGCTCTCTCAGCCCCACCTACCTCACAGGGTGTTTGTTGTGAGGGGGGAAGGGCAAGGAGATTGTAAGCCCCTTGGAGTCTCCTACAGGAGAGAAAGGGGGATATAAATCCAAACTCCTCCTCCTCCTCCTCCTCCTCCTCCTCCTCCTCCTGCTGCTGCTGCTGCTTCTTCTTCTTCTTCTTCTTCTTCTTCTTCTTCTTCTTCTTCTTCTTCTTCTTCTTCTTCTTCTTCTTCTTCTTCTTCTTCTTCTTCTTCTTCTTCTTCTTCTTCTTCTTCTTCTTCTTGGCTGGCTCCCAGAAAATATCCTACCTGGAGGTCCTTGGAAAGAGAACAGGTTAAAAATGCACAAAGGATAGGTAACTTCAATGTGCTCCTTCATGGGGCTGATAGAGGTACCCTGGCGGCGGCAGCAGCAGCAGCTGATTGGAAAAGTTGACAACATGAATGTTTTTGTGAAGATAAAAGAGTCCCAGGGCTCCTGCAGACATCCTTCGGCGGCTCAGCAGTGGTTCCTCGTCAGTGCTAGTGACTGACAATTAGATGTTAATAAAACGTGTCTGTTCTTTCCCTAATGTTTACCAAAGTTCCCACCGCAACCTTTTCACGAATCCCTCCACCTAAGATCAAAGAGTCAAGAAATTATAGCTGTTGTATATTTCCCTTTTTAAAAAATGGGAGATGCAGAGAGAGCCAGAGAGAAAGCAAGAGAGAAGCAGGCTTTTCCCCATAAATGTACAGAGAGTTAAAAAAAAAAAAATTACCGTGCTCAGACAATTAACAACTTAGGGCCAGATGACAAGAAAGGGAGAAGTCTGATGTTAAAGAGGGGGAGAATAAAACCATTCATGACTTGAGTGGAGGGGCAGGTTAGAGACTCCCGAGCAGGTTAGATTATCTGGATAGATATTACAGCAGCTCCTGTCCCCTTCTGTAGAAAATAACAGCTGGTAAGCAGGAGGCAACAGGAGAAAGATCCCTCGCCTTTAATCTACACCAGTGCTGTTCGGTGCCTACTTTGCTGGAAGACTCAGTAGCTTCGGGACAAAGGCTGTTGATGGATCTGCACAATTACACACTCTAATATTGCTCTCAGCTGTCTGTCTTGACTGATGACAGTGGATAAAGTTTAGTTAAAGTCTGGGGGAAAGGGTCTTTTTAAAACGTATAGAGAGAAATGGGGGGGGGGGAAGGATACATTCCCGCCTTTGTGATTATTTTGCTTTAAAAACAGAAGAAGCGCTCACTAGTGTAATGGTTTAAAATTCATTTTGGAACAATTGCCGCAATGCAAAAGGGCCGCACGGAAAGTGAGTAACTCAATCGGTTTACAGCGAAATGCTCTTAACCTTGCAAAGCTATTTGCATGCAGGATGGACGGCTGATGACTGTATTCTCTGGGCCACTGGGTTCTCCAGACACAGACCTGTGGGCCAGAACAATCGGGGACTATGTATTGTCGAAGACTTTCATGGCCAGAATCAACTGGCTGTTGTGGGGTTTTTTGGGCTGTGTGACCAAAGGGCTGGTAGTTTTTGCTCCTAATGGTTCTCCCGCATCTTCAGAGGCATGTTATGATAAAACAGATCTTACTGTGACATGCCACTGAAGATGCCAACCATGGAAAGAAAAAAGAAAAAAAATCCTGTTAGGGTTGGGGGTCACCACAACATGAGGAACTGTACTAAAGGGTCGCGGCATTAGGAAGGTTGGGCACCACTGCCTTAAACCATTTCCTCATCTTAGCTTATCTGTGTTTTTTCCCCCCTCCAGAAAAAATTAAATTTCAAGGAAATGGAACAAGAATGCATGAACATCTCTCAGCAAAATCCTAAAGCTTCTGAGCCACCCTGCAACTAAGGGTAACAAGTCTTGTGATCTACAGCCAGCCAAAGAAACACGAGATGGGCTTGATCCCCAGAGAATCTGTGTTTCAAAAGAACTCAGCTCTCGTGTTTAACGACAACAGCTAAGTTGCTAGCCCCCATGGTTGCACATCGAAATGTGGAAATAATAGGGAAGTGCTGAGGAGAACCAGCTAAGCTTGAATATTACTAGTAGTCAGTGGATGGGCTTCCATAAGTCCTGCTGTACAATAATTATAAATTTTTAAAGCCCTCTGATTAGGGTAACCATCTCCAGGTGGTGGTGGGAGATCTTTTGTGATTACAAGCTGTGAAAAAGGCAAACTATGCTGGGGATAATTAGGAAAGGAATTGATAATAAAACTGCAAGGATTGTCATGCCCTTATATAAAGCAGTAGTGCGACCGCACTTGGAGTACTGTGTTCAGTTCTGGTCGCCACATCTCAAAAAGGATATTGAGGAGATGGAAAAAGTGCA
Organism: Sphaerodactylus townsendi; assembly: GCF_021028975.2. NCBI lineage: Eukaryota > Metazoa > Chordata > Lepidosauria > Squamata > Sphaerodactylidae > Sphaerodactylus > Sphaerodactylus townsendi. The sequence continues at coordinate 104,650,467 of NC_059432.1, forward strand.
GAGAAGGGCAACGAGGATGATTGAGGGACTGGAGCACCTTCCTTATGAGGAGAGGCTGCAGCGTTTGGGACTCTTTAGTTCTGAGAGGAGACGTCTGAGGGGGGATATGATTGAAGTCTATAAAATTATGCATGGGATAGAAAATGTTGACAGAGAGAAATTTTTCTCTCTTTCTCACAATACTAGAACCAGGGGGCATCCATTGTAGAAATACCTGGGGGGAAGAATTAGGACTAATAAAAGGAAACACTTCTTCACGCAACGTGTGATTGGTGTTTGGAATATGCTGCCACAGGAGGTGGTGATGGCCACTAACCTGGATAGCTTTAAAAGGGGCTTGGACAGATTTATGGAGGAGAAGTCGATTTATGGCTACCAATCTTGATCCTCCTTGATCTCAGATTGCAAATGCCTTAACAGTCCAGGTGCTCGGGAGCAACAATCGCAGAAGGCCACTGCTTTCACATCTGCATGTGAGCTCCCAATGGCACCTGGTGGGCCACTGCGAGTAGCAGAGTGCTGGACTAGATGGACTCTGGTCTGATCCAGCTGGCTTGTTCTTATGTTCATAAATGATCTCCTGTTAGTAGAGATCAGTTCACTTGGAGAAAATAGATGCTTTGCTGAGGTGTCTCCCCTCCTCTCCCTCAACCTACCCTTTACCCTCCAAAGTAAACATTTTTCTCCAGGAGTGTTTATTTCTGTAGTCTGGGGATCAGCTGTAATCTCAAAAGATCTCTAGGGCCCACCTGGGGGCCTGCAACCCTTTAACAGTTGTCAGACTACACAGAGAAGCCATTGAAATCCATAAGCACATGGACAATTTTAACAGAAAGGAAGAAACTATGAAAATGAACAGAACTTGGCTGCCAGTGTTGAAAAATACTAGAGTCAAGACAGTGTCTAACCAGCTCCACACAAACATAGGATGACTATAGACAAAGGAAACAAACGCCAGGATACTTCTATTCAGATGCTCCCACCAGTGACCTTGCTATCTCCATTGTTACTCTCATGCTATAGACTTCATTGTTACTCATACTTCTATTCAGATGCCCTCAACTATTGACCTGGTTGTCTTCTTTGTTACTCACAGACAATGTTTCTTCACCCACCCTGGACACTCCAACAGGTATATACACTCCACTTGCTTTCCCAACATCAGATCCTCTGAAGATGCCAGCCACAGATGCAGGCGAAACGTCAGGAGAGAATGCTGCTAGAACACGGCCATACATCCCGGAAACCACACAGTACCCCAGTGATTCCGGCCGTGAAAGCCTTCGACAATACAAAGAAATTGATAGCCGAGTCAGAAATGAATTATTCCATTTCTGATCTGACATTCGAATAAAGGTGAAATTATGTTTTATTTCTGTATAAGTTAGATAGGAATAAGTTGTATTAGATAGAAAGTAGGAATTGCAGTTGTGTTTTGTGTTTGTATCTGTGTAGAACCTCCCTTGCTCAAGGCAGGAGTCCACCCCTGCTCCACCTGGGCACGTCCCTTTTCATGTGCTAAAACCATGAATGAATGCCTGACAAAAGAGACCCGGAAGAAGAGCCTCCATCTGCCTAATCCCATCAGCAGGCAGATAAGGGTGCCCTCGTCGTTAAGTTTCGTTTCCTGACCCCAAGCACCCAAGGGACTCTTTTGTGTTTTTCCCGCCTGTGCCTACGTCATCGCCTCGCCCTGCTTCTGCCATGAAATTCAAGAAGGGACTGCCCTCCGGACTCTAATTGGTTGCTGTAAATCTGTAAATGAATGGTTGTAGGCTGTCCTGTATTCCCCCAGACTCCTGGGCGGGAGAAAGTGTATAAAAGTTGTCGTAAAGCTGCTAGGCAGCTGCAGTTGCCGTGGGGCGGAGGTGCTGGCACGTAGGTCAGCATCTCAATAAACTCATTTTTATTTTTCACTATTCTCGTTGTGTTAGGTCCTGTTTCTGTTCCCCTGCGCTGCTGAGAGCTGGCGGATCTGGGAGAGTAAGGTCAATTCCGCACTTGTTCGAGCTGCGTTCGACCTAAGTGCTCCGCACAACCACTGGGATCAACGTGGTTTTGTACCGGCTTCGCCCCGTGTAACGGTCACATTTCCAACTCCAGTTGGGAACTACTACTTTTTCAGGGAACCACGCTCGAACTCAGCTCAATTCCAGTAAAGTGTGGAATCTCTGGTCCCAGGAGTCCCCCATTCAGCCAATCACAGCTGAGTGTTTCGGGCATGTGTATAGCTGGCCAATCAAAAAAAGCCACCTTCGTCCCTCCATTCCTATGGCAGTTTTTTTTGTAATGTGTGTGGGGATAGACGGAACATGGCTGTAGAACAGTAGCCAATTGGAACGGAGCGGCGAAAAGGCACAGGATGATTCCGCCCTCCGAACTGGGATCAAGCTGGTTGCAGTGGGGAACAACAATGGCTTCGAACCTATTTTACTCATGTGCGGAATCGCCCTAAAAGTTACCCAGGCAGCGTGGTAACAAAATCACTTTGGTTGCACAGCAGGGTAAATGGCGGCTCCCACACGAAAATTCCCATGTGGAGACTCTGTTGCCCACAGCAGCAACGAATGCAAAATAGTGTGTGTGGTGTGTGTCCAGGTGGCATTCATGTCATCCAAAGGCCGCATTGAGGATAGGATCATTCCCGCACTGGAACAGCTGACCTGCTGGTACGGCTGCGCTGGTTGCCGAGGGCTCCGCTGGCATCCGTTTCTGGGCCAGCTTTTATTTCCTGTTGGTTCAGAAGCAGGAAGCCCGAGCAGATCGGGGGGTGCTTTCCGCTTTGATTGATAAGCTCCAGAGAGTCTATGCCAGGTATGCAGGTCAGGGCGATAACAACCGGCCGGACAAGAGCGCACTGAAACACGCAGACCACACAGGGAGAACGCAAACCGTGCGTCTGCTTGATTGCTGAACTCTTCGAGGATAACTCAGCATTTTAGCACAATGCAAGCTGACAAGTGACTCACTGTGTGTCTGGTGCTTACTGCCAACTGCCTGCTTGGGATATACATGTTATACTTGATTGCTTATTGCAAAGCCAGCTCTTTCCCAGGGGCCCGGGGATGGGGGGGAGTTGCGGCATCCGTTGAGCTGCCAATGCTCCGTGAAACACATTACAGCAAACCCCAGCGGAGTAGGCAGCTTCCTGCATTTCCCCCACCCCAAACTTCATAAGAACATAAGAACATAAGAGTGAGCCTGCTGGATCAGACTGGAGTCCATCTAGTCCAGCCCTCTGCTACTCGCAGTGGCCCACCAGGTGCCTTTGGGAGCTCACGTGCAGGATGTGAAAGCAATGGCCTTCTGAGGCTGTTGCTCCCGAGCACCTGGTCTGTTAAGGCATTTGCAATCTCAGATCAAAGAGGATCAAGACTGGTAGCCATAAATCGACTTCTCTTCCATAAATCTGTCCAAGCCCCTTTTAAAGCTATCCAGGTTAGTGGCCATCACCACCTCCTGTGGCAGCATATTCCAAACACCAATCACACGTTGTGTGAAAAAAGTGTTTCCTTTTATTAGTCCTAATTCTCTCCCCCCCCCCCCCCCACAGCATTTTCAATGAATGCCCCCTGGTTCTAGTATTGTGAGAAAGAGAGAAAATGTAGGTTTTTATGTCTGCTAGGGGTAGGAATGAGGGGTGGCATATACAGTCTAGGCAGCCATTGTCCATGCATGGTGGAGCTATTTCAGGAAAACCTGTACTTGGCTGAAAGTCTAGGCATTGCGTTGCAATCCTAAGAAGAGTGGAATTGTTGAAATCAGTGCAGGTCTATTCTAATTCCTTCACTAGGGCTTATTCCTAGGAAAGTGTTCCTCAACTTGCCCGGTTAGGATACCCTTAAAGGCACAGGAGCCTCAAGGCTCATCGGAAGCAAGAGCTCACCTGAACCTGGCAGAGCCACCAGACAAATAAAAACAGGTAAATTTCACCTCAGTGAAGGTTTGCCATGATTGCTAATAGCCACGGAGGAGCCAAATGGGGTTGCCAACTTTGGGCTGGGAAATTTCTGGAGATTTTAGGGGGGGCGCTTGAAGAAGGGCAGGGTTTGGGAGGGGAAGGATCTCAGATGGGTATAATACAGTGGTGGGATCCAAACATTTTAGTAACAGGTTCCCATGGGGGTGGGATTCAAACAGCCAATGGGGCTGGGCGGGGCATGACGGGGGCATGGCCAGGCATTCCAGGGGCGGGGCATTAATAATTTCTCTGTTACTGTAAAAAACTCTTACTGTAAAAAAAAAAAGTTCCTAATTTCCAGCTGGTATCTTTTCTGTCCATAATTTAAACTCGTTATCGCAAGTCCTATCGTCTACTGCCAACAGAAACAACTACTTCTCCTCTAATTGACTGCCTGTCAAATACTTAATACTTTCAAATACTTCATTTTGTTTCTAGAAATCAAAAGAAGGATACTTTCCTTAAACAAGGAACTTTACCAGATTACTAAAACATGTTTTTAAAACAGCCCAACAGGGAGAATTAACCTGTTTTCTACCTTTGCTAACCAGCCACATAGGAAACAACAGGACTTGATGATTTTTGGACATAATGAAATTTCTAACGGAAAAGCAGACCCAATTAGTAATCCCCCTCTCGGCACACACAAACAATTAGTAACCCACTCTCGGGAACTGGTGAGAACCTGCTGGATCCCACCTCTGGTATAATAGCACCTGCCAAAGCACCCATTTTCTCCAATCTCTGTTGTCTGGAGTTCCAGGCATCACCTGGAGGTTAGCAACCTTAGGATCAAAGGACACCTGCCTCTTTAGAGTTAGATGGATTTCAACCCTGGAGATTCTGTTTTGCTGACTTATCCCTTCCGTACCAAGTTTCCCTTGTTCATTCGAGTCCACCTCCTTACACTTTTAATTGTGCAAGTCCACCGTCTTCCCCCGCTCTCCCTTCCCGCCCAGGTGTCAGGCCCAGGCTGTCAGGTGGGCTTCTGTTTGCATGTCACTTGGGAAGCTGATGGACTTACCCAGGTATGGCTGATTGAACAAAGCGGAGCTGGGGAGTGACAGAGCTGCAGGTGTGAGCAGACTGTGAAGATCACTGCTAATCCAGGAGGCACTAGAAGTCCCCCAAGAGGGAGGGATCAGGTAGAAAAGGCTAAGTGGAGTGAGGGGGAAATATGTGAAAGGGGAGAGGATCGACAATGTCATTTTCTTCTCCCAGGTGGCTAGGGGGTTTGGGGTTCATAAAATGCACTCCCAAAAGAAAACATATTCAGTCCTGTTGTTCGACTTACGGCAAAGCTCATCTTTAAACCACTTCAGCGATCCCTGGGACCTTGGAAGGCTTAAAGGGTGGGGAGGTAAACATCTCCCAGAAGTGATGAGTTGTTTGGACTTTTAAAAAAATAAGCCGCACCCTAGCCTAGGACAAGGAGTAATGGATTCAAAGTGCAGGAAAAGAGATTCCACCTAAACATTAGGGAGAACTTCCTGATGGTAAGGGCTGTTCGACAGTGGAATGCACGATCTCCAAGTGTGGTGGAGTCTCCTTCTTTGGAGGTTTTTGGACAGAGCAGGGGCGTAACGAGGCAGCCCTGGGCGAACTGTAGCCCTGGGCAAAACCTGAGTTGGATGTCCCCCCCCTGCATGGGCGGCCACTCCACCACGACCAAATTTCTTTTTGCACCAGGACATTGGTGCCTGCAGGGGGTGCATTTTTAGACATATCAACACCAAAATTTCAGCATATCATCAGGAGACTGTCCTTATGCTACTCCTCAAGTTTGGTGAGGTTTGGTTCAAGGAGTCCAAAGTTATGGACTCCCAAAGGGGGTGCCCCATCCCCCATTGTTTCCAATGGGAGCTAATAGGAGATGGGGGCTACAGTTTTGAGGGTCCATAACTTTGGCCCCCTAGAACCAAACTTTGCACCAGAACTTGGGGGTGCCATCATCTCCAGAGATGATATCCTGAAATGTTTGGTGCCAATACATCCAAAAAATGCACCCTGCAGGAACATCCTAGAAATTTGCCCAAGAATCTTTGTTCTGCATTGAGTTTTCTGCATTGCTGTCAATGGGGGTTGCAGGCTGTGGGGGGCACATTTCTGAAGGCACAGTCTCAAAACTTTCAGGGTCTCATCAGGAGACTGCACTAATGATACACCTCAAATTTGGTGCAATTTGGTTCAGGGGGGGCCAAAGTTATGGACCCCTCAAACTGAGCTAGCCCCCAATCTCCTATTAGCTCCCATTGGAAACAATGGGGGATAGGGGCACCCTCTTTGGGAGTCCATAACTTTGGACTCCCTGAACCAAACCTCACCAAACTTGAGGGGTAGCATAAGGACAATCTCCTGATGATACGCTGAAATTTTGGTGCCGCTAGCTTAGAAACTGCGCCCCCTGCAGGCCAAAAATGGAAAACCACTAAAATACCCAAAAACGAACCCAGCATTTTGATGCCCCCCACAAGGTGATGCCCTGGGCAGCTGCCCACCTTGCCCAATGGGCATTATGCCAGTGGGACAGAGGCTGGATGGCCATCTGTCGGGAGTGCTTTGATTGTGTCTTCCTGCATGGCAGGGGGTTAGGCTCGATGGCCCTTTGGGTCTCTTCCAACTCTATGATTCTAGTCTGAATGTTCTCCAGAAAGGAAGAAGGGAGGCGGTTGCTGAGAAAGGAAGGGGTAAACTTGACCAGCATGAATGTGAGACTTGAAAGAACAGTTTGGCATGGCTAATTGTGTAGAATTTATTTTTGCAATCAAGTCGCAGCTTCACTGTTGATGTACGGTGACCCAGTAGGGGTTTTCAAGGCAAGAGATGTTCAGATGTGGGTTGCCATTGCCTGCCTCCATATCAGAGGTGGGATCCAGCAGGTTCTCACCAGTTCCCGAGAGTGGGTTACTAATTATTTGTGTGTGCCGAGAGGGGGGTTACTAATTGGGTCCGCTTTTTCATCTCCACGCCTTCGCCTTCCCCTCTCTTCTTCTTTCTCGTAGCCCGGAGCTTGCCGGCTAGTAAGAGGAGGGACCCTTTAACTACTGTTGGGTCCATGGGACTCTTTACTTGCTTGGTAGGCTATGGGGCTGCCCCGGCCAGCCACATTGAATCCCACCACCATGGGAACCTGTTACTAAAATTTTTGGATCTCACCACTGCTCCATATAGTGACTCAGATATTCCTTGAAGGTCTCCCATCCAAATACTAACCAGGCTTGACTCTGCTTAGCTTCTGACATCTGATGACGGGTGATCCAGGTTAGGAGTTATATACATAGAAAATGAGAATCAAGTGTGTAAGTCTGCAGTTGTGTTCCAATGTTTAGGCATTTGTAACAGTTACATGGCTTGGGTCTCTAACTGTAAGTCACCTTGAGCAGAACTCTGAAGAGAAGGAATAGAAATATTCTAAATAAATAATAAATACTCTTCTGGTGTATATACTGTACTGTTGGGTAGCACACTATCTTCCAGTATAATTCACTGCTGATAGTATGTGTTCTAGCAATCCTATTCAGGGTTGCCCACAACTTGGAGAAAATGTCCTGCCCCTTTAACAGCGTCATCATAGGTGTAAATGGGCACCCTCTCAAGTCTCTTTGGGGCTTTCCCCACTACAGAAGGGAGCTAAGGTCGACTCGGTTCCCTTCAGTGGAGGGCGATTCCAGACTGTCCCCACAGCAACTGAGTTGGCCCCCTGGAACCGAGCTAAGTGGGCGGGATCATCTTGGTGCCTGTTTCGCTCCTCGATCGTGATTGGTGCTTGTGTTACGGCGGGAAACGGGAGCATTCCTTTTTTTTTTACAGTTTTTACAGTTTACAGTTACATGCGCTTTCTGCCCGCCACCACTCTGCCATTCTGCGCATGCCACAAAAGCGGCTGGTGATTGGTTGAACGGATGAGGTATCGTTTCGATGCTTCCCCACTTCGAAGCTTCGAAGCGGTATCGACTTTGTTCTGGCAGAAAAGTGTAGTTCATAACTGCGACAAGGATGTCACAGTTCTGAGGGGGGGGGGAAACTGAGACAAAACAATGTTGAGCTCGTTGGCAGTGGGGATTCAATTAGGTGAACCTAGGTAGAATCCAGTTCAACTCTGTCAGTGGGGAAAGCCCCTTTGTATCCTACTGCATTATTTTTAATTATGTAATCTGCCTTGAGTGTCAACAAGAGGACTATCAATGAAGTAATGAACTAAACCAGTCACGTGCAGACCTAAAGATTCTTGCCAAGTGAAGGGAGAGGGGGAATCTCACAAGAAGAAGAAAGGAGGAGGAGGAGGGGGAGGAGTTTGGATTTATACCCCACCTTTCTCTCCTATAAGGAGACTCAAGGTGACTTACAAGCACCTTTCCCTTACTCTCCACACAATAGACATCTTGTGAGGTAAGTGGGGCTGAGAGAGTTCCCAAGAACTGTGACTAGCCCAGGGGTAGGGAACCTGCGGCTCTCCAGATGTTCAGGAACTACAATTCCCATCAGCCCCTACCAGCATGGCCAATTGGCCATGCTGGTAGGGGCTGATGGGAATTGTAGTTCCTGAACATCTGGAGAGCCGCAGGTTCCCTACCCCTGGACTAGCCCAAGGTTACCAAGCAGGAATGTAGGAGTGCAAAAAACACATCTGGTTCATCAGATAAGCCTCTGCCACTCAGGTGAAGAAGTGAGAAATCAAACCCAGTTCTCCAGATTAGAATCTACCTGCTCTTAACCACTACACCAGGCTGGCTTTAATAGAGATTTCACATGCAGCTGAAGCATATCATGGCTTGGAGCTAAAATCACATCACCTGGAAGTTGCTTGCAGACCCAGCTGATATTAAAGGGACAGCTAGAGGGGCTAGTTTAAAAGTTTTTCCCCCAAGTTTGCGTCTAGCTTCTGATAGAACAGGGAGGGGGCAGAGAAGGCCTTCCTGGGGGATTTAAAGAAGATTGCTGCCCTGTTAAAAGATCACACAACTCCTCTGAAATATACCAAGGAAGAGAACCGACAAAGCTCTTCATACGTAATGGGTCCAGATGCACCCAGTGGAACAAATGCTTTAGGGACTTAAAGAAACACCATCCCCTACTCAGACTCACCCACCCCACCGGATTATTTTTCAGTACTCAGGCACACCTGTGAGATGTTGGCAATGCCCCATGCAGATCAGATCTATGGAACTTGTAGCATACACTGTTTGTGTCCTGTTGCTATGCCAGGTGAACAGGCTGCGTGCGTACCCTTGGGCATTACTTAGTCATCTACAGAATTTTCGGAAATCGATACTGCGCCCAATCCTTTCAGCTCAGAGTAGATTACAGAGTCTGATAGATTTCTTTGCCCGTTGTGGCCTCAAACGCTTGTCTGGGATGCTCTAGGCTGGCAATGGTGAACCTTTTCAAGACCGAGTGCCCAACTGCAACCCAAAACCCAAAGCACATTGCGCCCAGCAGCCCAGCTCAGATGTGTGTGTGAGTGGGGAAATTTTCCACCTCCCCACATGACGAACTCTGTGCGTGCGTGCCCACAAAGAGGGCTCTGAGTGCCGCCTTTGGCATGCGTGCCATAGGTTAGCCACTAGGGCTCTAGGTTAATCCTGCATTGAGCAGGGGGTTGGACATTATATATGCCTCCATCAACAAGGGTTGCCAACTCCATGCTGAAAAATTAAGAACATAAGAACATAAGAACTAGCCTGCTGGATCAGACCAGAGTCCATCTAGTCCAGCTCTCTGCTACTCGCAGTGGCCCACCAGGTGCCTTTGGGAGCTCACGTGCAGGATGTGAAAGCAATGGCCTTCTGCTGCTGCTGCTCCTGAGCACCTGGTCTGCTAAGGCATTTGCAATCTCAGATCAAGGAGGATCCAGATTGGTAGCCATAGATCGACTTCTCCTCCATAAATCTGTCCAAGCCCTTTTTAAAGCTATCCAGGTTAGTGGCCATCACCACCTCCTGTGGCAGCATATTCCAGACACCAATTCCTGGAGATTTGGGAATGGTGCCTGGGGAGCACAGGGTTTGGGGAGGGGAAGAACAGGAGTGGCATATAATGTCCTAGAGTCTGTCCTCCAAAGCTGCCATTTCCTCCGTGAGATCTGTAGTCTGGAGCTGTGATTCCAGAAGATCTTTGGGTTCCACCTGGAGCTCGGCAGCCCTATGACCATCACCCTTTTTTAGGCCGTTTGAAGTCCAAAATACCAAGTCATGTCTTGCTCTACTGACAGGCCAGTTTATCCCTGCAGCATAAGGGAAGGAAGTTCTAAGCACGTTTCCAGAACTCTGCCTCTTGATCATTCCATTCCCCGCCTTCCACCCCCACACATACGTCTTGTGCCAATATAACCCTTCCCATCTCTCCTGTGGGCTTTCCCTCCGCTTTGACAAGCAATTAAAACATTTTTGTGGTTTGTTGCCCTTGTTCTGACAAGCAGGAGGGCACAGAACTCGGAGTCAATCCTTCGTTGAGAGGCGCAGGCGGAAGAGGAAGGGTTAAGAGGAGGCAGACGGCTTGGCTTGGAGGGTCTCTCCCGCCCCTGCTTAGCTTCAGTTCACTCAAAGGTTCTTGAGGAAGACAAGATTACGGATGCAAGCAGACATTGCCCCCTCTTCTAAAGGGAGAGCTAGGTGCAGTGATGGGATTCAAATACTTTAACAACCGGTTCCAGTGGTTGGAATTCAAATAATTGAACAACTGATTGTTTACAAGCACTATTTTAACAACCGGTTCTGCAGAAGTGGTGCGAACCTGCTGAATCCCACCACTGGCTAGGTGGATTAGTTTAGGTGTGGCTACTAATACAGCTGAACTAGTCATGCGTTTGATTGGCAGATTGGCATCCAGCATTATTTTTATAGGGCCTCCATGCTGATCACAGTTGCAGACAGAAATGGATCGGGGCAGTTTTATTTATTTATTTATTTGTTTGTTTGTTTAATTTACTATACCGCCCTATCCCCGAAGGGCTCAGGGCGGTGAACAGCATAAAACATCATACATAAAATCATCACAAAATTAATTACCATAAATACAATTAAAACAACAGTTAATACCTAACACAGCGTCCCACTAAACGCTTGCTTAAACCCGCCCCAGAAATATATGTATATAATGGGTCCTGATAGTATAAGGGACCCATATGGGGCAAAAAGGAGGGGCAGGGGCAGGGGGCACCCTCAGCCTCAAAAGGAAGAACCATCTACTATTAGTTCCCATTGGAAACAATGGGGGATGGGGGCACCCCCTTTGGGGATCCATAACGTTGACCCCCTGAACCAAACTTCACCAAACCTGGCTGATATCATCAGAAGTGTCACCTAATGAAAACCTGAAATTTTGGTGCAGCTAGTCTAAAAATTGTGCCCCGTGCCAGCCGACAAAGTAAAAACATTAAAATATTTTTAAAGTACATTTTTGATTTTGGCGGCCCCTGCAGGCGTGCGCCCGGTACATCACGCACCCCCAGTCCCCTGGTGGCTACGCCACTGTGGGAGATAAGATGCAGCCTTGCCTGCCCCTCTTTAACAATGATATTGTGTCAGAAAGTTGGCCTTGAGGCCTACATCAGGTTTGCATCTGATTCTGGGAATCGAGAGATTTTTGTGTGCATAGGAACAGGTATTTGATTGTATGAGTTCCACCTGCAGTTTCAAGTCGTACAGCAAGAACATGGGTTTACTGCTTCATGGTGATCTATAGGTGAGCAATTAAAAAAAAACTAAACATTTGTATTTTTTCATTGTCCTGTTCAGTATTTTTTCTCATTGATTTAACTGAGAATCACGTATGATTAGACCTCCAGTTATGTGAACTGAAGTCCTTGGGGGTTTTCCCTTCACCAAAGGAATAATTCCTGCCAAATTTCAGGCAGAGGAGTGGAAGGGTATGGTTACCAACACTTAAGCCTTATTTTCTGCAAGAGGACTGTAGCCCACAAGGAGTTAAGTCAGGACTGCTTATGATTGGCTGGCTGTGAAAGGCAGAATTCTAAAGACTAAGTGAGAAGATCAATAAATAAGTAAATACATTTTGAGAAGAGTCTAGATCAGAGAGCCAAAGTGAATGGAGGTGTGCCAAGTGGGTTCCATTCTAAGTTGGTTAAGTTACTCTGTTTGAGGGACTGGAGAGTCAGATTAAAAGGAAAATCTGTACTACGTTCCTGGTATTAACAAAAACAGTGCCCAAAATAAATGCATGGATTGCTTGGTTGTTTTTGTCTCTAAGGAAAACCCCTCTCAGATATTAAGTAGAGAAGCTTATGAGAGTGGAGGTAGAGATAAAGAGTGGAATCGGCTTCCTGAGGGTTAGTGGGGATTCCTGCCCTGTTAAGCAATGTGTGGAATAGTCATATCCAGTGGAGAGGATTGTCTAGAATATAGTGTTTTAAGGAACTTTTAAAAAAATACTTTCCTGAGGATAAAAGAAAGGTGTTTGCAAACAAACAGCAATACCAGATGAATTTAGTGTCACCAAAACTGTGGTGTTTAAAGGTAAAATTTCCCCTTCAGTCATATTTGACCCTGGGGAACCACTGCAAGCAGTGATTTCATAGGCAAGCTGTTTTTGTGGAGTAATTTGCCGTTGCTTTCCTTGGCTATTCTTTACCCCCTAGGTATGTGCTAGGTACTCATTTATCTACCAAGGAATGGATGGATGGCTGAGTTGACCATGAGCCAGCCACCAGAATATCTGACCCACAGGGGGCTCGAACTCCTGACCGTGTGAGTGGCAGTCCAAGCACTTAACCACTATGCTACACGGCTCCTCAAAACTGGGGTGTTTATGGCCCTTTTCGCACACAAGGTTTGCTCTGGAATTACTGCAGCGTGCACTGACATCCCGACCTTTTTGTTGCCGGTTCATTGCTCGACATCATTCGCACTTCGGCCGGTTGTTCTGGAACCACATCTGAATCCAGAAACCCTGATAGTTTGCATTGCCATGGAATGCAATGCAGACAAGAGTTCTGATTGGCTGCTTGGCTGTTCCTGTGCGTGTCGTTTGTGACGTTTGGCCCCGACATCATGTTGTCACGCTGTGACGTGGCCACGAAATGACACGCCAATCTTCTCATTGGCTGACGTTACCTCGAGATGTCACGCGTTGAGCGTGCCAAGGCACTGTTCCTTGACACAGTGTCAACAGAAGCACCCACTACACATTCCGTTGCTCTGAGCTGGTGCGGCGGGTTAATGCTTCTCCCCCCCCCCCCCCAATATCTGCTCCAGCTCTTCAAAGTAAGGCATGGTCCGAGGACCATTACCAGAAGTCTTGTTGGGCTGATTAACTCTTTTGAAGTCACGTTTTAAAGTTTTTGCTATTGTCCTACACTCAAGGGCAGTTCTCTTGTGCCCCCTGAGGTGCAAGTAGATGCTTTACTATTGGTCCATGACCTCTCCTCACATTAATCTGTCTTACACTGAGTCAGACCAGGCCAGTATTATCTACTGCTCTGACTGGTCTCCAAGATCTCAGGTCCTTCATTTCACCGACTACCTGATCCCTTTTAACTGGGGATGCCAGGGATAGAACCTGGGATCTTTTGCCCACAAATCAAAAGCTCTACCACTGCACCAGAGTCTTTCCCTTAAGGACACCTGAGTGAGACCACTGGTCTATCAAGGCCAATATCCTCTGTCCTGACTGGCAGCCAGTCTCTAGGGTCATTGTTCCAGGTCTTTGTCATCACTTGTTTCCTGATCTTTTTTTAGTTGGAGATGCTGGGAATTGAGCCGATGACCTCGTGCGTGCTGAGCAGATGCTGCACTGAGCAATCACATCCCTCCCAGCATCATAGTTTGTACGATGCTTAAAGGAATTCATGCACTTGGAAAAACCAGTGAAGAAAAAAGGAAGTGAAACCACACCAGCCTGTCATATTACTCACACCCAGCAATGTTTATGAACCGCATTTTCCACCAGATTACCACCCAAATAATCAGCAACGCGCTAGAAAAAATAAGCTTGCTAAGAGACCAGAGAAGCTTCTGTTTCCTGCGGTCACGCCGGAGCTTCATTCAATTGCACATATTCTTCCGATTCCTTGACGTTGAATTAATTGTGCAATTTCACAGCCTGATGACTTACAGCAACTTCTCGCTCCTTGCCAGATGCCACGTGAAGAAAGAGCAGCCTCTCCTGGGATGTGGAAAGAAGGCTGGTTTCCAAGAAATGGGGCTTTCCCCCACCCCCACCAAAGCCTGACATTTCAATAGGAACTCCAAACTCATCGAAAGTACAAATCAGGTTCCTGGAGGGCCTGTAAGTTTTTTTACCTGGCTCTTCCCAGAGCCTGCTTGTTCAAACAAGTAGGGTATATTCTGTGTTGAGAACAGAGCCCCAGAAATACGCAGACCTAACCTGAAGCAGGGCTGTGGCACACTATGGGCGAATCCCCACTACCGTCTTAGCCAGGTTTCAGAACACAAACTAACCAGGTTTGAGGTTGTTTGTGTTCTGAAACCTAGCTAAGATGGTAGTGGGGATTCGACCAGGGAGGTCGTCCCTCAAACCTGGTTAGTTTGTGTTCTGAAACCAGGCTAAGACGGTAGTGGGGATTCGACCGGGGAGGTCGTCCCTCAAACCTGGTTAGTTTGTGTTCTGAAACCAGGCTAAGACGGTAGTGGGGATTCGACCGGGGGTGCGTCCCCTCAAACCCTGGTTAGTTTGTGTTCCTGAAACCTGGCTAAGACGGTAGTGGGGATTCGACCGGGAAGGTGGTGCCTCGAACCTGGATTTAGTTTTGTGTTTCTGAAACCTGGCTAAGACGGTGAGTGGGGATTCGAGCCGGGGGAGGTGCGTTCCCTCTCAAACCTGGTTAGTTTGTGTTCTGAAACCAGGCTAAGACGGTGAGTGGGGATCTACGACCTCAGGGAGGCTTAAGTCCCTCAAACCTGGTTAGTTTGTGTTCTGAAACCAGGCTAAGATGGTAGTGGGGATTCGACCAGGGAGGTCGTCCCTCAAACCTGGTTAGTTTGTGTTCTGAAACCAGGCTAAGACGGTAGTGGGGATTCGACCGGGGAGGTCGTCCCTCAAACCTGGTTAGTTTGTATTCTGAAACCAGGCTAAGATGCTAGTGGGGATTCGACCAGGGAGGTCGTCCCTCAAACCTGGTTAGTTTGTGTTCTGAAACCAGGCTAAGACGGTAGTGGGGATTCGACCTGGGAGGTCGTCCCTCAAACCTGGTTAGTTTGTGTTCTGAAACCAGGCTAAGACGGTAGTGGGGATTTGACCGGGGAGGTCGTCCCTCAAACCTGGTTAGTTTGTGTTCTGAAACCTGGCTAAGACGGTAGTGGGGATTCGACCGGGGAGGGTCGTCCCTCAAACCCTGGTTAGTTTGTGTTCTGAAACCTGGCTTCAAGACGGTGAGTGGGGATTCGGAGCCGCGGGGAGGTCGTCCCTCAAACCTGGTTAGTTTGTGTTCTGAAACCTGGCTAAGACGGTAGTGGGGATTCGACCGGGGAGGTCGTCCCTCAAACCTGGTTAGTTTGTGTTCTGAAACCTGCCTAAGACGGTAGTGGGGATTCGACCAATGACTGAAGTCTTTGACCTTCCCCTGTACCACTTTCCTGACCCGGAAGAGCTCCAGGGAGCACTATTTGCCTTGCTGGGGACTCCAGTGCGTAGCGTGGTGGTTAAAAGTGGCACAGTATAATCTGGAGAACCAAGTTCAATTCCCCACTCTTCCACATGAAGCCTGCTGGGTGACCTTGGGCCAGTCACAGTTCTCTCAGAACTCCATCAGCCCCACCCGTCTCACAAGGTGTCTGTTGTGGGTGGAAGAACAGCAAATGTAAGCCACTTTGAGATGTCTTAAAGGTAGAAGAAAACCAGGGTATTAAAAACCAATTCTTATTCATACACACAAGGGGATTCATCTAGCAAAGCAAACAGCACTCTCGAGATCCGTTCATACCAGGAAAATGGTGTTGTGGGAAAGCTGAAACGCTAGAGTCCTGATCCAGATTGATCGCATATGTGCTTGGATTGAATTCCCAGCATGGAACTCTTCACTTCCATAGATGAAAAACCATGCTTTTAGAGAGCAAATAAATTACCCGCTGTGAACGGGCTTTTCTACTGAGTGGACTCACACAGCCTCCTATGATTATAGGGAACCAACTTTGTTTAAAACTATAAACTTTCCCCTCAGTTACCAGGTGTTCTTCAGGTAGCAAGCGTATAGGAATATGTTCACTGTCTTGAGGTAAGTTTTGTTGCGTGCCTGTAGAACACGGAGAGACCACAGAGGCAAAATTAGTACATAAACAACTATTTATTTATGTACAGGTTGGTTTTGAAGAACAGATTTACAGCGCAGGACTCTGAATAGTCACAAGAGAAACTTGGCTGGAGCGCATAAGCTGATTATGACTTTAGAGTGGGCTCTAAATTTTCTTCAGTGCTTTCTGGCACAAACAGACGTGTATGGCTCCATTAGGTTAGATCAGGGGTCTTCAAACAATGGCCCTCCAGATGTTCATAGACTACAATTCCCATGAGCCCTACCATTTGGCCATGCTGGCAGGGGTTGATGGGAACTGTAGTCCATGAACATCTGGAGGGCCATAGTTTGAAGACCCCTGGGTTAGATCCTCTCAAGCAGGCAAGCTTCCACCCATACCTGCCTGCCCACCCTTTCCCAAGAATCAGACTAAATGGTACAAGGTCTGCTCCTTACTAGAAACAGGCCTTACAACTGGCTATTCTATTTTCTCCCAGAGTTAGAGCTAAATGAGAGGATGAGAGACCTTCAGGTATTATCAATGTCATGATGTGGAGGCAACAAGCAATGGCAAACCATCACTGAATGTCTCTTACCTTGAAACCCCACAAGGATCACCACACATCAGCTGTAAAACTGATTTGATGGCCAAAAAAAAAAATAGTCATGCCAACCTCTTCTTCCAAGTCTCATGTTGACTCTGGTAAAGTCACAGTTCTCTTCAACCTCTGGCAGCCCCACCTACCTCACAAGGAAGGGAAAGTGTTTGTAAGCCACTTTGAAACTCCTTATGGTTGAAAAAGAGGGGGTATAAATCCAAACTCTTCTTCTTTTCAAAGCCATGTCTTGTACTATTGCAATGCTGCATAGCAGTGAGGTAGCGTGGGCAGGTCCACAGGGGCTGTTGCCCCAGGCGCAAAATTCTTAGGGGTGCAATTGGCTGCCGTTTGCCGCCACCCCCGCCATCTTGCTGCCACCTCACTGCAACTTCCTGCCACCTCACTGCAACTTCCTGCTACCCCTGCCACTTCTTGCTGCTTCTGCTGCCTTGCTGCTGCTTCCTGCTACCCGCACGACTTCCTGCTGCCTCACCCCTGTCGCTTCCCACCACTTCTGCCACCTTGCTGCTACTTCCCACCACCTCTCTACCACTTCCTGCCACCCCCCCACCTTTTCCTGCTGCCTTGGAGCTTCTTCCTGCTTCTGACACAGGACTGCTCCCCCACAAGCGCACAAGGTTTGTTGGAGTTGAAGGGGGGAGTTAGGTGTAGCAGCAGGAAGGAGTTCGGTGTGTGTGTGTGTGTGTGGCACTACACCAGTGATACATCTTTATTACGTTCATAGTCCAGCATAGACCAGAATAAGGTAAATAACATACTTACAATTAAAATGATAAAATATATTTTAAAAGGATAAAATATATTAAAACTTCTTGGCCTTCTGGCTATGATCAAGTATAGTATCGATGAAGCCGAGATCCAGCAAACGTCTGCCTTTGCTGGAGCTTTGCACAACCAAATTCCTACCAAGAAAACCCAGTCCAAAAAAGGTTCACGGACTTAACTCATACGGAGCCTTCGACATATTAATACAAGTTTCTGGGCTGCATTAAAACATGGCAGGACTCACCAGGGAAATACACTGCATAAAATAAAACAATTCTGCTTTCAAAAGCCCAAGTATAATTGGCACGTTAATTGCAGTCAACTTTACCTCTCTCAATATTATTAACCTCCTGATTTCCCTTGCATGGCAAGTAGGGGGAAGAGCATTCTTCAGCATATTCTCGAGGATGAGGTTAAATAATAGGCACAAACGAAGTCCAACTGTAGTATTAAAAAAATCTTCCAGCAAAGATATATCTCCCAGCTCCCTTCCTAATGTATCCCAAGCCTGCGATCGCTATCAGAGCTCTCATTCGGCAGCCTAGACTTCAAATTATAGCAATTATGACAGTTTGTGCCAATAGCCAGGAGGTGGGGAATTTTTTTTGATGTGGTTAAAAATAACATCTGTTTTTTTAAAAAAAACCCATAAAATTACATTTTGCTAATTTTCTGATAAGATAATGTTGAAACCAGACCGCGTGGCTTCCAGTGCCAGATTTCAATTAGAGCTTTCTCCTTCTGGGTTTTTACTACCTCGTCTCTGGGATCCGACTCCATTCTGAGGAGTTCATTTGTTTTAACTTTCTTAATTAATTGTTTTGTAAAGGTTTTGCCTTTCAAGCCGATATCAATCTTCCCGACTTATTAACGAGCTGATTGCCAAGGAACGATACAAAGCGCAATGCGGTTAAGTTGTCCTCGCTGTCGAAGGGAACAGAGTTCCCATATTAACCTGCTAAACAAAATAATTGCACACCATTCAAAGGGTAACAAACGGCACGTTTAAATGATTTTTTTAAAGTAAAGAAAAAATTAAGTTTTCTGTCTACTGAACAAGTTACTTATAAAATCTAGGCCCAAGAGTCAGGAACAGAATAGAAAATAATAATTGTCTTTTAAGGGGAGAGAAGTGATTTGGGAGAATTTTTTTTTTTAGACCCACATTTTATGTCTTCAAACACTGCCAGGTTGTGTGTGCATGTGTTGTGCTGCAGTTAGCAGCAGTGGTGTGATCCAAAAATTTTAGTAACAGGTTCCCATGGTGGTGGGATTCAAACTGTGGCGTAGTGCCAATGGGGCTGGGCGGGGCACGACCGGGACGTGGCCGGGCATTCCGGGAGCGGGGCATTAATAATTTCTCTGTTACTGTAAAAAACTCTTACTGTAAAAAGAAAAAGTTCCTAATTTCCAGCTGGTATCTTTCTGTCCATCATTAAAACTCATTCTAGCAAGTCCTATCGTCTACTGCCAACAGAAACAAAGACTTCTCCTCGAATTGACTGCCTGTCAAATACTTAATACTTTCAAATACTTCATTTTGTTTCTAGAAATCAAAAGAAGGAGACTTTCCTTAAACAAGGAACTTTGCCATATTGCTAAAACATGTTTTTAAAACAGCCCAACAGGGAGAATGATCCCGTTTTCTACCTTCACCAACCAGCCACATAGGAAACAACAGGACTTTGTGATTTTTGGACCTAGTGGAATTTGTAACGGAAAAGCAAACCCAATTAGGAACCCCCTCTCGGCACACACAAATAATTAGTAACCCACTCTCGGGAACTGGTGAGAACCTGCTGGATCCCACCTCTGCTTATGCCACCCCAAAGGGTGGCATAACTCCATTTAGGCTTTCAGGCAATTGGATTGTTTTGTTTGTTTCTGCTGCCTCCTCACACCGCCTGAAAGCCCTCTGGAGGTGGTGTGGTAGCGCAGTGTGGCTCCATCCCTGCGGATTGGCATGCCCATCAGCTTCTGCACAAGGCCCTCCACTGCCCTTGACTTCTGCCCAGTAACTTCTGAACCATGGCCAATTGTAGTCCATGACATCTGGAGTGCCAAAGGTGCGCCATCACGGATATATGGCATCATTCCCCTTTGGCAAAAACAGTCACAAACTTGGTTGGATGTTATCTTGTAGGATGAAAACAAATGAAACAACAGCACTTGACACATTCGAACAGTGCGTCTTGATTCCCTCTCCCTTCCTTCTTCACTGATTGACGTTTATGATTCATCTGTTTTCCTTTATCACTGTATACTTTTGCTGCCTTATTTGTCACGAGTGGCGCACATCTGCGTGCTCACTAAACTGAAGGTCAGGGTTAACAGCACGGATCTCAGGGGAGAGAGGAGATCCTGGATTTAGTCCACTTTGCCGGAAGCTGTCCTGTTGTGTATATGTATCATTTGAGGGAGGACTTTGGCATACAACCCTAAGCAGTGGTGGGATCCAAAAATTTTAGTAACAAGTTCCCATGGTGGTGGGATTCAAACTGTGGCGTAGCGCCAATGGGGCTGGGCAGGGACACTGACAGAGCTGGACCCGGGCATTCCCAGTGTGGGGCATTCCCTGCCAAGGAGGGGTTGTGGCAAGGAGGCCAGGCCGCTGCGTGGAGTCCTTAGGCGGGAAACGAATGCACGCAGGTGCAGGCTGCCACGCACGCTGGTGCACCTCCTGCTAGACTGCTTCAAGTTCTGCGCGCGACTGCTGAGAGGAGGGGCGTAACTAAGGCAAAAATCACATGGCGAAATCACCAATTAGTAACCCCCTCTCGGCACACACAAATGTAACCTACTCTCGGGAACCTGTGAGAACCAGCTGGATCCCACCTCTGACCCTAAGCAGAGTTAAACCTGTCTAACTCCACTGGAGACAATTGGGATTGCTAGGTATTGCCTTGCAACTGCTGAGAGGGCAGCAGGTGAGGATATGGGGGAGTTACACATTGACTGGAGCATCACTTCACTCACAGCAAAAATTGGAAAGTGAGATAGGTAAAACCATAGAGTTTCTTGTGATTCCTAGGGTCACCCTAGGCCATCTCTGGGTTTTCACCAGAAGTGACCTGGTGTTGCAGCCATTGGTATGACTTTTTTCTCCAACTGCTGCTCACAATGGTGGTGGGAGTGGGGAACAGGGCCTCAACCATTTTAACTGGGGACTTAGCAGCCCTAGAAGTAGAAGGTTGTAACTCTGTAGGATTAAGGTTGTAGGATTAAAAGGGAACCTAATAGGATTGTAGGATTATAAGGAAAAAATAATAATAAGAGTTGGTGTTATACCCAGCTTTTCTCTACTTTTATGGAGGAGGAGGAGGAGGAGGAGGAGGAGTTTGGATTTATACCCCACCTTTCTCTCTTGTAAGGAGACTTGAGGTGGCTTACAAGCTCCGTTCCCTTCCTCTCCCCACAACAGACACCTTGTGAGGTAAGTGGGACTGAGAGAGTTTGAAGAGAACTGTGACTGGCCCAAGGTCATCCAGCTGGCTTCATGTGGAGAGGTGGGGAATCAAACCTGGCTTTCCAAGTTAGTTTCTGCAGCTCTTAACCACTACACCACACTGGCTGGAGCCTCAAAACAACTCTGGAATGAATTCAGCTGAATATTCAGGTGGGTTCTGCTTGGGTGAGATTGGGCATCTAGGTTCATCTTTGCCAGCGTGGTGTAGTGGTTGAGAGCAGGTGGATTCTAATCTGGAGAACTGGGTTTGATTCCTCACTCCTCCACCTGAGCGGCGGAGGCTTATCTGGTGAACCAGATGTGTTTCCACACTCCTACATTCCTGCTGGGTGACCCTGGGCTAATCACAGCTCTTGGGAACTCTCTCAGCCCCACCAACCTCACAAGGTGTCTGTTGTGGGGAGAGGAAGGGAAAGGAGCCTGTAAGCCATGAGTCTCCTTATAAGAGAGAAAGGTGGGATATAACTCCTCCTCCTCCTCCTCCTCCTCCTCCTCCTCTTCTTCTTCTTCTTCTTCTTCTTCTTCTTCTTCTTCTTCTTCTTCTTCTTCTTCTTCTTCTTCTTCTTCTTCTTCTTCTTCTTCTTCTTCTTCTTCTTCTTCTTCTTCTTCTTCTTCTTCTTCTTCTTCTTCTTCTTCTTCTTCTTCTTCTTCTTCTTCTTCTTCTTCTTCTTCTTCTTCTTCTTCTTCTTCTTCTTCTTCTTCTTCTTCTTCTTCTTCTTCTTCTTCTTCTTCTTCTTCTTCTTCTTCTTCTTCTTCTTCTTCTTCTTCTTCTTCTTCTTCTTCTTCTTCTTCTTCTTCTTCTTCATGCCATGCTGAGAATTGTGCTCCTGATTCTTATGGGGGTGAAAATATGCAATTTAAGTCACGGGCAAGATCTTTGAACTGAGGAATAGTTAAGGATCTTAATTTGCTTCCTTTAAAAGCTTTTATGAACTTGCCAAACATATATTATATACATAAACGTAAGATAAAAGGGAGGGAAGTGACAACAAAGGAGACTGCGTCATGCCAGGTTTTGTTCTGTGTCATTGACTGTATCTTTGACCTGCCCAATTACGAGGTCAAGTCTCTCCAGAGTGCAGCAAGGATTCCCCTATCAGGACATGCAAACCCTAACTGCATTTTTCATGAAGAATTGTGACTTCGGAGAAAATTCTTGTAAAAAGAAACCTGTTGACATAAATGGGGGGAAAAAAACCTATTGCCATAAATGAAGATAAAGATCACCATATTAACTTTATTGTTTCGGTTCATCTTAGAAGTTCTTCCGCAGACAGGTGCACTTGAAAGCCCAAGGCGGGTAAGAAGACCACAGTGTGTTACACAGCAGTGACTTACCAAGGCCCCTTCCGCACATGCAGAATAATGCACTTTCAATCCACTTTCAATGCACTTTGCAGCTGGATTTTACTGCGTGGAGTAGCAAAATCCACTTGCAAACAATTGTGAAAGTGGATTGAAAGTGCATTATTCTGCACGTGCGGAAGGGGCCTCAGACTTCTGAACTCCTGGGGTACTGGACGCTGAATGTCCCATTTTGTTGATTGCATTTACTCATTCTTTGTAAAGCACCTTGAGTCCCTGTGAAAAAGGCAGATTATGGGCATTTCCCCACTTACTCATAGCCCCCTATGCCGCGCACTACTCTCAGCGGGCGTCATTTCTGGCGTGCATGCGGGCTTCCCCACGAATGAGAGGGAGGCAGCCATCCCCCATGGTTTGATGAACACAGGTCTATTGCCGCTAAACATGGAGGATAGTCTACTGATGTGTGGGACTTCCCTGAGTAATGTCACCCTGGCATCCCTCAGTTTCATTTCCTGCCTCAAAACTTTTTATCTTGGTTGTATGGAAAGAGCCTAAGTAAGACATGTAAAACAAACGCAGTAGGAGGAGGAGGAGGAAGCAGAGGAGGAGAAGGAGAAGGAGAAGAAGGAGAAGGAGAAGGAGAAGGAGAAGAAGAAGAAGAAGAAGAAGAAGAAGAAGAAGAAGAAGAAGAAGAAGAAGAAGAAGAAGAAGAAGAAGAAGAAGAAGAAGAAGAAGAAGAAGAAGAAGAAGAAGAAGAGTTTTGGATTTAAGGCAGATGGGGCTGAGAGAGTTCCGAAGAATTATGATTAGCCCAAGGTCACCCAGCAGGAATGCAGGAGTGCGGAAACGCATCCGGTTCAGCAGATAAACCTCTGCCACTCAGGTGGAGGAGTGGGCAGTCAAATCTTGTTCTCCAGATTAGAATCCAGCTGCTCTTAACCACTACACCACACAGAGCAGGTCTTAATTCTGCTTTCCTTACAACATCCAGATTAGTTCCTTTCCCCCATTATGTCTTTTCTTCTTCTTCAGAAGGATGGAATTTGGGAAGACAGATAGTTCACAAAGTATGCATCCCCCCCCCTTGAGTAACTACTTATATATAAACTTCTGACCTTTAAAGATTTTCAGATCATTTCTACAAAGCAATACTCTTTGCTTTCATCCCCATAGGAACACAAGCAATTTACAAGGTACACAGAACTTCTCGACACAGTTCCGCCCACCCACTCGCTTTGCTGAGAAACTTTTAATGGATAAGTGAAATGCCATTCTCGCTACCCTCCCATGTGCCCCCACACACATTACACATCTTAACTTCTACAAAAATGAACAGGAAGCTGGTGGAGGGACTATAACTTAAAAATAGGGCAGTGAACATTTTGCATGCCAGGTCCCCAGTTCAATTCCAGACATCCCCTCTTCAAACAACCTCAAGGTACTGAATCAGACATTTGGTCTATCAACCTCAGAATTGTCTATTCAGATAGACAACAGCAGTCCAGAGGTCTTTCACATCACCTTAGGGGTGTAGCTTACTAAAGCACAGCGCCTTCCCCCCCACCCCTACAGCTGCCGAGCCGATTTTGGGTGGAGCTTGGGGTGAACCAACAGTATAAAGCTAGAACTGCTCTGCCCCTGGTGCCCAGTGTTCTGCTGGCCTCAGGAAGGCTCGGGACCAGCTTTAAACTGCAGGCTGGACCCAGGCAGAGTTGAGGCCAGAACCAAATGAGCCTCTCTGCTCCTGAACTCCATGTGGAAATTGGAGTAGGGTGAGGCCAGCCTGGCTGATCCTCTCCTAGTTCCATGTGGAGTTCAGGAGCGGGACCAGCCCCCTGTCCAGCATTGTCCTTCGGGACCATCTGACCCTGCAGGTCCCAGTTCAGCCTCTGTGTTTGGCGGAGGCCAATCTCCTGGTGGTCCCCAGCCCCTCAATGTGGCTGACCTCCACTAGGGCCAGGGCCCTTACGGCCCTGGCCCCTGCCTGGTGGAACGCTTTCCCTCCAACTGTCTGGGCCCTGCGGGATCTTGGCGAGTTCCACAGGGCCTGTAAGACCAAGCTGTTCCACCGGGCCTTTGGAGAAGCTGGCCACTGAAGGCGCCCCTGCCCTCCCTCTTTTAACATCTGCGGCCCTTATTACATTTATGGGCCTTTCCGTCTCCCTCTCAAGAGGGGCTTTTTAGATCGTCCGGACGCTATTTTATTTTATATTTTGTATGCTGTGTTTTAAATGGCCTTCATTGTTTTAATGTGTGGAGTCCATATTTATTTTGTATTTATATTTAAATTATCAGAGTGCTCTAGTTGTTATGTTATACTATGTTGTTTTTGTTGTACACCGCTCAGAGCCCATCGGGGGTGGGCAGTATAAAAGTTTAATTAATAATCATCATCATCATCATCACCATCACCATCACCATCACCATCATCATTGTAGATTTCACAGCTGCCAGATCTTTAGCTGGTTGTTGGCCTTCATTACAATTCGAGCCTCACCCAGAGGCCTAGGAAGTTGTAATGTATCGGCGTAGTATTTGTGCAGATCCCAGCAGGGCTGCCTTCTGAATTTGACAGATGTTGTTGTTGTTGTTGTTATTTAGCTGCACCCTTGCCCTGAACTCTTTGGAGCCAGGTGCAATTGCGAGAGGTGTGGTGATAGTACCTTCATCCTTATAAAAATATGGGAAATACTGCTGTCAGTGTTGTGGTATCCTGAATTATAACTTGTCTGTGTTGCTTTGTGTTGGTTATTGGTTATATCAGATCCAATTGCCCTGTTGTGCCTGACAGCTGGTTGAACTGATGGTTATGGAACTGAATATAAGAGGGACGGCTGTATATAAAACAGGAGTTTTGTGGAGATGAAACAACAGGCTAGGACAGTAGTGGCGAACCTCTGGCACGGGTACAAGAGGTGACACTTAGAGCCCTCTCTGTGGGCACTCACAGAGTGCCTCCCCCCCCCCCCATACATCTAGGCTGGCCTGGGCCGCTGGGCTCGATTATTAGCATTAAACCTAAGACCTAGTTTTGGAGAGGCAGTGTAGGTAACCCTGTTAAGTGCTGTTAAACCCCACTGATTTTCATGCGAAGAACTAAAGCGCAATCCTTTACCTGGGAGTAAGCTCGGTTGCTGGCAATAGGACTTGCTTCTGAGTAAGCTCTCCTAGGGTCGTGATTCACTCATTGGAAGAGTTGCACGGTTGCTTCAAAGCAAACCCACCGACTACCACCAAGCTTACTCCCAAGTAACGCACGCCTTGGAGCCAACCGTTTTTTCTAAACTAAAACCTCAGTATTCAGGTTAAATTGCCGTGCTGGCACTTTGCGATAAATAAGTGGGTTTGGGGTTGCAATTTGGGCACTCGGTCTCGAAAAGGTTTGCCATCACTAGGCTAGGAGATGTGAGAAGTTTAGGGTTCTTTCACATCTATGTTTGATGAATATACTTAAGACATCTTTTCTGAACCCAGTGGTTATGCCAGAAGGAATGTTCAATTGGGCATGCCTGCCACGCAGATACCTTCAGATGGGTAGCCTCACTGGGCTACCGCTAGAAGAGGAAGATTCAAATCCAGTAGCACCTTGAAGATGTGGCTCCTCTGCATAAAGACTCTTGGTGGGTGCCAGGAAAGCAGTGGCGTAGGGGGGCAAATGGCCCCCAGGGCAAAATGGCACACGGCCCCCACCTCCCACGGCCCCCGCCCCTCCACAGTCCCCCACATGACGGCAATGGGGTGAAGTGCCTCCCGCCCCATGGTAGCTACGCAACTGCAGGAAAGGTGTTAGTGGGCTCCATGGTGATACCCCTGCTCTAACCATTACACCCCAGTGTCAGAGGCCCAATAAACTTGGGCACTAGGCTGGGTTTAGTTGGGTGTCTCCCAGATGATGTGGGCCTAGAGAGCAACTCATGCCATGCCAAGAATAAAGTAACAGCTTCCAAAGGCTGGGACACCCTATTACAGTGATGGCGAACCTTTGGCACTCCAGATGTTATGGACTACAATCCCCATCAGCCCCTGCCAGCATGGCCAATTCCCATGGCCCCTGCCAGCATGGCCAATTCCCATCAGCCCCTGCCAGCATGGCCAATTGGCCATGCTGGAAGGGGCTGATGGGAATTGTAGTCCATAACGGAGTGCCAAAGGTTCACCACCACGGCCCTATTAGCTACATTTACCACAGGCCGAGCAGAAAGTAATTGAGCTATGGCAGCCTTTGGCTGGGTTATCTCTTGAGATATGCTAACACAGTACGCCTAAATTAAAAGCAAATGCTACCAATGGCGGATCGACGGCATCAGCCGCTCAGTCCCGCTGCTCCTGAATGGCATTCCCTGTGGCTATAATTACCTTTTGTTGTTTTTCCCCCTCTTTTCTGCCGGCATAATCCAATTATAAACCAATAGCTGAACCCGCAACATATTTGCTTGTTTCTTTGACGAGCAAGTTTGTAACAGGGAACAGTAGCAAAATGCCCCCTAGGCAGCTCTGGGCACCTGTTTCCGTGCCAGCCATTTCTGTAATCCTGACAGAACAAAAGGGCAAAGGTCAAGGTATTTTGATCACAGAGACCGGTTTCTTAATGCAGGGAAGGAGCCGGGCTTCGGTAACGGAGTCCCTGTTTTGCACGCTGGAGGACCCAGTTCGGTCCCTGCCATTGCTAGTTCAACCAATGCACGTTGTAGGCGTCATGGGCAGTTACTAACCTCTCTTTCTGGGGCCTGGGATTCTTTTGGAATTACAAGTGATCTTAGGGATTCCAACCTCCAGGTAAGGGCTGGAGATCTCCTAGGATTACACCTGATCTCCAGGTAACAGAAATCAGCTCCCCTGGAGAAAAATGGCCGCTTTGGACGGTGGGCACTATGGCATGACACCCTTTTGAAGTCCTTTCCCTCCTCAAATCCCACCCTCCTCACGCTCCATCTTCAAAATTTCCAGGTGTTTCCCAACCCAAAGCTGGCAACCCCAACTGATCTCCAGACTACAAGGATCAGCTATGGCTACCCCATGGCGCAGTGGGGAACATCTCAGTTCAACAGGGCCTGTCCCCTTCTGATTGTAGTCCCCATTATAATCGGGGGCCCGTTCACCTCATAATCGATTTTTTTTTAATTCACAAAAACCTCAGGGTCTGATTTGGTTTGGCCCCCTTAGACCAGTGATGGCGAACCTTTTCGAGACCGAGTGCCCAAATTGCAACCCAAAACCCTCTTATTTATCGCAAAGTGCCAACACGGCAATTTAACCTGAATACTGAGGTTTTAGTTTAGAAAAAAACAGTTGGCTCCAAGGCGCGCATTACTCGGGACTAAGCTTGGTGGTAGTCAGTAGCTTTGCTTTGAAGCACCCGTGCAACTCTTCCAACGGGTGAATCATGACTCTAGGTGGGTTTACTCAGAAGCAAGCCCCATTGCCAACAACTGAGCTTACTCTCAGGTAAAGGATCATGCTTTAGTTCTTCCCATGAAAACCAGTGGGGTTTAACAGTGCTTTCCCCCCCACATGACGCACTCTGTGCGCACGTGCCCACAGAGAGGGCTCTGAGTGCCACCTCTGGCACCCGTGCCATAGGTTCGCCACCACTGCCTTAGACGATTTCAGGTTAGGTGTGATTATAGGTTTGATTAGTCAACATCTCGGTTAGATATGTTTTTAACTTTTTATTGCATTTTTAACATTGTTGGACACCACCCTGGGCCCATGAGGGGAAGGATGGCATATAAATTAATCAATGAAATGAAACAAGTATAATGTGCTATCAAGGCCCTGGAAATCCTAATTTGGGGGATGAGACCTCCTCAATGAGGAGCAACAGTGGCGTAGTGGTTAAGAGCAGGTGTATTCTATTCTGGAGGAACCACGTTTGATTCCCCACTCTGCTGCCTGAGCTGAGGAGGCTTATCTGGGAAATTTAGATTAGCCTGTACACTCCCACACACGCCAGTTGGGCGACCTTGGGCTAGTCACAGTTCTTCTGAGCTCTCTCAGCCCCACCTACCTCACAGGGTGTTTGTTGTGAGGGGGGGAAGGGCAAGGAGATTGTAAGGCCCTTTGAGTCTCCTGTGGGAAAGAAAAGGGGGATATAAATCCAACTCTTCTTCTTCATTTACATTTGCCCCTGGAGGGGGGGAAGGGAATTCAGATTAGCCTGTACACTCCCACATACACTTGGCCTAGTCACAGCTTCTCGGAGCTCTCTCAGCCCCACCTACCTCACAGGGTGTTTGTTGTGAGGGGGGGAAGGGAAAGGAATTTGTAAGGCCCTTTGAGTCTCCTATGGGAAAGAAAAGGGGGATATAAATCCAACTCTTCTTCTTCTTCATTTACATTAGCCCCTGGAATGAAACTCCTGGGGTGAAAAGAAGAAGAAGAAGAAGAAGAGTTTGGATTTATATCCCCCCTTTCTCTCCTGCAGGAGACTCAAAGGGGCTTACAATCTCCTTGCCCTTCCCCCCTCACAACAAACACCCTGTGAGGTGGGTGGGGCTGAGAGAGCTCCGAGAAGCTGTGACTAGCCCAAGGTCACCCAGCTGGCGTGTGTGGGAGTGTACAGGCTAATCTGAATTCCCCAGATAAGCCTCCACAGCTCAGGAGGCAGAGCAGGGAATCAAACCCGGTTCCTCCAGATTAGATACATGAGCTCTTAACCAGCCACTGCTGCTCCTTCTTAATGCTGATAATACCTTCTTTTTGGGAGGTTTTCTTTTTTGGGGGGGGGGGGGCGTTGCATAGCAAACAGAAGGAGAGTCCTCAGCCTGCATGGTATTAGTTACCACATTTCTGGCATGGACGGTTGCCTCAGATGATCATCGAAAAGGCACGGAGCTAAGTCAACACATTTTGATTTGTTAGTTCAGCCGAGTACAAGGTAGATGAAGGGGAGAAAAAAGCAAACTGGAAACAGAACGTAACTATATCTGAGAGGCAAGCTGTGGCTTGCAGAAAAAGAAAATGTTTGCAGCAAACACCAGCGCTGGAGATTTATCTAAGGTGCGGCCTCCTTGCTTAAGCTGTGGTAATTACTCAGAATACCACAGCTAGTGGCTGGGGATTGAGGGGGGGGGGGAAGCCAAAGCTTTTAACAAACTTAACTCTTTCACACCAACTGGGACCAACCACAGTGTTATATCTAGGTCAAATCTTCGTCCATCTGTTGCCTTTATAAAGAAAAGTTGGAAATTTCTCTACAGATGAACTATTTATTTCCCAACAGACCGGGGCCCGAGTTTGGAATTCCTCACGTGCACGTGGGCATGCCCTACACGAGTTCAAGAGGTGAACAAGCCAAACACTAGTCTTTTCCGCACAGCTGAAATAAAACATCCTGCAGATGTTTTAAAACGAGCCGTTTTGCCTCTCTGTGTTTGCTCTGCAGGGACAAAAAAAAAGCATTGCCCGCCAAAATGGTTCCTTTCCCCCACCTGCCTCTCAACAGAGATCTTGAGCAAACAGAGAGCAGCAGTAGCGTAGGAGGTTAAGAGCTCATGTATCTAATCTGGAGGAACCGGGTTTGATTCCCAGCTCTGCCACCTGAGCTGTGGAGGCTTATCTGGGGAATTCAGATTAGCCTGCGCACTCCCACACACGCCAGCTGGGTGACCTTGGGCTAGTCACAGCTTCTCGGAGCTCTCTCAGCCCCACCTACCTCATAGGGTGTTTGTTGTGAGGGGGGAAGGGCAAGGAGATTGTAAGCCCCTTTGAGTCTCCTGCAGGAGAGAAAGGGGGGATATAAATCCAAACTCTTCTTCTTCTTCTTCTTCTTGTCAGTTTCATATTCGCGTCCGCCATTTTGTGTGTTGCTGAAGAGATTCTCCGTGCCTCTTCCATTTGGTGAAGGTTTCTCACGGAGGTTTCCTCAGCTTGAAGCATGTCCATGCACAATTTCACGGTAAAAAGGAGATTAATAGTATTTGTTTTGCGTGATGATTTCACGCACTTGTCGTTTTTCCTTTCATTTGTTTCGAGGGAGATGTCTGTGAAGCTGTGGGGATTCAAACATGCACGTATGGCAGATTCCTGGGTTGTCGTAGCTCTACAGACTTTTCCCTCAAAGCAACAACAACAAAAAGGCAGCTGTGATATTAAACAAAATTAAATAATAATAATAAAGTACATACAACACTGCTTCAATGCAATAATCACTCAAAGTGGTTTCTAAGAAGAAAAGAAGAAGAAGAAGAAGAGTTTGGATTTATATCCCCCTTTTCTCTCCTGCAGGAGACTCAAAGGGGCTTACAATCTCCTTGCCCTTCCCCCTCACAACAAACACCCTGTGAGGGAGGTGGGGCAGAGCTGGCTTCAATAATGAACTGTAACTTTCTCCAACTATTACATCAGCTGGCATGAAAGGAGATTATTACAAAATAATCTGAAGTCCCCAGATAAACACACCTCCACAACCTCGAAGCGTGAAAGCAGGGAATCAAACACCGATTCCCTCCAGATTAGATACACGAGCTCTTAACCTCCTGCGCCACTGCTGCTCCAGAAAAGAAAACCATGAGCCATTAAAACAGCATAACAAACAATTAATATAGTTGCTCTGGATGACTCATGTCAGTCCTAATACAGATATACCAGTAAACAGGTGCTTTCGAAGCCCTACACATCTTGTTAGCTTTCTGGTGAAGCAGATCATTTAACTCCTAGCCAGAGGGACACCTCAGATTTGTTATAGGTACAGTACACAAGTAACAGCATTTGAGACTCTCTGCTCACAAGTTAAGCTTGTGTTAAAATGTAACTATTGTATTCTTTTAAAAAGTTTCCCCTTCAGTCATGTTCAACCCTGGGGTACCACTGCAAGCAGTGATTTCATGGGCAAGCCATTTTTGTGGGGTAGTTTGCCATTGCTTTCCCCAGCTATTCTTAACCCTGTAGCTGTGTGCTAGGTACTCATTTACTGACCGAGGAATGGATGGATGGCTGAGTTGACCATGAGCCAGCTGCCAGGATATCTGACCCACAGGGGGCTCGAACTCCTGACTGTGTGAGTGGCAGTGCAAGCATTTAACCACTACACCATGCGGCTCCTATTGTATTCTTAACACTGACTAAATCAACAGGAACATTATACCATCCACCATTGTTACATGGATAAAGAAGAACTTTGACATGAGTCCATAAATGTAAGTTACCCAAAAAATAACCAGGTCACTGGCAGAGAGGTCCTTCTGAGAAGAAAGCTCTTGGTCACTCTACCTCCTCCTATTTATAAGATTTTAACATCCCCTCCCAACAGTAGCCGTGCACTAGATAAGGGCACACATTCTTGGCTAACTAGGGTCGAATCCCCACTACCGTCTTAGCCAGGTTTCAGAACACAAACTAACCAGGTTTGAGGGATGACCTCCCCGGTCGAATCCCCACTACCGTCTTAGCCAGGTTTCAGAACACAAACAACCTCAAACCTGGTTAGTTTGTGTTCTGAAACCTGGCTAACACGGTAGTGGGGATTCGACCTAGTTATGTTATAACATTTAATACCATATAAGGGCAATCTATACTAAAAAAAGTCTTCTCAAAATAAGTAACTAAACTGTTCATTCTTGCTACTTTTTATTTTAACAAAGTCTATTCAAAAGCAGTGATTACAAGTTTCCCACACATATAAATATTTCTGATCCCCCCCAGCAACACAGATCTAGGAATCATATCTTCATTTTTGTGAAGCTGGACATTTCAACGGTTCTCAGATGCCCTTTAACTCAGCAAATGATATCTACTGATAATGAGTTAGACGGTTTCTAATCTACACGAGGCTATATAATTCTGTTACTACTTTATTTCTTGTCCCTCTCCAAGGCTGTTTCGTTGTGTCGTAATGCATGGTTAGAAAGGAATGCAACACAATAACAGACGAACAGCCACAAGCTGGTTGACAAACAGCACAACTAAGCACTAAAAATCAAATCACCAGTTTGTGACAGGTGAACAGAATGTGAACCAAATCAGTGGGTGTTCAAACATTCCTAACAAACACCTCATCATCACCCAAGATAGACCTAATGAGGAATCACACGCATAGAATGTTGAGAGCCAGTTAAGGGGTGGAGGAATATGTGAAAGAGGAAATTTGCTCAAGTTCCTCAAAGCTCCTGGACGCCTGGTGAGGAAAACATACACAAGATGTTGAGAGCCAGTCAAGGGATTCGTGGGGGAATATATAAAAGGAAATTTGCTCAAGCTCCTCAAAGCTCCAAGAGGAGGAGATTGTGGGGCCTACCAAATTGTTAAAGCCCCACCCCCACAAGTTCAGTTTGTTCTTCTTTCTACTGGTAAATGTCATGGTCTAGTGCCTATCACATAGGCAAAGAAAAAGCCCCCCTTTCAAACAATGTAAGAACTTCTTCACACTAAGGATCAGTTGAAGCTGTTGAAGCAGTGGTGGGATCCAAAAATTTTAGTAACAGGTTCCCCTAGTGGTGGGATTCAAACTGTGGCATAGCGCCAATGGTGCTGGGCATGATGGGGGCGGGGCATTCCTGGGTAGGGCTTTGGCAAGGATGCAGCCGCTGCGCCAGTCCTTGGGCGGGAAACAAATGTACGCAGGCGCAGGCTGCCACGCACGCCGGTGCACCTCCTGCTAGACTGCTTCAAGTTCTGCTCGCTACTGCTGAGAGGAGGGGAGTAACTAAGGCAAAAATCACATAGCAAAATCACCCATTAGTAACCCCCTCTCGGCACACACAAATAATTAGTAACCTACTCTCAGGAACCTGTGAGAACCTGCTGGATCCCACCTCTGCGTTGAAGGGATGAGATGTGGAAACTGGTTTGTTCAAGTCCGCAAGAGCTTAAATAGGATCTTGGACAGCGAAATTTGGGTTGGGCAAGCGAAACCTCCCAGTCGTATATCCCTCTGTGATTACTTGCAGCCCCCTAGTTGTCAGGCCTAATAGTGAAATAGTGCCAGTTCTTCCAAAATTACCTCCCATCTCATAGGAAGAACCTCCAGCTTGCTTGTGAAGTATCAGGTCTTCACGAACCTCAGCAACAACAATAATTAGGATCTCCTGGCTCAATCATATGGAGTTCATGGAGAACCAATCTTGTCTCCACAACAACATGTTTTTTTTCACCTCTGTTTGGGTTTAAGCACACTCTCTCCCCGCCACCAAATCCACAGCTATTTCCTTTCTGACTTTTGCCCATCTGTCTGGGTTTATACATCAGTGTATCTATCTATCTGTCTATCTAGAAACTATTGTTCAAATATTTGCCATCCTTAGAAGGCCAGAGAGTCTTCAAGCAGTCTTGAAGGCACAGAAGAGCCCTTTAACTCCACAAAAATTATCGAAAAGTGCCCTTGCTGAAATACACTGGAGACTTCTACAACTCTCAGATGTCCAATACAGCACACAAGAGGCGCCGAGAATAATACACCAGGTCAAACTTAAACGAATCTCTCTCAGGCGGCGTAACTTTAATAAGATAAACTGCCTTTGCGCTAAAACCACAGCGCCGCAGATAGATAATGGCACAAAACAGATTTTTTCAATGAGCCCTCTGTTAAAGGAAATGACCAGAAAACAGAGTGCAGCTCTTGGGCATGAAAAGAGGGGACAAAAATAATAATAAAAAACCCCTTGCCCCTAAATCCACCTGTAAAAAGAATCAATTTTGCTGTGTACCGGAGCAAAACGTTAATGGCTTGAAGGGCCGGCTCCTGTGTGGGCATTAAGCTTTTCTCCTTTTCTATGTCTTGCAAAATCAATCCATTGAAGGCCGGTTTGGAAAGCAAGGAGACGCTGAGGCGAACTAAAGCGGGGAAGGGGGGGGTGTTAAATAAAAAAAGAAGATACTCTTCAAGTTCTATCAGTTTTTGTTTGAGCTGCTAAAGTAGAGGTCTTGGAACTCTGTTACAGTCTGAGAACGGTGGCACAATCCAATGTTTGTGTGAATCGGGATGTAGCGACAGCCGCCAAATGAATTGAGTTTACTGGATTCATGGAGGTTATGTAATGTCAGCCTTTGGGGAAAACCGGGCACAGTTGTCAGCCTTTGCTCCGAAAGGGCGCAGGATTAAATGAGCATAAAATTTTAATTGTCTTCCCACCCTGCATCAGGCGAGGGCCTTTCACATTAGCGCGGAGATAGCTAGCTGAGCCGCAAATTCAGCTGGCCTGTGCATAAAGAGAGGCATTCATGCTTCCTGGTCTTTCAACTTTCATTACTGCAGAAATTAATCACATACATGAATATATATACCCACGTACACACACCCTGACTGCAGTCCGACGGGCGCTTTCCTGGGAGGAATCCACGACGACTCGTGCAGGACTTACTCCTGAGTAGTCCTGCTTCGGATTGCTCCCTGACACAAACATAGATATGCTCAAATAAATGCTTTGCAGCCTTTTGTAGGAAAAAAAAGTTTTACAAACCTTTTCAGTGTCAAGATTTCAGTAAACTTAGGACTACTGGGTACCACCATCCTGTGGTTCAGAATACTAAAAGAGAAAGGAGCGCATGATGAATGGGAGTTTCTTAAAAGGGAGATCTTGAAGACACCATTTCTAATCAGGAGGCAAATGTCTAAGGAAACCAGCCTGGATCTCTAAGGAACTTTCAACTGAGCTAAGATTTCTGGCTCCCAC
This sequence comes from Sphaerodactylus townsendi, assembly GCF_021028975.2. Classification (NCBI taxonomy): domain Eukaryota; kingdom Metazoa; phylum Chordata; class Lepidosauria; order Squamata; family Sphaerodactylidae; genus Sphaerodactylus; species Sphaerodactylus townsendi. The sequence goes on from NC_059432.1 coordinate 104,685,403, forward strand.
ATCTGGGCCTGTATCATCTGACGGGACCTGCCGTTCCTCCCTTGGGAAAAGGATTTGATGTTAGGTTATCGGGCGCCACCTACACCTATACTTATACTTTCATTTAAGTATTAACGTTTTAGTTAGTTTTTTGCTGCTTTTACAGGTTTTAGCTAATTTATGATGGTTTTATGACTGTATCTATTATATGCTGTACACCGCCCGGAGCCCTTTGGGGACGGGGCGGTATAAAAGCTCAAAGTATAAATAAATAATAAATAAAATAAAAGGGGCGAGTACAAGAAATGGAAAAAGGGGGAGGTCACCAAAGAGGAATTCAAACAAATAGCCAGGATGTGTAGGGAGAAAGTCAGAGAAGCTAAAGTGTAAAATGAGCTCAGGCTTGCCAGAGAGGTTAAAAACAATTTAAAAAGGCTTTTCCGGTTATGTCCATAGCAAAAGGAAGAGAAAGGATATGATAGGGTCACTGTGTGGAGAAGATGGCAAAATGCTAACAGGGGACAGAGAAAAGGCAACCCCTCAACACTTTCTTTGTGTCAGTCGTCTCCCAAAAGGATAACAATGCTCAACCAGGGGGTGGGGGGAGGGGGAATGAAGCAGAAGATGCAGTAGGAAAAATTCAGCACAGAATAAATAAAGAGGTAGTACAGGAATACCTGGCTACTTTTAGTTAATTCAAATCTCCAAGGCCTGATGAACTGCATCCCAGGGTATTAAAACAACTGGCAGAAGTAATCTGAGAACCACTTTCCCTTTAAATCCCCCCAAATCCATGCCGAATTTAGGCAAACAAACAACGCGGCTGTCAATGCTGCTTTCCCTCCCCTCCCCTCCCCCTGCTTGCCACTCCCCCCACCTACAGGCCAAAAAAGGAAAAAAATGCAAAAAAATGCAAATGAACCTCAAGGGTACCCTGAGATATGAAGAGTGAGGTCAAGGGTACCGCGACGTCGAAAAGGTTGGGAAACACTGATCTAGAAGGACCATTTTGACCTGGAAACTCTACAAAACAGCTTAGTTTTATCCTTCGGATAATGGCCAGCAAAAAAGGTAACCCCCACCCCCATCTTGTAAGGCAGGCCATGCCAAAGATCTCAATATGGACCACAAAGGAACTCAATGACTTGACAGAAAGGAACACAAAGAGAAACGGGCGAGATGGAACTAACTGATACACACAGGCTCAAATAAGGAGAAAAGGCTCCTGAGATCCGAGGTACTGAAGACCATTAAAGGCAAGAATCAGCAATACGTTCGCAGCCAATTAAGTGGAGGAGTTTATATAATCTAATTGGCCAATGCCAGTCAACAGACAGTTTGTCGCTTTTTCTACCATTTTGTGTTTCTGAGTTTTGTGTTTCTGAGTTACTTTAAAGGTCGCCCCATGTAGGGTGTGTTGCAGTAGTCCAGTCTCAAGGTTGAAGTAGCATGAATCAGCAGCACAAAGGAGTGACAATTTCTGAGCCAGGGTTGTGTAGTAGTCAAAAGCACAGTAGTGGGATGGAATCCCTACTTTGCCAAAAGAGCTTGTGGGGAGATCGAGGCCAGTCATACCCTCTCCTACTAATCTACCTCTCGAGGGGTTGGGGAAGATAAAATGGAGGATACGAGATTGTTGTAAGCTACTTTGGGTTCCCAGTGAGGGGCAGTAAAGATTTCCTCCAAAATCATATCGTAGTAGAGTGTCTTATGATAACAGTGCTGAAAAAAATGAATATGGGAGATCAATTTATGAACATGATTGAAAGCATATGTAAAGAACAATATGCAAGATTGAAAATAAACGGAAGGCTAGCTGATAAATTTAGCATTAATAAAGGTACAAGGCAGGGTTGCCCGATATCACCCCTTCTATTTAATATAACTCTTGAGGTTCTATTGAATAGATTAAGGGCTGACACCTCTATTGAATAGATTAAGAGCTGACGCAACTTTTAATTCTTTTTTAAGGTTAACGGCAATGTAGCAAGGTTGATATGTAAGATTATTGAAAGTTTGTAACGATGTTTATACTTTTAATAAAAATTGAAACCTCCCCCCACCAAAATCAATAAGTCAAAATTTACAAATTCACCCAGGTGAGTACTTCTGCAAACTTAACTTTTGCTCTATTAACAGTTATTCCAAGGGAGCTGACAGTCACAACAGCTGTCTTTGATTCATTCCAGAAAAAGATCCAGTTCCCGGAAGCCATTTCGTTATCACTTTTTTTTTTTAATTGCCGAAAGAAACTAAGCTATTTTTTTTAAAGCACCCAGACTGATATCATTCATGTAGGACATTATTAAGTGCTGTATTATCAAGCAGATTACACTCTTATTACTTGAGAACGCTAATTATAGCATTTGTGGTTAGATGTTAATATGATGCAAGCACTGTTATTTTGAATATTACAGATGGGCACCCTGACGTCTTGGTATAAATGCTCAAGCTCTCTTTATCATAAACTGCGGCAGTGGGGGGGGGGGGAGGAATCTACAGACACGCTTATTAAAATAAAGTTTTTTTAAAAAAATGGAGGAAAACATTTCCCTGCTTTGATTTTTTTATCCTTTTTTAAAACATTTGTGGCCATCTTTCCTATCTACATATTTTTTAGTCGCAGTGCATGTAATTTGAATTTGATTGCGACAGACCAGAACACCAGCTACTTTGATTAAGTGTGAGTGATTACAGAAAAATCATATATATATATATATATATACACACACACACACACACACACACACACACACACACACACACACACACACACACACACACACGGACGTACACACACAATTTTCAAGTATATCATGCCTACATAAATCTCAATACTGTAGAAGGCTGAGGGTCATAAGTATGCTTGATTGGAAGCAACTTTATTGAAATAAATTGGGCTCACCGCCAGCATCTAATCGTGTTTGCTCAGAAATAAGTCCCATAGATTTCAAAAGGACTGGCTTGCAAGCAGGCTTAGGATTCCATCAATAGAAGAAGAAGAAGAAGAAGAAGAGTTTGGATTTATATCCCCCCTTTCTCTCCTGCAGGAGACTCAGAGGGGCTTACAATCTCCTTGCCCTTCCCCCCTCACAACAAACACCATGTGAGGTGGGTGGGGCTGAGAGAGCTCCGAGAAGCTGTGACTAGCCCAAGATCACCCAGCTGGCGTGCGTGGGAGTGCACAGGCTAATCTGAAGTCCCCAGATAAGCCTCCACAGCTCAGGCGGCAGAGCTGGGAATCAAACCCGGTTCCTCCAGATTAGATACACGAGTTCTTAACCTCCTACGCCACTGCTGCTCCTGTTCAATAGGGTCTGTTCACATGTCCAAATTGACATGCTGGCAATTTCAGTCCCGAGTGCCTCCTTTGGGGACTTTAGAAGTGGTGATGTACAGAATCTGTATTTATTACAGGGCTTATATAAAGAAACATTTTTGTACTTAAGTACTCAAAAGATAAAACACTAGAACAAGAAGTAAGAAATGGGACAAATTTGCCCCCAGAATTGTCGCCTGATGGCAAATAGTTCCTATTGCAGGTTTTCTGGGCTATCTGGCTTTGCCCACAACTGTGGCCGGCATTTGTGCCTGGTGGGCGAAATGTTGGGCGCTAAAACCACCAGACCACAGTCACACAGACAGGGTAACCCACCATAGCCTGTTGATTTGGATGTAAAAGCCTTTGCCAATGCAGAACATTTTGCGTACTGTTGAGAGCCAGCGTAGTGTAGTGGTTAAGAGCAGATGCACTCTAATCTGGAGAACCTGGTTTGATTCCCCACTCTGCCACTTGAGCTGTGAAGGCTTATCTGGTGAACCAGATTAGCTTGTGCACTTTAGCACATACCAGCTGGGTGACCTTGGGCAAGTCACAGTTCTTTGGAGCTCTCTCAGCATCCACCCACCTCACAGGGTGTTTGTTGGGGGGGGGGAGGGAAAGGAGATTGTAAGCCCCTTTGAGTCTCCTTACAAGAGAGAAAGGCTGGATATAAATCCAAACTCCTCTTCATTCTCCTTCTTCTAATGTTTTGAGAATATATACTGCTCAGTGGTTGGATTCTGGGGTAAAGAATCTGGGTAGCTGTCAGCTGATATTCAGGAACAGTCACAGCTTGGCAAACTGTCCGTCATGCAGTTATCTCTTTTTGACAGTATCTTATTGCTGACAGGAGGCAGCAGCAATGTCTGATAGTTACCAGTCGCCGTTTCAGAGCTTATTTGACAACTAATATCCCAAACAGTCCATATTCAATAGTATCTGACTTGTAAATTCCATTCTTGCTGCCCATTCATTTAACCAATCGAGAAATAATAAGAGATGAAACAAAGGCTCATTCCGCACATGCAGAATCATGCACTTTCAAACTGCTTTCAGTGCTCTTTGAAGCTGTGCGGAATAGCAAAATCCACTTGCAAACAGTTGTGAAAGTGGTTTGAAAACGCATTATTTTGCGTGTGCGGAAGGGGCCAAAGTCAAACAGCTGGATTTTAGATTTGTAAAATTATATTTTAAATTTTTGATAATTTAATGTCGCATGTTCGTGTCGTCATGATATGTTGTGAAATTCTAAAGTACGCTTAAGATTCCATTTCATTTGAAACCACCCCTGTTATTCTCTTATCCTGAGAACCCTACAGGGTCACCATAACCGAGCTGCAACTTGACACACACACAAAATAACTTAATTCGTTTTCTCCAGGCTAGAAGGTTCCCCTACGGCTGATGGATTTAAAGAGTTTGCCCCAGCAGAATTGGGCATGATGGGCATATTGTATGGTACTCTTTATGAGGAAATAACTTTGTGTGGAAGTCCTGGAGGTCCATCTAAGCAACTCTTCAACAAATAATCTCAGTCATTAAAGAAAAAAGCTTTATAACTGTTATTTGGAAGCTTGACAGTACATTTGTACTCTTGAAGTTTGACGGTACATTCATGTTTTAATTTTGACCACCGAAGAAGGTCGTTTGGCCAAGACACATCTGTTTGCTAGGGTCAAAAAAGTGTCCTATGGAACCCCTCTGTGTACTGTAAGTTGAGTCGGCCCGCGAGGGTCGCAAGGAAGAGGCGAGACGCAGCGATATCATCCGGTGGAGAGAGCCAGTGGCAGGAAGCGTGATCCGTGGATCTGGCAACTCTGCTGTGGTCTGGTCCCTGGCACCTTTTATTAGGATTTCATAAGAGGCGGGACGGAGGCGGGAGAGCGGGAAAATACGGTACAGTACATGACTCATGGGTTGGGTTGCCTACGTGAGAGAGGAAACGTTCCTGTCTGGGCCTAATCCATACCTGGGGGCTTGCGCCCCTTTGTCCCTTTGTCTGGGATGTCTTGTGACGGTGAGTCAGGCATCTCATGACCTATGACTCACGGGGGCCTGGGGACAGGTGAGCGTGTGCACCCAGAAGGGCACAGATGGCACAGGCATTCCTGCGCTCTTTCTGAGGCTCTGCTGGGTTCGCGGGGCTCATCCCTACAGTAAGTGTTATTTTGTATGTTTGAGGTAAGCTATTGTGGGCCTTTTCTATGTGTAGTTTATTTTAATGTGTAATAAATACATATGTGGTTTTGACATTCAGTAGTTGTACATTTATTGGCCCTGTAAAGATTTTCTGGATCTTCTAGGAGTTTTGTAGGGTTACATTTGTTCCCCTCTTTTGTTTGTGCACCCACAAAATAGCACCAACCATGTGCAAGCTGAGGAAGAGTTTTTGGAACACTCGAAAATTTGCATGTAGTTTTCTGCTGTTTCGGTTGGTTGAAGTGAAAGGCATTACGTAGGTTTCGAGTTTTGATCTTCTAGTCTGCATGTGCCATCGCATGGGCTGGACCTGTTTTTTTTCTGACTGTTGAGAGAGCTGAGCAAACACACTCACTCACCTGGGCTGATTTGTTCTCGTGACAAGCTTTGTGTGTCTCGTCAGGGTTCAGTTAGACAACGTTCAGGACTTACCGGAGCTGAGTGCCATGTTGCTACTGGCTAGCGTGCCATCAAAGCCACAAATTCTTTCTCTTCAGGGATATTGCTGAGGGAGTCAAGGTGTTGGGCATGATGACTGAGCTGTAACGAGTGCTCAAATAAACGATATCCAAGTGTTGGCTCTTGGTCTGAGTTTGGGCGTGTTCACCTGGAACCACTGTGGATTCAAGGTGGGGTTTTCCTGACAGCCAGGCTGAAGACATGCTGGTTGAAGTGATGCTGGTTGGGAAGGAGGAGATCTTGAAGGACACTGTGCTTCCCACTTTTAGTGGGATTTAGCTGACCCTATCTGACTTAAGAGTCTAGGGGCGATTCCGCACATGAGTAAAATAGGTTCGACCCAGTTCCCTGAGAAGGGTACTAACCTAGGTCGAAGACATTGTTGTTCCCCACTGCAACCAGCTTGATCCCAGCTTCTAGTTGCTGAATCATCCTGCGCTTCTTTCGCTGTCTTCCGCTCCGATTATTACTGTTCCCACGGCCATGTTCCATCTTTATCCTCACACATTACTATAAAAAACTGCCACAGGAAATTTGTGGGGCGACAAAGGTGGCATTTTTTGATTGGCCAGCTGTACGCATGCCTGAAACACTCAGCTGTGATTGGCTGAATGGGGGACTCCTGGCACCAGAGATTCCGCACTTTACTGGAATCGAGCTGAGGTTGAGCGTGCTTCCCTGAAAAAGTAGTAGTTCCCAACTGGAGTCGGAAATTTGACTGTTACATGGGGCGAAGCTGGTACAAAACCACGTCGATCCCAGTGGTTGTGCGGAGCTTGAACTTAGGTCGATAACGCAAGTGCGGAATTGACCTAGGGGTGATATTGGATCCAGAATTGCTACTGGAGAAGTAAGTTAATGCGGCTGCAAAAAAAAAACACGCTTTCTTCCAACTCAGAAGATGGCCCCTTACCTTGACACAGCTAATCTGGCTACCTGGCTCCATGCCATGGGCAACATCAGCACTAGGCTGCTGCTGTGAATTTTTCATAGGTCTTCCCTCAAAATCAACACAGCATGCAAATTATTCACATTTTGTAGTCACTACTTTGGATGTCCATCAGTTACTGGGTTCTGTTCAATGCCATCACATCCATTGTGCTTCACCTTTACTCATTGTAGCGGTGACTTCTGTAGGTGCCACCCTGGAAATGGGCAAAATTGACAACTGGCCATACATGTGTATTACCTATTATGGCCCCCACTTTGTGGAATGGTATGTCTGACGAGGTCAGGAAGGCTCCAACCCCCTTGGCTTCCTGCCAACCATTCAAAACTGAACTATCCAGGTAGTCTTTTTCACCCAGGGGATAGGGCTATGCTGTAATGAAATGTTTCAGCCATAAGTCAGATGTCACTTGATGGCACTTTCTACCACCAATCTGCCTTTAGTTCCAGTCAGTGGGCAAGTAAGTAAGTAAGTAAGTAAGTAAGTAAGTAAGTAAGTAAGTAAGTATGTATGTATGTATGTATGTATGTATGTATGTATGTATGTGGCGTAGGAGGTTAAGAGCTCATGTATCTAATCTGGAGGAACCGGGTTTGATTCCCTGCTCTGCCTCCTGAGCTGTGGAGGCTTATCTGGGGAATTCAGATTAGCCTGTACACTCCCACACACGCCAGCTGGGTGACCTTGGGCTAGTCACAGCTTCTCGGAGCTCTTTCAGCCCCACCTACCTCACAGGGTGTTTGTTGTGAGGGGGGAAGGGCAAGGAGATTGTAAGCCCCTTTGAGTCTCCTACAGGAGAGAAAGGGGGGGGGGATATAAATCCAAACTCTTCTTCTTCTCTTCTATGTATGTATGTATGTATGTATGTATGTATGTATGTATGTATGAATGAATGAATGAATGAATGAATGAATGAATGAATGAATGAATGAATGAGAAATTGCTCATCTTGACCCACTATCCAGCCTAATAAAAACAGGGAGGGAAGGTAGGTTATGAACAATGGAAATGAAAACGTTTCCTCCTGGCAACATTGAGGTGATCGTAGCTTCTTCTAGCCCCAACATATCTATGAAAAATGGCTGGGTAGATTTTCCTGCATCCCATCTTAGTCAGCTTTTGGTGCAATTTCTTAGGAGCTCAACCAGGAAAATTGAGGTCAGTATGCCATCTGTATTCTTCTGTGTCGTTGAGAGAGGGGGAAAAATTACAGCTTGATTTTTCTTACCCCTCCAATGATGAAAAAGAAATACCAAAAGAAGACATTTTTGGTCGTTGCAAGAAAATAGTATTTCTGGGTAATGTACTTTCCCAATGACAGCATAGCATTTTTGTGAAAGCTTTCAGCTTTCCGAAAGGTTTTGCCAACAGTTGTTCGCCCGGCTTTCGACAAGGTAAACCTGGCCCACCCTTCTCCCCTTTGGGTCACTCCAATCATGTTATTTTTCCCATAATGCCAGACATAATGGAGTAGGCAGGAAGTGAAAGTAACTGTTATAAGCGCTGCACTCCTGCCTTTTGTTTGCTTGTCTTTTAACTACCTTAAACTACTTCCTCCTCATCATTATAACAATGGGATGAAATGGTTCTTTTATAAACGTTCCTGCAGTAAAGGCAGACAACAAAGGTTGCTGCAACCTATTATTATGACCTTTCTCTCCTCGGTAATTGTTTAGCAATTTGTACCTGGAGAACCCATGCGGTGCCTAGTGTGCCACACAAGATACAGGGAAAGAGGTTTAGGGACAGCGCGTATAATTATTAAGTACCACTATTACAGGGGAGCGAAACCCAGATGCTGTAAAAAGCATCAAGTTGGAAGATCAACACTGGGATTAATTACTCTCTGTGTATAATAATTATCATAAGAATAATAATCAGAAGGGACTAAAAAGCATTTTTAAAAATGTCAGGGGCTGTCTTTCTTGGTGGCATCTAATGGCTCCAGACAACTGTTATTCAGGGGTACACAGCCTCCCCAAATAGTCCTCCCTCGGCCCAAGAGACATCTGGTGAGCCAGGGTTTTTTGGCCCTGGTTCCAGCCTGGAGGAACAAATTACCAGCTGAGGTTAGAGCCCCGCGGAAACTGTCTTCATTCCACAGGGCTTGTAAAACCTGGTTGTCCCACCAGGCCTTTTCCAACTAGCCAGCCGGTACCAACAGCTCCTCTTGGCTTCCGGAACCGGGTGGGAGGAAGGAGGAGTAGGGACGGGATGGCTGGATTCTTTTAAGTTGCCATCTATTTTTAATTTTTTATAAGCTATTTATTAATCTACTGTTTCAGCATGTGATAGGCATTTCATAGTCTTAATGCTTAACGTTATTTAATGTTTTTTTTTGTCTTTTTAATTGTTGTAACCCGCCTTGAGCCCCTGGGATAGGGCCGGATAAAAATGTGATAAAATAAACAATAACAAATCGATTTCGAATACCTTTAATGGCATATAAATAGTTTAACATTAACATTGCAAGATAATAACAGCCTTTACAACTTCTGACGAGTTAAAATAACACCATTTTAAAATTTAGCCACCGCTTCCAACAGCTCGTACCGTGTTTCCCCGAATATAAGACAGTGTCTTATATTAATTTTTGCTCCCAAATATGCGCTATGTCTTATTTTCAGGGGATGTCTTATTTTTCTGTGTTCTGTTCATCGGGCATGCTTCCAAACAAAAACTTTGCTATGTCTTACTTTCGGGGGATGCCTTATATTTTGCACTTCAGCAAAACCTCTACTATGTCTTATTTTGGGGGGATGTCTTATATTCAGGGAAACAGGGTAGTTGTGGCTGTTTAAAAGATATATAACCTTCTGTTTATCTGTCATGCCTTCACTTCCATGCAGGAAGGGGATTATGTGCTTCTTCCTACCTATCTCATAAAAAGGACAATCCAACAGCATATGAGATACTGTTTCCACAGAACCCATGCCACACGGGCATTTCCTTTCTTTATGTGGAATTCCAAGGTGGCGTCCAAGGCTAAAGGAGGAAGGCAGGGCATTACACCTAAGATGATTGCTCTACACCACCGGGCCTCAACCAGAAGATAAAGGTACCGGGCTACAATTAATCTATCCACAGGTATTCCCAGAGAGATTCCCAGGTATTCCCAATAACAAATCAAATGTGGAGGTCCTGCACAGTTAGCATGGTTGTTTCAGCTGCCTTCCATGCATTTGACTTACGAAAAAGAAAAGAGGGCACTGTGGCTTTGTGGCAAACTATCTTTTTTTAAAATACAATTTTATTAATATAAAAACATACATACCGACAAATAAAGGATTGTGAATTACATGTAGGAAGCAATTCTCTTATCCAATTACACTTTGGTATTGCCGGCTTAGTTTGGTGACCTGTCAGCGCCCCTTCATCGGTATGTCATCTGTCAATCATGTGCAGGAGGCCACGGAGAAGACTCTTGGAAGGAGCTGTGGTTTAGTGGCAGAGCAGTGGTTCTCAACCTTCCTAATGCCACGACCTTTTAATACAGTTCCTCATGCTGTGGTGACACTCAACCGCCTGGAGATGGATAGAGGAGCGGTGTCTCGGTTCCTAAGACCATCAGAAATATGTGTTTTCCGTTGGTCTTAGGCGACCCCCATGAAAGGGGTCACGACCCACAGGTTGAGAACCACTGTGGCAGAGCTTCTGCTTCGCGTGCAGAAGGTACCAACAGGTCTTGGCATCTCCAGTTGAAAGTATCTGTGGGTTTATATACTTTCAACTGGACTCTGTCTGAGACCCTGAAGAGCCACTGCCCATCTGCATGGACAATATTGGTCTCAACGATGGTCTGTTTCAGTGTAAAACAGTTTCATGAGAATTCAAGATGGAGGCTAGTTAGTTAGTTATGCTGAATGAGTTAGTTGAGTCCATCATCCCCTGTGTAGCCTGCTGTGATTGGCAGCAAGATTGCAAGGTCTTTGGGAAGGTTTTTCCCAAATCTTGCTTGTCAAGATCTGTGGTTATGCAGATAAAATCCCCCAAGTGTTGGATTGCTGCACACTACCACAGCAGCCGCAGGGCAATAGTTAAAGCAGGGGTATCCTACTCTGGCCCTCCAGCTGTTCATGGACTACTATTCCCATCAGCCCTTGTCAGAGAGAGAGAGAGAGAGAGAGAGAGAGACAGACAGACAGACAGACAGACAGACCTAACCCAGGCTTTGGGGTGGTAGCAACCCTGTTATTCAGGCAGGATAAACAACAATGCAGAAAAAAATGAAAGAAGTAACTGTTGACACTGATAGAACTAATTTATGGTTTAGGCTAGCCATGTCAAGTGATCATTGATCATCCAATCAGGGTCTGCCTTGATCAGAAAGTTCTAGATGAAGAGTAACTCTACTCCTCCCTCCTGAAAGGAAGCCTTTCCAATTAGCATCTTTAGCTGACCAGCTCCAACTGGCTGAAATTAATGGAGATGATGGCGTACTTTCTAACAAGCGCTATGACCTTGAAGAGCCAGTACACTCATTCCCAATTAATAAACACTTGCTTTCTAAACCCACTGAGCTCGTGAGAAGGAAAAAGGATTATTTTTTTTGCCAGGCCTTACAGCAAACAAGATGGACTCTCTCTTGACAACACACACAATTTAAATACAGCAACAACTTGGGCCAGTCTTTACTATACTAGTCCAGTTCATTGAAAAGGAATTACTCATGGATAAAGAGCCAAAGGCTATGAGTCCTTCGGTTCTTGCCCTTTGGTCAGCTTTGGTCCATGTCCAAATTTATCCCTGGGGACAGGAAGAGCAGGAAAGAAAGCACAACTCAGGTGTTGTAACTAGTAGCAGCGGTCTTTCCCCAGAGGCGTAGCTCCAAGGGGGTGGGGGGCGCGTGATGCACCGGGCACGCGCCCCTGTGGGGGTATGGCAAGGGCGTTCCAGGGTGTGACAGGGCGTTCCGGGGTGGGACGGGGGCGTTCCGGGGCATCACGCGCCCCCATCTTTCCCTTACACTGCCTTCCCCGCTCACCCAGCCTTTGGCCATCCCAAAGTTTAAACACTCCATGATGGGGTCGAAGGGGAACTCTCAGGAAAGGGGAAAGCTTGCTGGGCTGGCTGTTGGTTGGACACAACTTTTCAACAGTTCGAAATGCACCTTTCCCCCCTCCTTATCCTTCAGGAGACAACCTGCTACAGGTGTATATTTTCTTTCTATTCATTGCATGTGTGGGCGTACCGATAAATATACCCATGTAGGTTAACACCATCAGTTCATTTCCATACAAAAGAACATGCATCGGGAAATGTGTGCCTATCAGTTCGACAAATTAAAGAAAGCTAAACAGGCATCCCTTATTAACATGTGAACCGCCGAAAAGATACTACCCTAGTTCCAGCTCAGCAAACAACCAATTATTATTTTCCGCCGCTTTATTAATGCTCTAGAATATGCAAAATTGACTGGGAGCAAGCTGAATTTTAAAGTTAAGCAGAAAGAGTGTAAAATTAAGCTGTCAACATGCGGGGGGTGGGGTGGGGGAGGAATCCAATGCAGAGATGTATCCCCCCTCCCACTTGTTTTCACTCACCTGTTCTCCTCCCCCTCCTCTCCTGGTCCCCTATAAACTCAGGAAACCTTTAGCCGCCTTGCTAGAGGCTGGGAAACAAACTTTGAGTCATTCCTTTCTGGCGATGTCAGATTTCCTAGCATGCTATTAGCGACGTATGTGACAACGGCGCCATCAGCCAACGTATCATTGCCGTTTCAAACTGTTACCAGAGCTGTTGACACAGAATATTGTGTCTGTCGACAGCTCCAATTAGTTGGCGTGTCTAACGACTGACAGTACAATCCACTTTTGTTTATGAAGACGGTGTGCGCTGTATCTCACTCTTACAACCTTCAGTAGCAGACAGATGGGTAGAACTATAAATCTTCAATGGAAGGTGGGTGATATTCTGCCTGGCAAATCGGCATGTGCAGAGCCGAGCCAACAGCCCTTTTGTCTGCTCGCGGCAATGACGGGAAGATTCCTCCCAGCTGTCAAGTTTATGGGAATGAATATGTATAAAATGCGTTTGATATATACATCCAAGGGTTGTGTGTATGCATGTGTGGCAAGGATTCTTCCCTTCTGGGGTGGAAGAGAAGGAAATGCTGCTCCGGATCTTAACATGCCTTCTTTTTTATTGGCACTTGCTGAATAAAATGTTATGCAACCATTTGAATGTGTCTTGCACCACGGCCCCTTCTGCACATGAAGAATAATGCACTTTCAATCCACTTTCGATGCAGTCTGCAGCTGGATTTCACTGTGTGGAATGCCAAAACCTACTTTTAAACAATTGTTGAAGTGGATCAAAAGTGCATTATTCTGCATGCGTGGAAGTAAAATGTTCATCCACTCAGTTTAGTAGTATCTTATCTGATATGGGCCTCTGTCTTTCTCAGCCCTGTTACTTTTCAACTCTAGCAATTGAATTAGAACTCTAGTGGAACTGATCTATGAAGTCTGGTGATCAGTCATGATTCTGGGAGATCTCCAGCCCCCACTAGCCCCCACCAGGGCACTGGCAATCCTATATATTATTACAGCCAGTCAGTGGTGGGATCCAAAAATTTTAGTAACAGGTTCCCACGGTGGTGGGATTCAAACTGTGACGTAGTGCCAATGGAGCTGGGTGGGGCACGACGGGGGTGTGGCCAAGCATTCCTGGGCGGGGCATTCCTGGGCGGGGCTGTGGCAAAGATGCAGCCGCTGCGCCAGTCCTTGGGCAGGAAACGAATGCACGCAGGCGCTGGCTGCCACGCACGCTGGTGCACCTCCTGCTAGACTGCTTCAAGTTCTGCGCACTACTGCTGAGAGGAGGGGCGTAACTAAGGCAAAAATCACGTGGCAAAATCACCAATTAGTAACCCCCTCTCAGCACACACAAATAATTAGTAACCTACTCTCGGGAACCTGTGAGAACCTGCTGGATCCTACCTCTGCAGCCAGTACGGTGTGAATTATGAGCTGGGAACTTCATGGCCTTGAACTATGCAAACAGCCTTGTTAGCTGGACACTATGCCCGAACTCCAATGGTCTCTTGCCTTTGTGTTTGTGGAGTTTCAGAACTGAGGACCTGCCTCATTATATATTATATCGTCCTCTCTATAAAGAACCCAGATCTAAATTTCTTGCTGCCTTTTTAAACTAATAATAATCTCTTTAGTGACTTGGAGAAGCTTTCTTTTCTCTTTTCTGATAATGGGTCTTCTATTTCCTATAAAATGTCACTTTTGCCCTGGCGACTAAGAAAACTCAAGCCGGAACTGTATCTAATTTGGGCCAATACCTGCATTTGATTGTTACGTTTGTTTTTGTATTTGATTTTATCTGTTTTGAAGTTATATTTCATTTTATTCTTGTTCATTGAGACAATTTGTTTGGAATGGCCTTTAACCATAGACAGAATTTGGGCCAGTACCTGCATTTGATTGTTAAATTTGTTTTTGTATTTGATTTTATCTGTTTTGAAGTTATATTTCATTTTATTCTTGATCATTGTGACCATTTGTTTGGAATGACCTTTAACCATAGACAGAAGAAGAAGACTACTTTTCTCTCCTGTAAGGAGACTCAGAGAGGCTTACAAACTCCTTTCCCTTCTGGTTCTGGTGGGTTTTCCGGGCTGTGTGGCCGTGGTCTGGTGGATCTTGCTCCTAACATTTCGCCTGCATCTGCGGCTGGAATCTTCAGAGGTGTATCACAGAGGGAAATCTGTTACACACTGTCCCTTTCCCTTCCTCTCCTCCAAACAGACACCTTTAGGAGTAGGTAGGGCTGAGAGAGTTCTGAGAGAACTGTGACTCACCCAAGGTTACCCAGCAAGAATGTGGGAGTGAGTGAAAAATCCAGTTCCCCAGAGTCTGCCACTCATGTGGAGGAGTGGGCAATCAAACCCAGTTTTCCAGATTACAGCCCACCTCCTACACCATGCTGGCTCTCACAATAAACTATACCTGTCCTGTCCTGTTTAAGAAGTCAGGATGTGTTGCCCTCCCAGTGGAGGGCACTGTACTGCATTTGCCACTGTACTTCCCAACCTGGAACTGGCAACGTAAGAATAGGACTAATAATCTAATAATCTAATTATTATTAGATACTAGTGGTACCCAGCCATGCGTTGCTGTGGTTTATTGTGGTGAAATGGGAAAGGAACAGATGCTGACCCTTCCCTCTCCCTCCGCTAGGGTGGGTGGGTCATATCCAGATGTGGGCCCCTTCCCTCCCCTCTCTTGCATGCCACGCCTCCCTCCCTCTCTCCCCTCCCTCACTTCTCTTCCCTTGCATGCCACGCCTCCCCCTCCCTCCCTTCCCTCTCCCCCATGTGTATGTATGTGTATGTGTTTCACTTTCACTCGAGTTATTGCCTATGTACTGTTTTCACTGCTCATATCTGGCCATCTGAGCGAACATTCTAAGCTGCACAAACATTCTAAGGGTGACAGTTACACACAGGCAGCTGCATGTCCTTCACCATGGAGCACCAGGAAAAAGGTGTTTTATCTAGGCCAGGTGTGAAATTTTAGGTATGTGAACATCTATAAACACTCTCACCTGGCTGACTACAGTGGCTGGGAATTTTCAGAGGAATTGGCCCAGCAATTACTGAGTTATACTATCACTAACAAATACACAGTTAGCTTTTTATATATATAGATAATCCTCCTACATCTCTGGAACGTGAGCCCTTCTTGGGTGGTTTCATGGGAGCCTCAGTAATCCCACACTAAAGCTAGCTATTGGTAGAAGCCCTTCATGGCTCTGCCGGTCTACCCTGAAGACAGAAGACCGATGATTTGTTGGTATGTCTGGTGTGGGCCTAAAGTTCTTCCGGAATTACAACTGATCTCTTACCGCCACGGAAATTTACCATCATCTAAAGATCAGACTGTATGACCAGGAATACCAGTCTCTCCTGAGTGCTGCGCAAAGCTCCTGTTCCCCTCTATACTTTGGGATCACACCCCCAAAATCTGGCCCTGCTGTATATTTAGAACAGCTTGTTAATTATAAGTGCAGATGGGTCATGACAAGAGCAAGGTGCAACTCATTCCCCTCTGCCTATCTTCAAGGTCGTTTCCTTAACATCCCACAAAGTGAGCGTTGTTGTCGGTACTGTCCCAACGCTATGGACTCAATCCCTCATATCCTGCTTTACTGTTCGAGGTACAATGATATTAGAACCGATCTGGGAGCTTTATTACCTCTAGAATTTATGTTTCTCTCAGACAAACTAGAAATGCCTAAGCTATTGAACAGCCCTAATGTAGAAATTTCTGAAGCAGTTGCAAATGCCTTAACAGACCAGGTGATCGGGAGCAACAGCCGCAGAAGGCCATTGCGTTCACATCTTACATGTGAGCTCCCAAAAGCACCTGGTGTTTACATGTGAGCTCCCAAAAGCACTGCGAGTAGCAGAATGCTGGACTAGATGGACTTTGGTCTGATCCAGCTGGCTTGTTCTTATGTTCTTATGTACATTTTTAGTCCATGTTCTACATGATATATAACAATGATCCTGTTTTTGTACTTGGAATGTTCGCTACTTATGGTTTTATGCCTATTAAAGGTTTTTGGATTGGATTGGATACAACTGATCTTCAGACTACAGAGATCAGTTTCCTGGGAGCAAATGGCTACTTTGGAGGGTGGTCTGTCGGACATTATCCCTCACAGAGGACCCTTCCCGCTCCAGAACCCATCCTCTCCAGGTTCCGTCTCTAAAAGTACAGGAATCCCCCAACCCAGAGTTGGCAGCCCTGTGTGAACTCCACAACACCTCGAGCAACAAAGAAAAGAATTCCAGAAGGCCCAGTCAAATCTCCGGACGGTTTGAACGTCCTCAGAGCAGATCTTGGGCAGCTTAATGCAGAGACAAAAGGGTCTCTCGTGTGGTTTGCTGCAGTTCTTGTTACAAAGATGAAAATACTCCTCAATTAATGCGACTGGGAATTGGGCATACCGATCGCGTGCATTACGACGGCGAGCGGAAATCTAAAGCAATTCACTCGCTTATCCTGAGGTTCTCGCTATCTCTGCGGGAGTTTGGTGAGGACGGGAAGGGGATTCATTAATGGCTGCGCGTCACGGTTTGGAGATGTCCAGACTCATTACGGTCACTGGTCCAGGGCCCAGTAGGGGTGCATCTGTTGTTCAGCCATCCTGGCACGATGGCTGGGAGAACCACGGCCTGTGTCCACAGCTGGCTCTTGCAAGAAACGCTGCAGTGAATACAATATATGCTAGAAGCAAGGCAGGATTGGTATCAAAATCCTGCATGCCCAGTTTCCTGTGTAATGGAATAATATTATTATGAATGATGGAAGAGAAGAATCATTTAGGAACAGAACTGAGAGACATTATATATATATATTCCTCCAGCAGTGGCGTAGTGGATAAGAGCAGGTGCACTCTTATCTGGAGGAACCGGGTTTGATTCCCAGCTCTGCCGCTTGAGCTGTGGAGGCTTCTCTGGGGAATTCAGATTAGCCTGTGCACTCCCACACACACCAGCTGGGTGACCTTGGGCTAGTCACAGCTTCTCAAAGCTCTCTCAGCCCCACTCACCTCACAGGGTGTTTGTTGTGAGAGGGGAAGGGCAAGGAGATTGTAAGCCCCTTTGAGTCTCCTACAGGAGAGAAAGGGGGGATATAAATCCCAACTCCTCCTCCTCCTCCTCCTCCTCCTCCTCCTCCTCCTCCTCCTCCTCCTTCTTCTTCTTCTTCTTCTTCTTCTTCTTCTTCTCTATCCACCAGCCCAAAAGAATGCCCCTGACCCACATCCCATGCAACAAAGCCATTCCTCTCCTTGGTCCATTTTTCTTCTTTGTTGTAAGGCATGATATAGAAAAGAAATTAAAAGAAATTAAAAGATATTCACAGGAATATTGTAGTAGTTCCTGTTAGACCACAAATGCCTAGAAGGGAAAAAAGTACTACATCTGGAACTGCAGATATATTTATTAATTTTGCATATATCCAGGAAGTTTGATATAACAAATGCCTGGCACAACGCTATGGCCTGCATCAGAAAGGACGTTATTTATTAGTGGTCCTTGATGGTTTTTAACTCACAATTCCCCAGGGGACTGTCTACTCTTTGTCAAGTATTCCTTGATTTCTTCGGCCTGCACTTTTGAAATACCCTCAAGCTAAAATGTCACTTGTGAGGCTGGAATCCAGTTCTATTTTTGTTTGTTAAAAAAAGCCCCTCAAGTGTAACAATAAGCAAAAAGCAATAGAGAAAAATCTTTGGAAGAGAAACTCCCACAGCAAAAAAGTTGCCCATCGGCTAAATTGCTCTTTAAGACGCTACAGCAGTGGCTATAATTTCATTCACATGACTGTATGTTCTTCTGCTAAGTCCCCCAAGGCCTCTAGGGGGACTTCTGCTAAGTCCCCCAAGGCCATCTGGCTGGGACGGGGGGGGGAGGTTGGGGATTTTCAGCCGCCGGTGTGGGAGGGGGCTGTATTGGCAATTCACAGCCCCTCTTGTCCCTTGACCTCGGGGTCCCATCTGGATTTGTCTCTTTCGGATGGAGAACCCAGGTGGCTCCATATAACCCGAATCAGCGTCATCACTACCATCTAATACGATCAGGCCCGGACGGCTGGTCCCCTTCCTTTCCCAAGCTGACCTGGCCACTGTGGTCCATGCAACGGTCACCTCCAGGTTAGACTATTGCAACTCGCTCTACGCAGGCCTTCCCTTGGTTCTGATTCGGAGATTAAAAATGGTCCAGAATGCAGCGGCTCGTATGCTCACAGGGGGGTGCCATGGGAGAACATATTACCCCTGTGCTCCGCCGCTTGCACTGGTTACCGATCGAATTCCGAATCATTTTCAAGGTGTTGGTGTTAACCTTTAAGGCCTTACGCGGCCTGGGACCTCCACATTGCTCCGCTTGTGGACCGTCTTACCCCATATGTCCCAAATAGGCCTCTGCGTTCAGCAGAGGCCAACTTACCGGTGATCCCTAGCCCTTCGATGATCACGGCTGGCCTCCACCCGGGCCAAGAGGCTCCTTTACAGCTTCTGGCCCCTGCCTGAACTAGGAACGCTCTTCCAATCAGCTGTCCGGGTCTCTGCGGGATCTTGCTGAGATTCCGCAGGAGCCTGTAAGACTGAGCTGTTCCACCGGACCTTTGGGGAGACCAGCCGTTGATAAGGGGAGCCCCTCCCTCCTCCTTCTCCCTCCCGTTATGACATCATGGGAGATCCTGCCACCCCTTCCAATTGGGGTTTATGGGAATTAGGAGAGGGCGCCATCCTGAGTTAATTAATGCTGCATTTTAAATAGGGAAGGGTTTATTTTTATTCTTATTAGAGCTGTTTTAATCTATATTTATTGTATTTAAAATGTTGTTGTGCTCTATCCATGTTGTACACCGCCCTGAGCCCTTCGGGGGAGGGCGGTTTATAAACCCAAATAATAAATAAATAAATAATAAATAGGGCTGCAGTAACTCAAACCAGCTGTGAACATGGTCTGTAGCGACCCTCCAGATTTGTGGCCATCTTCATAAGCTTCCCAAGGTGTAAATCCAGCTGAGTCTCTTCAAAGGTACATCTACAGCATCTGCGTTCCTGTTGTGACTGTAGTGGGTAATCCTTCAACCCAGTGGTGGGATCCAAAAATGTTAGTAACAGGTTCCCATGGTGGTGGGATTCAAACAGTGGCGTAGCGCCAATGGGGCTGGGCGGGGCATGACGGGGACGTGGTGGGGCATTCCGGGGGCGGGGCATTAATAATTTCTCTGTTACTGTAAAAAACTCTTACTGTAAAAAAAAGTTCCTAATTTCCAGCTGGTATCTTTCTGTCCATAATTTAAACCCATTATAGCAAGTCCTATCATCTACTGCCAACAGAAATAACTAAAGAGTCCCCTGGACTCAACAGTAGTTAAAGGGTCCCTCCTCTTACGAGCCGGCAAGCTCCGGGCTACGAGAAAGAAGAAGAGAGGGGAAGGCGAGGGTGTAGAGACGGAAAAGCGGACCCAATTAGTAACCCCCTCTCGGCACACACAAATAATTAGTAACCCACTCTCGGGAACTGGTGAGAACTTGCTGGATCCCACCTCTGCTTCAACTACCTCTGTTATTTCACCAATGATTTCTAGTAATTCGTGATTTTTTAAATGAAATAGTAATGATGGAAGAAAAAAAATAGTAGTCATGTACCTTCAAAGGCTTTCGTGACCAGAATCAGCTGGCTGTTGTGAGTTTTCCAGGTAGCTTAGCCATGGTCTGGTAGTTTTTGTGCCTAATGTTTCACTTGCATTCGTGACTGGCATCTTCAGAGGCATGTCACTGTAAGATGTGCCACGGAGGAAAACACATCTTGCCTGAGATGGCTCTGAAGGTGCCAGTCACGGATGCTGGCAAAACATTAGGAGCAAAAACTACCAGACCATGGCCACGCAACCTGGAAAACGAACAGCCAAATGGTAGTTAACTGGTTAGTTAATTAGATAATAGGGCAAGATGTTTTTTCTGTGCTCTGAGAGTCTGCACCCACCCGTGGAGGTGATATGCATGGGCACAGATTCATACGGGGTTAACACAGGAAACAACCTGGGCGTAGGGTATCAGCTGACTCAATTTTTTAATTAGTACCAGAATATAGAAGTATGTGACCTGGACAGCCCTGTCTAGCCCAATCTCATCAAATCTCAGAAGTTAAGCGGGGGTCAACCCTGGTTAATACTTGGAGGGGAGACCACTATGGAAATCCAAGGTTGCTACACAGAGGCAAACCAGCTCTGTATATCACTTGCCTGGAAAACCCTTTGGGGCCACCGTACTTCAACTGCACCTTGACAGTGCTGGAAGTACAAGGTAGGTGAAGTGGAAGACCTTCAGTCTGAGACCCTGGAAAACAACTTCCTGTCAGAGTAAACAATACTAATCTTGATAGACCAACAGCCACTTTCAGTATTACGCAGGTTCATATGTTTAATGAGATAATATCAGAGGTGGGATCCAGCAGGTTCTCACAGATTCCCGAGAGTAGGTTACTAATTATTTGTGTGTGCCGAGAGGGGGTGACTAATTGGTGATTTTGCCACGTGATTTTTGCCTCAGTTACGCCCCTCCTCTCAGCAGTAGCATGCAGAACTTGAAGCAGTCTAGCAGGAGATGCACCGGCGTGCGTGGCAGCCTGCGCCTACGTGCATTCGTTTCTCGCCCAAGGACCGGCAGAGCGGCTGCGTCCTTGCCACAGTCTCGCCCAGGAATGCCCCACCCCGGAATGCATGACCTCGCCCTTGTTGTGCCCCGCCCAGCCCCATTGGCGCTACGCCACAGTTTGAATCCCACCCCCATGGGAACCTGTTACTAAAATTTTTGGATCTCACCACTGGATAATATATAGCCAGAGATGCCAACCTTTTGGAGCCTGTGGGCCCATTTGGAATTTTGACACAGCATGGGGGGGTGCAGAAACAAAATGGCAGCCTCAGGAGGCGGAGCCAGCCAGACACTGATTGCCGCAGCTTAACCTCGGTACAACAATGTAGATCCTTGTGCTGGTGTGCAGCTGCCAAAGCAACATTCTTTTTTAAACAAAAAAAACCCTGCCCAGCCAATCAAATCTCCCATAGTCAGAAACCTTGTTGGCCAAATGTCCTATCTGGTTCCACCCCCTTCCCAAAAACACTTGGTAGGTGCCAGAAAAAGATGTCATCATGGGGTGTCGTGATGCCCAAGGGCACCATGTTGGGAACTCCCGATGTAGGAATGACTTTGAATACTCCCTTCAAAGTACTGTATAAATGCTAAGGAGTATGAAGATGGTGATGAGTCTTGCAGAAGACACTTTCCCTGTGAATAAATCTCCACCGACGACAGGTGTTTTCGGTCTTGGCTCCCTGCGTTGCCTGCTACTAATCCTGAGACCTACCCTAATTCTCCGCGTTCTTCTGCCATTTTTTCCCCCTTGTAGGATAACAAGTATCTTGACTGTAATCTATTAATTGAATAATTAAGTAAACTTGTTTCCCTAGCAGTGAGAGCATATTGTTTGCACACACGGTGTCATCCCAGGCCCTCCAGCTATCGAAAGATTGCCAGATATGTTTATTAAACCCCCTGCGCTTGGAAAGAATACAGAAATCTGTCATCTGGGGTAATACAAAAGTGCCTATCTCAGCTGGAGATCGAGCGGTTATGAATAAAAGAAAGTGTTTGCATTACAGTTTGGAGATGCAAAGAGAAAAAGGCTCCCCTATGGTGCAAACTGCGTTATAACCTTCAGGCAAGGTGGGGGATCCTTGTGGCAGTGCAATGTAAATAGTAAATTTGCTAAAGCTGGGCCAGGAAGCTGGCAATGGAAAATTATTGGGAACATTTTTTTTTCTGTCCAGGGGAGTGTTCTCCCTGCTTATGTTCTCTTCACAACAATCTATGGAGGTAGGCTACATTAAGAGAGAATAACCTGTGCTTTTAGCAAACAGAAATGGGGGGCGGGGGAACTTAACCCTAAAAGAACTGAATTAAGTACCCAAAGGTAGAGAATAAATTTAAATTAAGGATCAAAGGATTCAGTTGTAAAAATTATGAAAATACTCAAAAAATACATATTTGTATCATTTTCATAACTGAACCTTTTGGCCCTTAATGTGAATTTATTCTCTGCCTTTGGGCACTTGATTCCAAGGGCTTTAAGTCCAAATGTGGTTTTGAACCAGGGGAGAAGGATCTGTTACTATAGCAGGAGACCTCATGGTCTGGGCCTTCCCTTCTCTGCTGCCACTCAACAGGCTGGCAGGGAGGGGGGAATGGGCGGCTTATCAGCATCACACTGATATATGATGGAGGGCTATCAGGTCCTTCTGGCCATCAGTGTGGGGGAGGGGCTCAGATCTTAAAGTAGTCTCCTGTGCAAGCATTGAGTCATTACTGACCCATGGTTTGATGTCACACCACGATGTTTACTAAGCAGGCTGTTTACAAGATGGTTTTCCATCGCCCTCTTCAGTTCTTCACTTTTCAGACCAGCAAGCTTGGTACTCATTTCACCAACCACAGAAGGATGGAAGGCAGAGTCAACCTTAAGTAAGGTAACCAGATGGTCACCTTTGTAAACTGGATTTGGTACGGATAAGCACGCGCACGCGAAAGTCGTTAGGAGAAAGCACGGCCTTCTGGATGCGCATTCGCTTCCTGCACCCTGTGACAGGGCGGGAAACGGGAGCACCCCAGAAAGCCATGCGCTCCTGCAGCCGCGCGCGCGGGAGGCTGCCGCGCTGCCTTGCACCCCAGGAAGCCGCAAAAAAAGCGGCAGCCTTTCAAAAAACCGGGACACTCTGAAAAAAACCCTCGGTGGCGCTTTGGGACAAATTGTTTTAAGGCGGGACTGTCCCGCCAAAAGCAGGACGTCTGGTCAGCCTAACCTTAAGGCAGCTACCTGAACCCAACTTCTGTTGGGAACAAACTCAAGTTGTTAGTGCAGCTTTGACTGCAATACTACAGCTTACCACTCTGTGCTATGGGGGATCTTGCCAGACTTTCTTTTCCATGTCACCTGTGTGATGATGTCAGCTCCTTGTGAACATGACATAGGTTGTGAACATCAGGCTTCAAAAATCCCCCCCCCAAGAAATATTAAAATGACAAAAATAAGCAGGCAAGCCAATGGAGCAAGAAAATGGCACAGAGGAGGAAGTCTCTACATCAAGAGATATCCTTGTCTTTGTATCTGTGGATCTCCCTCCATCAGGCATACACTGCAGAGCTGCCTGGGAAACATTTTAAAGAGAGGTGCACAGCTAGTAAAAACATTTCCGCATGCTCAAGTGAAACCATTTTCAAAAAAAAGAAGAGAATCCATTTAAAACATTTTCAGGATGAAAATAAAACGTTTTGGAGGGGAAAAAACATGGGCCGTTTCCGCACGGGCGGAAAATGACGGCCTGGAGACGGTAAAAACGCCGTCTCCAGGCTGCCGTTCACACGGTGGGGGGGGGTGGGGGGGGGGGGGGGTGGGGGGGGGGGGGGGTGGGGGGGGGGGGGGGGGGGGGGGGGGGGGGTTTTGGGGGGGAAGGGGGGGTGTGGGGGGTGGGGGGGGGGGAAGGGGGGGGGGGGGGAAGGGTGGAAAGGGGGGGTTGGGGGGGGGGGGAGTGGGGGGGCGGGGGGGTGGGGGGGGGGGGGGGGGGGGGGGGGGGGGGGTGGGGGGGGAGGGGGGTGCGGGGGCGGGGAGGTGGGGGGGGCGGTGGGTGCGAGGGGGGGGGGGGGGGGAGAGGGGGGGGGGGGCGGGCGGCGGGGGGGGTAGGGGGCGGGGGGGGTGGGGGGGGGGGGGGGTGGGGGGGGGGGGGGGTGGGGGGGGGGGGGGGTGGGGGGGGGGGGGGGTGGGGGGGGGGGGGGGTGGGGGGGGGGGGGGGTGGGGGGGGGGGGGGGTGGGGGGGGGGGGGGGTGGGGGGGGGGGGGGGTGGGGGGGGGGGGGGGTGGGGGGGGGGGGGGGTGGGGGGGGGGGGGGGTGGGGGGGGGGGGGGGTGGGGGGGGGGGGGGGTGGGGGGGGGGGGGGGTGGGGGGGGGGGGGGGTGGGGGGGGGGGGGGGTGGGGGGGGGGGGGGGTGGGGGGGGGGGGGGGTGGGGGGGGGGGGGGGTGGGGGGGGGGGGGGGTGGGGGGGGGGGGGGGTGGGGGGGGGGGGGGGTGGGGGGGGGGGGGGGTGGGGGGGGGGGGGGGTGGGGGGGGGGGGGGGTGGGGGGGGGGGGGGGTGGGGGGGGGGGGGGGTGGGGGGGGGGGGGGGTGGGGGGGGGGGGGGGTGGGGGGGGGGGGGGGTGGGGGGGGGGGGGGGTGGGGGGGGGGGGGGGTGGGGGGGGGGGGGGGTGGGGGGGGGGGGGGGTGGGGGGGGGGGGGGGTGGGGGGGGGGGGGGGTGGGGGGGGGGGGGGGTGGGGGGGGGGGGGGGTGGGGGGGGGGGGGGGTGGGGGGGGGGGGGGGTGGGGGGGGGGGGGGGTGGGGGGGGGGGGGGGTGGGGGGGGGGGGGGGTGGGGGGGGGGGGGGGTGGGGGGGGGGGGGGGTGGGGGGGGGGGGGGGTGGGGGGGGGGGGGGGTGGGGGGGGGGGGGGGTGGGGGGGGGGGGGGGTGGGGGGGGGGGGGGGTGGGGGGGGGGGGGGGTGGGGGGGGGGGGGGGTGGGGGGGGGGGGGGGTGGGGGGGGGGGGGGGTGGGGGGGGGGGGGGGTGGGGGGGGGGGGGGGTGGGGGGGGGGGGGGGTGGGGGGGGGGGGGGGTGGGGGGGGGGGGGGGTGGGGGGGGGGGGGGGTGGGGGGGGGGGGGGGTGGGGGGGGGGGGGGGTGGGGGGGGGGGGGGGTGGGGGGGGGGGGGGGTGGGGGGGGGGGGGGGTGGGGGGGGGGGGGGGTGGGGGGGGGGGGGGGTGGGGGGGGGGGGGGGTGGGGGGGGGGGGGGGTGGGGGGGGGGGGGGGTGGGGGGGGGGGGGGGTGGGGGGGGGGGGGGGTGGGGGGGGGGGGGGGTGGGGGGGGGGGGGGGTGGGGGGGGGGGGGGGTGGGGGGGGGGGGGGGTGGGGGGGGGGGGGGGTGGGGGGGGGGGGGGGTGGGGGGGGGGGGGGGTGGGGGGGGGGGGGGGTGGGGGGGGGGGGGGGTGGGGGGGGGGGGGGGTGGGGGGGGGGGGGGGTGGGGGGGGGGGGGGGTGGGGGGGGGGGGGGGTGGGGGGGGGGGGGGGTGGGGGGGGGGGGGGGTGGGGGGGGGGGGGGGTGGGGGGGGGGGGGGGTGGGGGGGGGGGGGGGTGGGGGGGGGGGGGGGTGGGGGGGGGGGGGGGTGGGGGGGGGGGGGGGTGGGGGGGGGGGGGGGTGGGGGGGGGGGGGGGTGGGGGGGGGGGGGGGTGGGGGGGGGGGGGGGTGGGGGGGGGGGGGGGTGGGGGGGGGGGGGGGTGGGGGGGGGGGGGGGTGGGGGGGGGGGGGGGTGGGGGGGGGGGGGGGTGGGGGGGGGGGGGGGTGGGGGGGGGGGGGGGTGGGGGGGGGGGGGGGTGGGGGGGGGGGGGGGTGGGGGGGGGGGGGGGTGGGGGGGGGGGGGGGTGGGGGGGGGGGGGGGTGGGGGGGGGGGGGGGTGGGGGGGGGGGGGGGTGGGGGGGGGGGGGGGTGGGGGGGGGGGGGGGTGGGGGGGGGGGGGGGTGGGGGGGGGGGGGGGTGGGGGGGGGGGGGGGTGGGGGGGGGGGGGGGTGGGGGGGGGGGGGGGTGGGGGGGGGGGGGGGTGGGGGGGGGGGGGGGTGGGGGGGGGGGGGGGTGGGGGGGGGGGGGGGTGGGGGGGGGGGGGGGTGGGGGGGGGGGGGGGTGGGGGGGGGGGGGGGTGGGGGGGGGGGGGGGTGGGGGGGGGGGGGGGTGGGGGGGGGGGGGGGTGGGGGGGGGGGGGGGTGGGGGGGGGGGGGGGTGGGGGGGGGGGGGGGTGGGGGGGGGGGGGGGTGGGGGGGGGGGGGGGTGGGGGGGGGGGGGGGTGGGGGGGGGGGGGGGTGGGGGGGGGGGGGGGTGGGGGGGGGGGGGGGTGGGGGGGGGGGGGGGTGGGGGGGGGGGGGGGTGGGGGGGGGGGGGGGTGGGGGGGGGGGGGGGTGGGGGGGGGGGGGGGTGGGGGGGGGGGGGGGTGGGGGGGGGGGGGGGTGGGGGGGGGGGGGGGTGGGGGGGGGGGGGGGTGGGGGGGGGGGGGGGTGGGGGGGGGGGGGGGTGGGGGGGGGGGGGGGTGGGGGGGGGGGGGGGTGGGGGGGGGGGGGGGTGGGGGGGGGGGGGGGTGGGGGGGGGGGGGGGTGGGGGGGGGGGGGGGTGGGGGGGGGGGGGGGTGGGGGGGGGGGGGGGTGGGGGGGGGGGGGGGTGGGGGGGGGGGGGGGTGGGGGGGGGGGGGGGTGGGGGGGGGGGGGGGTGGGGGGGGGGGGGGGTGGGGGGGGGGGGGGGTGGGGGGGGGGGGGGGTGGGGGGGGGGGGGGGTGGGGGGGGGGGGGGGTGGGGGGGGGGGGGGGTGGGGGGGGGGGGGGGTGGGGGGGGGGGGGGGTGGGGGGGGGGGGGGGTGGGGGGGGGGGGGGGTGGGGGGGGGGGGGGGTGGGGGGGGGGGGGGGTGGGGGGGGGGGGGGGTGGGGGGGGGGGGGGGTGGGGGGGGGGGGGGGTGGGGGGGGGGGGGGGTGGGGGGGGGGGGGGGTGGGGGGGGGGGGGGGTGGGGGGGGGGGGGGGTGGGGGGGGGGGGGGGTGGGGGGGGGGGGGGGTGGGGGGGGGGGGGGGTGGGGGGGGGGGGGGGTGGGGGGGGGGGGGGGTGGGGGGGGGGGGGGGTGGGGGGGGGGGGGGGTGGGGGGGGGGGGGGGTGGGGGGGGGGGGGGGTGGGGGGGGGGGGGGGTGGGGGGGGGGGGGGGTGGGGGGGGGGGGGGGTGGGGGGGGGGGGGGGTGGGGGGGGGGGGGGGTGGGGGGGGGGGGGGGTGGGGGGGGGGGGGGGTGGGGGGGGGGGGGGGTGGGGGGGGGGGGGGGTGGGGGGGGGGGGGGGTGGGGGGGGGGGGGGGTGGGGGGGGGGGGGGGTGGGGGGGGGGGGGGGTGGGGGGGGGGGGGGGTGGGGGGGGGGGGGGGTGGGGGGGGGGGGGGGTGGGGGGGGGGGGGGGTGGGGGGGGGGGGGGGTGGGGGGGGGGGGGGGTGGGGGGGGGGGGGGGTGGGGGGGGGGGGGGGTGGGGGGGGGGGGGGGTGGGGGGGGGGGGGGGTGGGGGGGGGGGGGGGTGGGGGGGGGGGGGGGTGGGGGGGGGGGGGGGTGGGGGGGGGGGGGGGTGGGGGGGGGGGGGGGTGGGGGGGGGGGGGGGTGGGGGGGGGGGGGGGTGGGGGGGGGGGGGGGTGGGGGGGGGGGGGGGTGGGGGGGGGGGGGGGTGGGGGGGGGGGGGGGTGGGGGGGGGGGGGGGTGGGGGGGGGGGGGGGTGGGGGGGGGGGGGGGTGGGGGGGGGGGGGGGTGGGGGGGGGGGGGGGTGGGGGGGGGGGGGGGTGGGGGGGGGGGGGGGTGGGGGGGGGGGGGGGTGGGGGGGGGGGGGGGTGGGGGGGGGGGGGGGTGGGGGGGGGGGGGGGTGGGGGGGGGGGGGGGTGGGGGGGGGGGGGGGTGGGGGGGGGGGGGGGTGGGGGGGGGGGGGGGTGGGGGGGGGGGGGGGTGGGGGGGGGGGGGGGTGGGGGGGGGGGGGGGTGGGGGGGGGGGGGGGTGGGGGGGGGGGGGGGTGGGGGGGGGGGGGGGTGGGGGGGGGGGGGGGTGGGGGGGGGGGGGGGTGGGGGGGGGGGGGGGTGGGGGGGGGGGGGGGTGGGGGGGGGGGGGGGTGGGGGGGGGGGGGGGTGGGGGGGGGGGGGGGTGGGGGGGGGGGGGGGTGGGGGGGGGGGGGGGTGGGGGGGGGGGGGGGTGGGGGGGGGGGGGGGTGGGGGGGGGGGGGGGTGGGGGGGGGGGGGGGTGGGGGGGGGGGGGGGTGGGGGGGGGGGGGGGTGGGGGGGGGGGGGGGTGGGGGGGGGGGGGGGTGGGGGGGGGGGGGGGTGGGGGGGGGGGGGGGTGGGGGGGGGGGGGGGTGGGGGGGGGGGGGGGTGGGGGGGGGGGGGGGTGGGGGGGGGGGGGGGTGGGGGGGGGGGGGGGTGGGGGGGGGGGGGGGTGGGGGGGGGGGGGGGTGGGGGGGGGGGGGGGTGGGGGGGGGGGGGGGTGGGGGGGGGGGGGGGTGGGGGGGGGGGGGGGTGGGGGGGGGGGGGGGTGGGGGGGGGGGGGGGTGGGGGGGGGGGGGGGTGGGGGGGGGGGGGGGTGGGGGGGGGGGGGGGTGGGGGGGGGGGGGGGTGGGGGGGGGGGGGGGTGGGGGGGGGGGGGGGTGGGGGGGGGGGGGGGTGGGGGGGGGGGGGGGTGGGGGGGGGGGGGGGTGGGGGGGGGGGGGGGTGGGGGGGGGGGGGGGTGGGGGGGGGGGGGGGTGGGGGGGGGGGGGGGTGGGGGGGGGGGGGGGTGGGGGGGGGGGGGGGTGGGGGGGGGGGGGGGTGGGGGGGGGGGGGGGTGGGGGGGGGGGGGGGTGGGGGGGGGGGGGGGTGGGGGGGGGGGGGGGTGGGGGGGGGGGGGGGTGGGGGGGGGGGGGGGTGGGGGGGGGGGGGGGTGGGGGGGGGGGGGGGTGGGGGGGGGGGGGGGTGGGGGGGGGGGGGGGTGGGGGGGGGGGGGGGTGGGGGGGGGGGGGGGTGGGGGGGGGGGGGGGTGGGGGGGGGGGGGGGTGGGGGGGGGGGGGGGTGGGGGGGGGGGGGGGTGGGGGGGGGGGGGGGTGGGGGGGGGGGGGGGTGGGGGGGGGGGGGGGTGGGGGGGGGGGGGGGTGGGGGGGGGGGGGGGTGGGGGGGGGGGGGGGTGGGGGGGGGGGGGGGTGGGGGGGGGGGGGGGTGGGGGGGGGGGGGGGTGGGGGGGGGGGGGGGTGGGGGGGGGGGGGGGTGGGGGGGGGGGGGGGTGGGGGGGGGGGGGGGTGGGGGGGGGGGGGGGTGGGGGGGGGGGGGGGTGGGGGGGGGGGGGGGTGGGGGGGGGGGGGGGTGGGGGGGGGGGGGGGTGGGGGGGGGGGGGGGTGGGGGGGGGGGGGGGTGGGGGGGGGGGGGGGTGGGGGGGGGGGGGGGTGGGGGGGGGGGGGGGTGGGGGGGGGGGGGGGTGGGGGGGGGGGGGGGTGGGGGGGGGGGGGGGTGGGGGGGGGGGGGGGTGGGGGGGGGGGGGGGTGGGGGGGGGGGGGGGTGGGGGGGGGGGGGGGTGGGGGGGGGGGGGGGTGGGGGGGGGGGGGGGTGGGGGGGGGGGGGGGTGGGGGGGGGGGGGGGTGGGGGGGGGGGGGGGTGGGGGGGGGGGGGGGTGGGGGGGGGGGGGGGTGGGGGGGGGGGGGGGTGGGGGGGGGGGGGGGTGGGGGGGGGGGGGGGTGGGGGGGGGGGGGGGTGGGGGGGGGGGGGGGTGGGGGGGGGGGGGGGTGGGGGGGGGGGGGGGTGGGGGGGGGGGGGGGTGGGGGGGGGGGGGGGTGGGGGGGGGGGGGGGTGGGGGGGGGGGGGGGTGGGGGGGGGGGGGGGTGGGGGGGGGGGGGGGTGGGGGGGGGGGGGGGTGGGGGGGGGGGGGGGTGGGGGGGGGGGGGGGTGGGGGGGGGGGGGGGTGGGGGGGGGGGGGGGTGGGGGGGGGGGGGGGTGGGGGGGGGGGGGGGTGGGGGGGGGGGGGGGTGGGGGGGGGGGGGGGTGGGGGGGGGGGGGGGTGGGGGGGGGGGGGGGTGGGGGGGGGGGGGGGTGGGGGGGGGGGGGGGTGGGGGGGGGGGGGGGTGGGGGGGGGGGGGGGTGGGGGGGGGGGGGGGTGGGGGGGGGGGGGGGTGGGGGGGGGGGGGGGTGGGGGGGGGGGGGGGTGGGGGGGGGGGGGGGTGGGGGGGGGGGGGGGTGGGGGGGGGGGGGGGTGGGGGGGGGGGGGGGTGGGGGGGGGGGGGGGTGGGGGGGGGGGGGGGTGGGGGGGGGGGGGGGTGGGGGGGGGGGGGGGTGGGGGGGGGGGGGGGTGGGGGGGGGGGGGGGTGGGGGGGGGGGGGGGTGGGGGGGGGGGGGGGTGGGGGGGGGGGGGGGTGGGGGGGGGGGGGGGTGGGGGGGGGGGGGGGTGGGGGGGGGGGGGGGTGGGGGGGGGGGGGGGTGGGGGGGGGGGGGGGTGGGGGGGGGGGGGGGTGGGGGGGGGGGGGGGTGGGGGGGGGGGGGGGTGGGGGGGGGGGGGGGTGGGGGGGGGGGGGGGTGGGGGGGGGGGGGGGTGGGGGGGGGGGGGGGTGGGGGGGGGGGGGGGTGGGGGGGGGGGGGGGTGGGGGGGGGGGGGGGTGGGGGGGGGGGGGGGTGGGGGGGGGGGGGGGTGGGGGGGGGGGGGGGTGGGGGGGGGGGGGGGTGGGGGGGGGGGGGGGTGGGGGGGGGGGGGGGTGGGGGGGGGGGGGGGTGGGGGGGGGGGGGGGTGGGGGGGGGGGGGGGTGGGGGGGGGGGGGGGTGGGGGGGGGGGGGGGTGGGGGGGGGGGGGGGTGGGGGGGGGGGGGGGTGGGGGGGGGGGGGGGTGGGGGGGGGGGGGGGTGGGGGGGGGGGGGGGTGGGGGGGGGGGGGGGTGGGGGGGGGGGGGGGTGGGGGGGGGGGGGGGTGGGGGGGGGGGGGGGTGGGGGGGGGGGGGGGTGGGGGGGGGGGGGGGTGGGGGGGGGGGGGGGTGGGGGGGGGGGGGGGTGGGGGGGGGGGGGGGTGGGGGGGGGGGGGGGTGGGGGGGGGGGGGGGTGGGGGGGGGGGGGGGTGGGGGGGGGGGGGGGTGGGGGGGGGGGGGGGTGGGGGGGGGGGGGGGTGGGGGGGGGGGGGGGTGGGGGGGGGGGGGGGTGGGGGGGGGGGGGGGTGGGGGGGGGGGGGGGTGGGGGGGGGGGGGGGTGGGGGGGGGGGGGGGTGGGGGGGGGGGGGGGTGGGGGGGGGGGGGGGTGGGGGGGGGGGGGGGTGGGGGGGGGGGGGGGTGGGGGGGGGGGGGGGTGGGGGGGGGGGGGGGTGGGGGGGGGGGGGGGTGGGGGGGGGGGGGGGTGGGGGGGGGGGGGGGTGGGGGGGGGGGGGGGTGGGGGGGGGGGGGGGTGGGGGGGGGGGGGGGTGGGGGGGGGGGGGGGTGGGGGGGGGGGGGGGTGGGGGGGGGGGGGGGTGGGGGGGGGGGGGGGTGGGGGGGGGGGGGGGTGGGGGGGGGGGGGGGTGGGGGGGGGGGGGGGTGGGGGGGGGGGGGGGTGGGGGGGGGGGGGGGTGGGGGGGGGGGGGGGTGGGGGGGGGGGGGGGTGGGGGGGGGGGGGGGTGGGGGGGGGGGGGGGTGGGGGGGGGGGGGGGTGGGGGGGGGGGGGGGTGGGGGGGGGGGGGGGTGGGGGGGGGGGGGGGTGGGGGGGGGGGGGGGTGGGGGGGGGGGGGGGTGGGGGGGGGGGGGGGTGGGGGGGGGGGGGGGTGGGGGGGGGGGGGGGTGGGGGGGGGGGGGGGTGGGGGGGGGGGGGGGTGGGGGGGGGGGGGGGTGGGGGGGGGGGGGGGTGGGGGGGGGGGGGGGTGGGGGGGGGGGGGGGTGGGGGGGGGGGGGGGTGGGGGGGGGGGGGGGTGGGGGGGGGGGGGGGTGGGGGGGGGGGGGGGTGGGGGGGGGGGGGGGTGGGGGGGGGGGGGGGTGGGGGGGGGGGGGGGTGGGGGGGGGGGGGGGTGGGGGGGGGGGGGGGTGGGGGGGGGGGGGGGTGGGGGGGGGGGGGGGTGGGGGGGGGGGGGGGTGGGGGGGGGGGGGGGTGGGGGGGGGGGGGGGTGGGGGGGGGGGGGGGTGGGGGGGGGGGGGGGTGGGGGGGGGGGGGGGTGGGGGGGGGGGGGGGTGGGGGGGGGGGGGGGTGGGGGGGGGGGGGGGTGGGGGGGGGGGGGGGTGGGGGGGGGGGGGGGTGGGGGGGGGGGGGGGTGGGGGGGGGGGGGGGTGGGGGGGGGGGGGGGTGGGGGGGGGGGGGGGTGGGGGGGGGGGGGGGTGGGGGGGGGGGGGGGTGGGGGGGGGGGGGGGTGGGGGGGGGGGGGGGTGGGGGGGGGGGGGGGTGGGGGGGGGGGGGGGTGGGGGGGGGGGGGGGTGGGGGGGGGGGGGGGTGGGGGGGGGGGGGGGTGGGGGGGGGGGGGGGTGGGGGGGGGGGGGGGTGGGGGGGGGGGGGGGTGGGGGGGGGGGGGGGTGGGGGGGGGGGGGGGTGGGGGGGGGGGGGGGTGGGGGGGGGGGGGGGTGGGGGGGGGGGGGGGTGGGGGGGGGGGGGGGTGGGGGGGGGGGGGGGTGGGGGGGGGGGGGGGTGGGGGGGGGGGGGGGTGGGGGGGGGGGGGGGTGGGGGGGGGGGGGGGTGGGGGGGGGGGGGGGTGGGGGGGGGGGGGGGTGGGGGGGGGGGGGGGTGGGGGGGGGGGGGGGTGGGGGGGGGGGGGGGTGGGGGGGGGGGGGGGTGGGGGGGGGGGGGGGTGGGGGGGGGGGGGGGTGGGGGGGGGGGGGGGTGGGGGGGGGGGGGGGTGGGGGGGGGGGGGGGTGGGGGGGGGGGGGGGTGGGGGGGGGGGGGGGTGGGGGGGGGGGGGGGTGGGGGGGGGGGGGGGTGGGGGGGGGGGGGGGTGGGGGGGGGGGGGGGTGGGGGGGGGGGGGGGTGGGGGGGGGGGGGGGTGGGGGGGGGGGGGGGTGGGGGGGGGGGGGGGTGGGGGGGGGGGGGGGTGGGGGGGGGGGGGGGTGGGGGGGGGGGGGGGTGGGGGGGGGGGGGGGTGGGGGGGGGGGGGGGTGGGGGGGGGGGGGGGTGGGGGGGGGGGGGGGTGGGGGGGGGGGGGGGTGGGGGGGGGGGGGGGTGGGGGGGGGGGGGGGTGGGGGGGGGGGGGGGTGGGGGGGGGGGGGGGTGGGGGGGGGGGGGGGTGGGGGGGGGGGGGGGTGGGGGGGGGGGGGGGTGGGGGGGGGGGGGGGTGGGGGGGGGGGGGGGTGGGGGGGGGGGGGGGTGGGGGGGGGGGGGGGTGGGGGGGGGGGGGGGTGGGGGGGGGGGGGGGTGGGGGGGGGGGGGGGTGGGGGGGGGGGGGGGTGGGGGGGGGGGGGGGTGGGGGGGGGGGGGGGTGGGGGGGGGGGGGGGTGGGGGGGGGGGGGGGTGGGGGGGGGGGGGGGTGGGGGGGGGGGGGGGTGGGGGGGGGGGGGGGTGGGGGGGGGGGGGGGTGGGGGGGGGGGGGGGTGGGGGGGGGGGGGGGTGGGGGGGGGGGGGGGTGGGGGGGGGGGGGGGTGGGGGGGGGGGGGGGTGGGGGGGGGGGGGGGTGGGGGGGGGGGGGGGTGGGGGGGGGGGGGGGTGGGGGGGGGGGGGGGTGGGGGGGGGGGGGGGTGGGGGGGGGGGGGGGTGGGGGGGGGGGGGGGTGGGGGGGGGGGGGGGTGGGGGGGGGGGGGGGTGGGGGGGGGGGGGGGTGGGGGGGGGGGGGGGTGGGGGGGGGGGGGGGTGGGGGGGGGGGGGGGTGGGGGGGGGGGGGGGTGGGGGGGGGGGGGGGTGGGGGGGGGGGGGGGTGGGGGGGGGGGGGGGTGGGGGGGGGGGGGGGTGGGGGGGGGGGGGGGTGGGGGGGGGGGGGGGTGGGGGGGGGGGGGGGTGGGGGGGGGGGGGGGTGGGGGGGGGGGGGGGTGGGGGGGGGGGGGGGTGGGGGGGGGGGGGGGTGGGGGGGGGGGGGGGTGGGGGGGGGGGGGGGTGGGGGGGGGGGGGGGTGGGGGGGGGGGGGGGTGGGGGGGGGGGGGGGTGGGGGGGGGGGGGGGTGGGGGGGGGGGGGGGTGGGGGGGGGGGGGGGTGGGGGGGGGGGGGGGTGGGGGGGGGGGGGGGTGGGGGGGGGGGGGGGTGGGGGGGGGGGGGGGTGGGGGGGGGGGGGGGTGGGGGGGGGGGGGGGTGGGGGGGGGGGGGGGTGGGGGGGGGGGGGGGTGGGGGGGGGGGGGGGTGGGGGGGGGGGGGGGTGGGGGGGGGGGGGGGTGGGGGGGGGGGGGGGTGGGGGGGGGGGGGGGTGGGGGGGGGGGGGGGTGGGGGGGGGGGGGGGTGGGGGGGGGGGGGGGTGGGGGGGGGGGGGGGTGGGGGGGGGGGGGGGTGGGGGGGGGGGGGGGTGGGGGGGGGGGGGGGTGGGGGGGGGGGGGGGTGGGGGGGGGGGGGGGTGGGGGGGGGGGGGGGTGGGGGGGGGGGGGGGTGGGGGGGGGGGGGGGTGGGGGGGGGGGGGGGTGGGGGGGGGGGGGGGTGGGGGGGGGGGGGGGTGGGGGGGGGGGGGGGTGGGGGGGGGGGGGGGTGGGGGGGGGGGGGGGTGGGGGGGGGGGGGGGTGGGGGGGGGGGGGGGTGGGGGGGGGGGGGGGTGGGGGGGGGGGGGGGTGGGGGGGGGGGGGGGTGGGGGGGGGGGGGGGTGGGGGGGGGGGGGGGTGGGGGGGGGGGGGGGTGGGGGGGGGGGGGGGTGGGGGGGGGGGGGGGTGGGGGGGGGGGGGGGTGGGGGGGGGGGGGGGTGGGGGGGGGGGGGGGTGGGGGGGGGGGGGGGTGGGGGGGGGGGGGGGTGGGGGGGGGGGGGGGTGGGGGGGGGGGGGGGTGGGGGGGGGGGGGGGTGGGGGGGGGGGGGGGTGGGGGGGGGGGGGGGTGGGGGGGGGGGGGGGTGGGGGGGGGGGGGGGTGGGGGGGGGGGGGGGTGGGGGGGGGGGGGGGTGGGGGGGGGGGGGGGTGGGGGGGGGGGGGGGTGGGGGGGGGGGGGGGTGGGGGGGGGGGGGGGTGGGGGGGGGGGGGGGTGGGGGGGGGGGGGGGTGGGGGGGGGGGGGGGTGGGGGGGGGGGGGGGTGGGGGGGGGGGGGGGTGGGGGGGGGGGGGGGTGGGGGGGGGGGGGGGTGGGGGGGGGGGGGGGTGGGGGGGGGGGGGGGTGGGGGGGGGGGGGGGTGGGGGGGGGGGGGGGTGGGGGGGGGGGGGGGTGGGGGGGGGGGGGGGTGGGGGGGGGGGGGGGTGGGGGGGGGGGGGGGTGGGGGGGGGGGGGGGTGGGGGGGGGGGGGGGTGGGGGGGGGGGGGGGTGGGGGGGGGGGGGGGTGGGGGGGGGGGGGGGTGGGGGGGGGGGGGGGTGGGGGGGGGGGGGGGTGGGGGGGGGGGGGGGTGGGGGGGGGGGGGGGTGGGGGGGGGGGGGGGTGGGGGGGGGGGGGGGTGGGGGGGGGGGGGGGTGGGGGGGGGGGGGGGTGGGGGGGGGGGGGGGTGGGGGGGGGGGGGGGTGGGGGGGGGGGGGGGTGGGGGGGGGGGGGGGTGGGGGGGGGGGGGGGTGGGGGGGGGGGGGGGTGGGGGGGGGGGGGGGTGGGGGGGGGGGGGGGTGGGGGGGGGGGGGGGTGGGGGGGGGGGGGGGTGGGGGGGGGGGGGGGTGGGGGGGGGGGGGGGTGGGGGGGGGGGGGGGTGGGGGGGGGGGGGGGTGGGGGGGGGGGGGGGTGGGGGGGGGGGGGGGTGGGGGGGGGGGGGGGTGGGGGGGGGGGGGGGTGGGGGGGGGGGGGGGTGGGGGGGGGGGGGGGTGGGGGGGGGGGGGGGTGGGGGGGGGGGGGGGTGGGGGGGGGGGGGGGTGGGGGGGGGGGGGGGTGGGGGGGGGGGGGGGTGGGGGGGGGGGGGGGTGGGGGGGGGGGGGGGTGGGGGGGGGGGGGGGTGGGGGGGGGGGGGGGTGGGGGGGGGGGGGGGTGGGGGGGGGGGGGGGTGGGGGGGGGGGGGGGTGGGGGGGGGGGGGGGTGGGGGGGGGGGGGGGTGGGGGGGGGGGGGGGTGGGGGGGGGGGGGGGTGGGGGGGGGGGGGGGTGGGGGGGGGGGGGGGTGGGGGGGGGGGGGGGTGGGGGGGGGGGGGGGTGGGGGGGGGGGGGGGTGGGGGGGGGGGGGGGTGGGGGGGGGGGGGGGTGGGGGGGGGGGGGGGTGGGGGGGGGGGGGGGTGGGGGGGGGGGGGGGTGGGGGGGGGGGGGGGTGGGGGGGGGGGGGGGTGGGGGGGGGGGGGGGTGGGGGGGGGGGGGGGTGGGGGGGGGGGGGGGTGGGGGGGGGGGGGGGTGGGGGGGGGGGGGGGTGGGGGGGGGGGGGGGTGGGGGGGGGGGGGGGTGGGGGGGGGGGGGGGTGGGGGGGGGGGGGGGTGGGGGGGGGGGGGGGTGGGGGGGGGGGGGGGTGGGGGGGGGGGGGGGTGGGGGGGGGGGGGGGTGGGGGGGGGGGGGGGTGGGGGGGGGGGGGGGTGGGGGGGGGGGGGGGTGGGGGGGGGGGGGGGTGGGGGGGGGGGGGGGTGGGGGGGGGGGGGGGTGGGGGGGGGGGGGGGTGGGGGGGGGGGGGGGTGGGGGGGGGGGGGGGTGGGGGGGGGGGGGGGTGGGGGGGGGGGGGGGTGGGGGGGGGGGGGGGTGGGGGGGGGGGGGGGTGGGGGGGGGGGGGGGTGGGGGGGGGGGGGGGTGGGGGGGGGGGGGGGTGGGGGGGGGGGGGGGTGGGGGGGGGGGGGGGTGGGGGGGGGGGGGGGTGGGGGGGGGGGGGGGTGGGGGGGGGGGGGGGTGGGGGGGGGGGGGGGTGGGGGGGGGGGGGGGTGGGGGGGGGGGGGGGTGGGGGGGGGGGGGGGTGGGGGGGGGGGGGGGTGGGGGGGGGGGGGGGTGGGGGGGGGGGGGGGTGGGGGGGGGGGGGGGTGGGGGGGGGGGGGGGTGGGGGGGGGGGGGGGTGGGGGGGGGGGGGGGTGGGGGGGGGGGGGGGTGGGGGGGGGGGGGGGTGGGGGGGGGGGGGGGTGGGGGGGGGGGGGGGTGGGGGGGGGGGGGGGTGGGGGGGGGGGGGGGTGGGGGGGGGGGGGGGTGGGGGGGGGGGGGGGTGGGGGGGGGGGGGGGTGGGGGGGGGGGGGGGTGGGGGGGGGGGGGGGTGGGGGGGGGGGGGGGTGGGGGGGGGGGGGGGTGGGGGGGGGGGGGGGTGGGGGGGGGGGGGGGTGGGGGGGGGGGGGGGTGGGGGGGGGGGGGGGTGGGGGGGGGGGGGGGTGGGGGGGGGGGGGGGTGGGGGGGGGGGGGGGTGGGGGGGGGGGGGGGTGGGGGGGGGGGGGGGTGGGGGGGGGGGGGGGTGGGGGGGGGGGGGGGTGGGGGGGGGGGGGGGTGGGGGGGGGGGGGGGTGGGGGGGGGGGGGGGTGGGGGGGGGGGGGGGTGGGGGGGGGGGGGGGTGGGGGGGGGGGGGGGTGGGGGGGGGGGGGGGTGGGGGGGGGGGGGGGTGGGGGGGGGGGGGGGTGGGGGGGGGGGGGGGTGGGGGGGGGGGGGGGTGGGGGGGGGGGGGGGTGGGGGGGGGGGGGGGTGGGGGGGGGGGGGGGTGGGGGGGGGGGGGGGTGGGGGGGGGGGGGGGTGGGGGGGGGGGGGGGTGGGGGGGGGGGGGG
Organism: Sphaerodactylus townsendi; assembly: GCF_021028975.2. Classification (NCBI taxonomy): domain Eukaryota; kingdom Metazoa; phylum Chordata; class Lepidosauria; order Squamata; family Sphaerodactylidae; genus Sphaerodactylus; species Sphaerodactylus townsendi. Next base: position 104,723,086 of record NC_059432.1, read on the forward strand.
GTGGGGGGGGGGGGGGGTGGGGGGGGGGGGGGGTGGGGGGGGGGGGGGGTGGGGGGGGGGGGGGGTGGGGGGGGGGGGGGGTGGGGGGGGGGGGGGGTGGGGGGGGGGGGGGGTGGGGGGGGGGGGGGGTGGGGGGGGGGGGGGGTGGGGGGGGGGGGGGGTGGGGGGGGGGGGGGGTGGGGGGGGGGGGGGGTGGGGGGGGGGGGGGGTGGGGGGGGGGGGGGGTGGGGGGGGGGGGGGGTGGGGGGGGGGGGGGGTGGGGGGGGGGGGGGGTGGGGGGGGGGGGGGGTGGGGGGGGGGGGGGGTGGGGGGGGGGGGGGGTGGGGGGGGGGGGGGGTGGGGGGGGGGGGGGGTGGGGGGGGGGGGGGGTGGGGGGGGGGGGGGGTGGGGGGGGGGGGGGGTGGGGGGGGGGGGGGGTGGGGGGGGGGGGGGGTGGGGGGGGGGGGGGGTGGGGGGGGGGGGGGGTGGGGGGGGGGGGGGGTGGGGGGGGGGGGGGGTGGGGGGGGGGGGGGGTGGGGGGGGGGGGGGGTGGGGGGGGGGGGGGGTGGGGGGGGGGGGGGGTGGGGGGGGGGGGGGGTGGGGGGGGGGGGGGGTGGGGGGGGGGGGGGGTGGGGGGGGGGGGGGGTGGGGGGGGGGGGGGGTGGGGGGGGGGGGGGGTGGGGGGGGGGGGGGGTGGGGGGGGGGGGGGGTGGGGGGGGGGGGGGGTGGGGGGGGGGGGGGGTGGGGGGGGGGGGGGGTGGGGGGGGGGGGGGGTGGGGGGGGGGGGGGGTGGGGGGGGGGGGGGGTGGGGGGGGGGGGGGGTGGGGGGGGGGGGGGGTGGGGGGGGGGGGGGGTGGGGGGGGGGGGGGGTGGGGGGGGGGGGGGGTGGGGGGGGGGGGGGGTGGGGGGGGGGGGGGGTGGGGGGGGGGGGGGGTGGGGGGGGGGGGGGGTGGGGGGGGGGGGGGGTGGGGGGGGGGGGGGGTGGGGGGGGGGGGGGGTGGGGGGGGGGGGGGGTGGGGGGGGGGGGGGGTGGGGGGGGGGGGGGGTGGGGGGGGGGGGGGGTGGGGGGGGGGGGGGGTGGGGGGGGGGGGGGGTGGGGGGGGGGGGGGGTGGGGGGGGGGGGGGGTGGGGGGGGGGGGGGGTGGGGGGGGGGGGGGGTGGGGGGGGGGGGGGGTGGGGGGGGGGGGGGGTGGGGGGGGGGGGGGGGGGCGGGGGGGGGGGGGGAATAATAATAATAATAATAATAATAATAATAATAATAATAATAATAGTAGTAGTAGTAGTAGTAGTAGTAGTAGTAGTAGTAATAGTAGTAGTAGTAGTAGTAGTAGTAGTAACAGTAATAGTAATAATAATAATAGGCCCTTTCCCAGCCCCACTCAGAGGCAAGGCCAGTGTGCTCAGCAGAGGCGTATCTAGGCAAACTGGAGCCCGGGGACAAAACCTGAGTTTGCCTCCCCCCCAATATGGGCAGCCACCCTCCCCCACCATGACCAAACAATGCACCAGCTCACAAAACACCTCCCATCCCCAGAAAAACATACATGGCTCTCTCCCCACCAACTCTTTCCTAATTTTGTCCTCACACCAACCCTATGAGGTAGGTTGCTAGCCTGAAAAACAGCTCCAAGCCAGTGCAAGTGGGTATTAAGCATGTAAATCTCTCACAAATCACCCCCAGCAAAACATTTACCAAACAACATAAGAACATAAGAACGAGCCTGCTGGATCAGACCAGAGTCCATCAAGTCCAGCACTCTGCTACTCGCAGTGGCCCACCAGGTGCCTTTGGGAGCTCACGTGCAGGATGTGAAACTTGTTCAGTCTTTCTCCTGTAAGTGCACAGCGTATCCATGAATATGATGGCCAATTGCCAGGACTCACCACTGGCTTAATGTACACTGTCAACACAGGGTTGCTAACTCAAGGTTAAAAAATTGAGATCGTGGGTTGACGCTCGAGAAGAACAGCATTTGAGAACAGGAGGAACCTCAGCAGGGTATAATATAAAGTCCACCCTCCAAAGAAACCATTTTCTGTAAGAGAACTGATCAAAATTTGACAAGATTGGGCAGTGGTGGGTTTCAAATAAGTTAACAACCGATTCTAATGGTGGGATTCAAATAATTTAACAACAGGTTGTTCACAAGCACCATATTTACAATCGGTTCTGCCAAAGTGGTGCGAACCGGCTGAATCCCACCACTGAAATTGGGCTATCCTGGGCTATGCCGTTCATGGTTCTTATCCTTAGGGGACTGATATATAGAAATATATCATGGAAGACAGGGCTAAGTTATTCACATTAGGAGATTTCTGTACTCTAAAAACAAAAAAGCCACACATTTATTTAGGGCCAGACTTTCTTTTCAAGAGCATCTGAAGCAGCTCATAACAATGTACACACAGAAAATGCCATAAAATATAATATCATAAAATCCAAGACTGCAAAACACTACCAATACAATCCAGGGTAAGCACATCAGTGAACATCAAACCGGCAGTAATCATAAAATCCAGAAACTTCAGCACTTTGGGCTTATAGCGGCAATAAAATTAGTGCAACCACTGGAGTTGGAGAAGTGGAATTAATGGCAATAAAATCAGCTTAATCATTAACTGAAGGGCTTCCAGAACAAGTTATTTGGCACATTTTGTTGGATGGCCCTTTTCGCACACCCCACATAAAATATTTTGAGGCAGGAAATTAGCCATTTTCTCCTAAGAGTTCCACATAGTTTTTAGGCCATTTTTTCCCAGCCTCAAAACATTTTGTTTGTATCCTGTTCCCTAGCGATTCTTTTTCTGCAAACGTTTTGAAAACGTGTTGTGCATAGGTCTCTAAGACGTTTCCCAAGCCTTCCAGACTTCCTCACTGGCGCCATTTTCTAACCTTGCACTGGCCATCTTATGCTGTGTTCACATCAGTTTTTTAAATTGTTTTGGGAGCTGTGTCTCTGTAGCTTTGAAGACACAACCGGAGAATGGCAGCACAGATGCAGATCTGTGGTGAAATGGTTGTCTGTATCCACCCTGGAAAAATGCTCTAAGGCCTAGGGAATGGTTCACCGGGCATAACAGTGTTAAAGACAGTGAAACAAGCAGTGACTACAGCCTGGTGGCAGGGTAGGTCATTCTGAAGTTTCTGAAGGAAGAACAGACATAGAATGTAATAGAGCCCACTAGAAGAAGATACATCAGAAACAGTGGGAGCTGCACATGTCCAGAAGAAGAGCTGTTTTTATACCCTGCTTTTCTCTACTTAAGGAGTCTCAGTGGCTTATAATTACATTCCCTTCCTCTCCCCAAAACAGACACCTTGGTCAATTCCGCACTTGCGTTATCAACCTAAGTTCGAGCTGCGTTTGACCTAAGTGCTCCGCACAACTAGTGGGATCGACGTGGTTTTGTACCAGCTTCACCCCGTGTAACGGTCACATTTCCGACTCCAGTTGGGAACTACTACTTTTTCAGGGAACCACGCTCGAACTCAGCTCGATTCCAGTAAAGTGCGGAATCTTTGGTGCCAGGAGTCCCCCATTCAGCCAATCACAGCTGAGTGTTTCGGGCATCCGTACAGCTGGCCAATCAAAAAACGCCACCTTCGTCCCTCCATTCCTGTGGCAGTTTTTTTTATAACGTGTGTGGGGATAGATGGAACATGGCCGTAGAACAGTAGCCAATCGGAACGGAGCGGCGAAGAGGCACAGGATGATTCCGCCCTCCGAGCTGGGATCAAGCTGGCTGCAGTGGGGAATAGCAATGGCTTCGACCTAGGTCAGTACCCTTCTCAGGGAACTGGGTCGAACCTATTTTACTCATGTGCGGAATCGCCCCTTGTGAGATAGGTGTGGCTTAGAGAGTTCTGAGAGAACTGTGACTAGCCCATGGTCACCCAGCAGCCTTCACGTGGAAAAGCGGGGAATCAAACTTGGTTCTCCAGATTAGAGTCCATTGCTCTTCACACGACATTGGTATTGATTAAACATCAAACCATGAGTGAAGACATAAGACAACGTGTCATTATGAATGAAGATATGAAGACTGAGATATGTCATAATATACTGGATGGGGTTTGTGGAAATATCTGTATGTGTTTCTTCGCCCCTCAGCTGCCCCGGAAAAAAATAACATAGTAGAAAGGGGGGTGGGATATAGATATTTTGTTTCAGGAAAGGGGGAAGATATGGTTGGGAGAAGGAGAGGGAGGAATCTTACAAGTGTCAGAGGTAACACAAAAAAGCCATCCCTGTGAAATGGGGTAGACATAAAAGAAAGTGAAGGAAAGTTAAAAAAATTACCGGCGGGGGTGGTGGTTGGGGGAGAGCAGATAGGACACCTGCCAGAGAAGTTTCTTCTGCCGCTCACAGCTGGAAGGGAGAATTGAAAGGGATGCAAACAACTCTTCCAGAAGCATGAAATCGGGTTTTGTGTGTGCGTGTTTCTCTCCTCTTCCCCTCCCCACTCTCTGCCCTTTATGAGCAGTTAGTTACCTTATGCAAAAGAAAAAAGGAAAAGGAAAAAGGCATGAGGAATTCGAACATGGAGGGGGCCAAAAAAAAATTGCATCAATTTCTGCATATGAAAAGGTGAGGCGCAGGAAGTGTGCCTCTTTGAAAGCACAGTCGTGTTTGCGCTGCTTCCTGGTGGAGCCAAGAAAGCAGTAATTAATGTATCTCGAATGACTCCGAAGGGAGGCTGAATGGGGCCATCACAATGAGAAGAGGGCTTTCTCTCTCCCTCTTTCTCTCTCTCCCCTTTTCCCTTTTCCCCCTTTCAGCTCAAAAACGTGGAAGAAAGGACGCCGTTAAAAGATGGCCGCTGTGAAACGACAACTTCAATGTGTCTCTTCGCCCACTGGCCTTTCTACACGGTGGTGGGTTTTTGTTTGGGGTGAGTCTCCCAACACAATCGAGTTAATTTGTGCCAATTTTGTTTTTGGGCATGCGTTGAGGGGCCTTCTCTCCTTTTGGGGGGGCATGGGGGGTTTGGCTCTTTGATGGCGCTTTTGAGCCATTGGCTTTGCCCAAAGTTCAGATGATGTTAGCGTCCTCGTCTCCCTCTCTTTCCCATTTATGCAACATCAAGGCGAATGCAGGCGAATAACTTTGTTACCCAACATCAAGGATCTACCTTCAGGCTACTAGAAAGGTACTTCTCAGAAAGTGCGCTTCTAATATTTTAGAACCTCCACAGGCTTCAGATAAAACAAGTGTGAAATACAAAAAACCTGCAAGGATCCCGAGGAAGGTTAAACTCACAGATCCTCCACGTCAAAAACCTGAAATGTATATTTTTTTAAAAAAAATGGCTGGGATTGAGAGCAGTGAAGTCTTACATCAGGTGAGGGGAGAAAATCACTTTAAAGACAGGCCATTTTTGTGATGGATCCTGGTCTAAATATAACATATAGATATATCCCTGCATTTTTTTTTAAAAGGAAGATATAGCTAGGGGGATATAGTTGGAGGTTCTTTTTCTGTCTTTCATTCCTTTCGTTTTCTCCTAGTTCTTTATACACAGCAAATCTTCATGTCTATTGTCTCATGAGGCAGAAAAGAAAGGCTCCATTGTGCTTCAGTTTTTTTAGACCTACATTGCCTCGATAAAGGAAAATAAGTCGCCAGGGTTATTACTTGCCTCGTACACTTTTAGCCCACCCTTCTTTCCATGGATATCAGAGCAGTGCACATAATTGTTCCCTTACCCTCACAACAACCTTTTTTTTTTAAAAAAAAATGGCATTATTTCTACCCTGCCTTTTGCCTCTCTACAAGGGCCACAAAGATGGCTTTCAAATTAAAACATACATAATAAAATTGCATCTAAAAGCAACCCAGCCCCACCCCCCCACATCATTAAAACAATAAAAACCAGGGCTGAGACATTCAGAGGTGGTTTGCCTATGTGTCAGAACCCTGGATTTCCGTTCTAACTACTTGCCAGGGTCGAGGCTGAGAGGGTGTGACCAGTGGTGGGATCCAGAAATTTTAGTTACAGGTTCCCATGGTGGTGGGATTCAAACTGTGGCATAGCGCCAATGGGGCTGGGCGGGGCATGATGGGGCGTGGCCAAGCATTCTGGGGGCAGGGCATTCCTGGGCGGGGCTGTGGCAAGGACGCAGCAGCTGCGCTGGTCCTTGGGCGGGAAACGAATGCATGCAGGCGCAGGCTGCCACGCACGCCGGTGCACCTCCTGCTAGACTGCTTCAAGTTCTGCGCGCTACTGCTGAGAGGAGGGGCGTAACTCAGGCAAAAATCACGTGGCAAAATCACCAGTTAGTAACCCCCTCTCGGCAAACACAAATAATTAGTAACCTACTCTCGGGAACCTGTGAGAACCTGCTGGATCCCACCTCTGGGTGTGACCAAGGACACCCAGCAAGCTTCCATGATGAGATTTGAACCAAGGTTTCCCAGATCCTAGTCCAAAACTTTAACCGCTACCCCACGCTGGCTCTCAAATAAACAAATACGTCAGAAAATATCTTACTGTTAGCTTCCCAGCTTCCTAGCTGAATGAGTTTAAAATGCATCGTGTTAGTCACAGCGGTACGGAATTAAAAAAAAAATAATGAAAATTCATCGGGTTATGATTTACCTTACTGGATATTTCCTCCACATTTTTTTTGTTTTTTTTAAAAAAATAATCATGGTCCTTTTCTTTTCCACTGTAATTAACATGTGTGAGTAGTAATAGGCAGACACTGTGCTCTAAACAGAAGGAATGTGCCAGCGTTTGAAATGTGGCCTATTATCTCTTCTCGCAGTGTCACTTATAACATTCTCAGCGTTTTAATGCTGATGAAACTCTTTCTGTGGCCTTGGTGGAGACAGACCATTTAACTCACTCTTTGGCTGTCTGCAAACAGATTGCTTCAAATCTGATCTCGATTACTTTAAATATTTCCCAGAGGTCCTGTAAATCAATCCTGCACAGCTGTTGGTTTAGACTAACAAGCCAGTGTTGTACCAGGGAGCTTGATTTCTAACATGCTGTTAGGACACCAAATAGGGTTGCCAATTCTGGCTTGGGAAATTCCTGGAGATTTGGGAATGACGCCTGGGAAGGACAGAGTTTGGGGAGAAAGAATGGTGGTGTTTCTCACTGTGAGTGGGAGATCTCTTGCCCCCAGGTCTCATAGATGCTGTTGTTCCGGTAGTCAGAAGAAGAAGAAGAAGAAGAAGAAGAAGAAGAAGAAGAAGAAGAAGAAGAAGAAGAAGAAGAAGAAGAAGAAGAAGAAGAAGAAGAAGAAGAAGAAGAAGAAGAAGAAGAAGAAGAAGAAGAAGAAGAAGAAGAAGAGGAGGAGGAGGAGGAGGAGGAGGAGGAGGAGGAGGAGGAGGAGTTTGGATTTATATCCCCCCTTTCTCTCCTGCAGGAGACTCAAAGTGGCTTATAATCTCCTTGCCCTTCCCCCCTCACAACAAACACCCTGTGAGGTAGGTGGGACTGAGAGAGCTCCGAGAAGCTGTGACTAGTCCAAGGTCACCCAGCTGGCATGTGTGGGAGTGTACAGGCTAATCTGAATTCCCCAGATAAGCCTCCACAGCTCAGGCGGCAGAGCTGGGAATCAAACCCAATTCCTCCAGATTAGATACACGAGCTCTCAACCTCCTATGCCACTGCTGATTAAATGAAAAAAAAAAAGCACTTTTGATATGATTGCCTTTCATCACTTTTGTGGGAAACCTGGAAGTGACGTAATGTCTTTCTTGGTATGAGTTCCTAGTGATTCCTAGAGAGCCATGACATCATTTAGGGGTTTTCCCTGGAAGAAACTCTACACCGTAACACCAGTGGGGTCTTCCACATCCTGGCCCTTTCAGACTCCCCCCCCCCTCCCCAGTTGCCAGCTACTGGATGGGAACACCAGGAAGGAGCTCCAAAGCTGTCCAAAGAATTTGAGAAGCAAGTTGCTAAAAGCATCAAAACAAATAATAAAAATTTATTTCAATATATCCCAAACAAGAAGCCAGCCAGAGAAGCAGTCAGGCCTTTGGATGACCAAAGAATCTAGGGATTGCTAAAGAATGATAGGGAGATGGGTTCTGCCAAGGACTTTTAAGGAGGCAACATGAAATTATAAATGGAGTGGAGAGAGTCAACAAAGATAACTTTTTATTCCGCTCCCAAAATACTAGAATTCAAGGTCATCCAATGAGGCTGATGGGCAGTAGATTCAGGATGGACAAAAGAAGATACTTATTTACAATGTGAGAGAATAACATATGGAATTATCTGCCCAAGGAAGTAGGGATGGACCACATGTTTAAAAGGAGATTACACAAATTCATGGAAATCAGGTCTATCAGTGGCTACTGATAGGGAACCTCCACATTTACTGGCAGTCATCCTCTGAATCCCAGAACCAGGAGGGAACATCAGGGGAAGGCCTCACCCTCTATGCCCTTTTGTTGGACCTCCAGAGGAACTGGTTGTCCACTGTGTGAGACAGGATGCTGGACTAGATGGACCACTGGCCTGATCCAGCAGAGCTCTTCATGTGTTCTTAAGAAGGTCTCAGGCTCTAAGCCCTGTTGTTTGGTCTCCAGAGGAACTGGTTGTCCACTGTGTGAGACAGGATGCTGGACTAGATGTCCCACTGGTCAGATCCAGCAAAGCTCTTCAAATGCATAATGGGTTGCAGTCGGTATAAAGCGTAGGTGTCAAACTCGCGGCCCTCCAGATGTTCATGAACTACAATTCCCATCAGCCCTCGCCAGGATAGCCAATGCTCATGTTGGGAGGGACTGATGGGAATTGTAGTTCATGAACATCTGGAGGGTCACGAATTTGACACCCCTGGTATAAAGTAACCCATTTTCCTGTTTTCGTGTTCACGTGCATCCGTGAAGGCAGCAATTGGAGCCCACAGAAACAGTGCTATTGCTAAATACTGTCTCAAAGCCCATGACTTCCCTTAGGGCAGACAAAAATAGCCTGCCGCTCCTGATGAATGGCCACATAAGGTTACAGTGACAGAACAAGAGCACCTCGTGAAAGTCTGTTCTGGTCTTTTCCCCATCTCTATTTGGCAAGGTGGAATTGCTTGTTGCTGCGGAAAATTAGGGTTAAGTGAATCATATTCCTGGTTTCTTTGACACGCAATGCTTTTCCTGTCCTCTGTAGCTGAGTTAAGGGAATGTGCAGAATGAGCCATAGAGTTGAAAGGAACAGTACAGGCCTTCCAATCCAACCTCTTGCTCAATACAGAATAAGTCCACAGAAAGATTATAGTACGTTCAAGTTGAGGTGCAGCAATCGAGAAAATCATATGCTTCCGCACTGGAATATAGTCCAATATATGAGAATTATCGTTCATTTTAATGTGCTGCCTTTGTTAAAACCATTATTTTGTGCATTATGAATGTGACACAACAGCATTCATGCCACAATGTATTTTTACTTCCAAACTTTCAAATGAATGGGGGGAACAGGGCTACCCTGTTTCCCCGAATATAAGACACCCCCTGAAAATAAGACATAGTAGAGGTTTTGCTGAAGTGCGAAATATAAGGCATCCCCCGAAAGTAAGACGTAGCAAAGTTTTTGTTTGGAAGCATGACGAACAGAACACAGAAATATAAGACATCCCCTGAAAATAAGACATAGCACATCTTTGGGAGCAAAAATTAATATAAGACACTGTCTTATGTTCAGGGAAATACGGTAGGTAGGCACTAGGACCCAGGCAGAGCATTCTACAACAAAGAAGGTCCGGCATGCTTTGTTCTTTGGTGGAGGAATATACAACCCTGCTATTGTCTATACCCTGGAACAGAGTGTAGAGCAGTGATGGCGAACCTATGGCACGGGTGCCAGAGGTGGCACTCAGAGCCCTCTCTGTGGGCACGTGCAAACAGAGTTTGTCATATGGGGGGGAAATCGCCCCCCCCCCACATCTAGGCTGGCCTGGGCTGCTGGGCTCGAATATTAGCATTAAACTTAAGACCTAGTTTTGGGGAAGCAGTGTAAGTAACCCTGTAAATCGCTGTTAAAGCCGACTGATTTTCATGCAAGCAACTAAAGTGCAATCCTTTACCTGGGAGTAAGCTTGGTTGCTGGCAATGGGGCTTGCTTCTGAGCAAACCCTCCTAGGGCCGTGATCCACCTGTTAGAAGAGCTGCATGGTTGCTTCAAAGCAAAGCCAACAACTACCACCAAGCTCCTAACCAACCGTTTTTTCTAAACTAAAACCTCAGTATTCAAGTTAAATTGCCATGTTGGCACTTTGCGATAAATAAGTGGGTTTTGGGTTGCAATTTGGGCACTCAGTCTTCAAAAGGTTCGCCATCACTGGTGTAGAGCATCCCAGACAAGTGTTTGTCCAGCTGCTGTCAGTGAGGGGCAAGTTCGCTGGAATGAGAATGCAGAAAAGCTTTCCTGGGTTTGCTCGCAGGGTTCCTTTCCTGTGCTGTACAGAGTTTCCCCCTGGCTTTTGCATGGCTGTTAGTTGGAGGGACCTGGGGGGTGGGGGGAATGCAGAGGAGAGCTGGCTTCTACATTAGGTGGCTGCTGATTAGACAGCAGCTGTATGCAGCCTGTGTAAGCAGGTTTGCGAAGGAGGGACACATATAATTTCCCTTGATAAAGATATTATTGAAATGCGCGGAACACCAGCCTTTGCAGCTGTCTCTTTTCTTTGTTGCTGACTTCAGCACTTTTTTTTACAGCTGTTTCTGGTCCCCATTTTTCATCTGGAGCTTGCCCCAGGTTTGGAGGCCCCGGCCACCTTCGGAGACAATGCCAGCACTCACAAGGATGGCAAGAACATAGCTGTGAATACACACTGAAAGTGTGGGGAAAGAGCCTCAATGTGTGAATTAACTCCTCAAGAGTGCTCCTCAATCTTTCCCTTTTGTGGATTAATTGATCTGGGATAGCTGCCACTCTCTGGCAGTATGCTCAGAATCCCTAATGGCGGTTTTCAAGTTTTCATTGGCACTTGAATATGCATGGAGAGAATCGCGCGGCATCCAACTGTTTGTCCAAACATCCTGGCCACCTGATATGAGAGGAAGTAGTCCGCCCAGAAGGATCAAGAGAAGGAAATTTTTTTTACAGCCCAGTCCTCTGCATATTTACTTGAAAGTAAGTCCCACTGAGTTCAGTGAGACTTCTCCCCAGGTAAACAGCAGCAGTGGCATAGGAGGTTAAGAGCTCGTGTATCTAATCTGGAGGAACCGGGTTTGATTCCCAGCTCTGCCGCCTGAGCTGTGGAGGCTTCTCTGGGGAATTCAGACTCGCCTGTACACTCCCACACATGCCAGCTGGGTGACCTTGGGCTAGTCACAGCTTCTCGGAGCTCTCTCAGTCCCACCTACCTCACAGGGTGTTTGTTGTGAGGGGGGAAGGGCAAGGAGATTGTAAGCCCCTTTGAGTCTCCTGCAGGAGAGAAAGGGGGGATATAAATCCAAACTCTTCTTCTTCTTCTTCTAAATATGCATAGCAATGCAATCTTCTGCTCTCACACGAAACATGCTTCTGGTCAATGCAAATAAATCAGTTCTGTTGAAACCTGTGAACTCCCCCTCACCAAGGGAATGGCTTACCGTGCAGTCCTGTGCAGAGTTACTGCAGTATTGGTCCACCACGGAAATCAATGTTTTTTTATAAAGTTGTAACTCTGCATAGGATTACACTGTCCGAATTACATTGAGACAGTGAAGTTCTATGATGGGAACTGCTGATGTATTATTTGGCTAGAAAATACGCTGTAGAGAAGGGAAAGGACTGTGGCATTAGTGAATGAAGGGGTTAGGGTTAGGGTTAGGGTGCATTTTACCACTTTTTATATGCCATTAAAGGTATTGTATTTGTATTTGTATTTGAATGAAGGGGTTAATATTTTCCTTCTGGACCACTGCCATGATCCAAATTGGACCTATTACCTAAGGAGAAAAGACAAGCTCCCATTCTGGGTCTGTCTTATTTCCCTACTGGACTTTATTGCTGCCCAGTTAATGAGAAGAAGAAGAAGAAGAAGAAGAAGTGTTGGATTTATATCCCCCCTTTTTCTCCTGTAGGAGACTCAAAGGGGCTGACAAATTCCTTTTCCTTCCCCCCTCACAACAAACACCCTGGGTCTTTCCCCACTCACCTTCTGCTGCGCGCTACTCCGGGAAAGTAGCGCGGGGTCCAGCAGCGCTTCCCACTTGCAAGGGCGGCAACCACGCAGCCGCCCTGATGCTGTCGCTCTTGCACCACCTCAGCGTGCGTCATTCCTGGTGCTGAAGAAACGGCACCTTTTGATGACCGCGGGGTCGTGGGGAACCCCGAGAGCGCGCCAGGAATGACGCGCGCTGAGGGGGCGCGAGAGCGGCGTGCAGCAGAAGGTGAGTGGGGAAAGCCCCCCTGTGAGGTAGGTGGGGCTGAGAGAGCTCCAAAGAACTGTGACTTGCCCAAGGTCACCCAGCTGTGTTGGAGTGCACAGGCTAATCTGAATTCCCCAGATAAGCCTCCACAGCTCAAGCGGCAGAGCTGGGAATCAAACCTGGTTCCTCCAGATTAGAGTGCACCGGCTCTTAACCACTACGTCACTGCTGCTCCTGAGCAAAGTTAATGGGCAAAATTGGATTGCAAGAGAGTTCACCCCCGTTCCGCGGCCCTTTCCACACAGCAAAACCTGAACTGAAATTCCTTCAGGTGGACTTGATTCTTGGGGGGAGGGTTACGGTGCTGTCAGCTCTGAAAAATAAATGGTAAGGGATCATTCATCCCTTCACTTAATCACAGAGCAAGGGATCAGTTGAGGAGTAGAAAAACTTTTTGGCTAGGTTGTCTTCTTTTAAAATGTCCTAATAATATGAAGTCATTGCAGTTAAAAGAGCAAAGCGGGATCTTCTGCAAGGGCAGCCTGTAATTTGGAAGGCATTTTTGAGCAGAACTTTGAAGAGAGAGTGATTGTGTGGAGTGTCGTTCCTCAATTATATATACCATGAGCAAATGCTGACATTTTATTCGGCAAGATATGTCACTTCAAGAAATAGCCTTTGGAACATCAGTTATTTGAGATCTTTGTTGAGGAGTGCACGCCATTGTGCGAAGCTCAGAGAGATTTTAGTTTGCTAAAATAGTCAGCAGTGTGATACTGCTATTACAAAGAAAACAGATCTTTGGTTGTGTGATATCCTTCTGCACCAAGCCGTTTGGAATAAGAACATAAGAACATAAGAACAAGCCAGCTGGATCAGACCAAAGTCCATTTAGTCCAGCTCTCTGCTACTCGCAGTGGCCCACCAGGTGCCTTGGGGAGCTCACATGCAGGATGTGAAAGCAATGGCCTTCTGCAGCTGTTGCTCCCGATCACCTGGTCTGTTAAGGCATTTGCAATCTCAGATCAAGGAGGATCAAGATTGGTAGCCATAAATCGACTTCTCCTCCATAAATCTGTCCAAACCCCTTTTAAAGCTATCCAGGTTAGTGGCCATCATCACCTCCTGTGGCAGCATATTCCAAACACCAATCACACGTTGCGTGAAGAAGTGTTTCCTTTTATTAGTTCTAATTCTTCCCTTCAGCATTTTCAATGGATGCCCCCTGGTTCTAGTATTGTGTGAGAGAGAAAAATTTCTCTCTGTCAACATTTTCTACCCCATGCATAATTTTGTAGACTTCAATCATATCCCCCCTCAGCCGCCTCCTCTCCACACTAAAGAGTCCCAAACGCTGCAGCCTCTCCTCATAAGGAAGGTGCTCTAGTCCCTCAATCATCCTCGTTGCCCTTCTCTGCACTTTTTCTATCTCCTCAATATCCTTTTTAAGATGCGGCGACCAGAACTGGACACAGTACTCCAAGTGCGGTCGCACCACTGCTTTATATAAAGGCATGACAATCTTTGCAGTTTTATTCTCAATTCCTTTTCTAATGATCCCCAGCATAGAATTTGCCTTTTTTACAGCAGCCATGCATTGAGTTGACATTCCCATGGAACTATCAACTAAGACGCCTAAATCCCTTTCCTGGTCTGTGACTGGAATGGTGGCATAGTTCAGTGGCAGAAGATGTGCTTTGTATATTCAAGGTCACAGGATCAAGTTTCATCAACTCTGCCTAGAGGATCTTGTCTACCAGTTCTCAGATAGCCATTGCCCTTAGGGGTAAGAGGGGGTTTGGTGTAGCAACAAGAGGGGAGCATCAAAAATGAGCATCATGCCACATTGTGACATCACTTCCAGGTTTAGATCCAGAAGTGATGACATCAGTGACACTCTAGGAATTTCCTAAACATTGTGATCTCTGCTAGGTGTCTATGGACTCAGGCTCATACTCATTTTATTCATTTATTTTATTTAATTCATAGGGCACCCTTCTCCATATGAGTTCAGAGCATCTACAGCATTAGCTATAACAATGAAATATATAAAACACACCCCAGCTGCATTAACCTCCTGGAGGGATGGACACAGAGGTGGGATCCAGTAGGTTCTCACAGGTTCCCGAGAGTAGGTTGCTCATTATTTGTGTGTGCCGAGAGGGGGTTACTAATTGGTGATTTTGCCACGTGATTTTTGCCTTAGTTACGCCCCTCCTCTCAGCAGTAGCGCGCAGAACTTGAAGCAGTCTAGCAGGAGGTGCACCGGTGTGTGTGGCAGCCTGCGCCTGCATGCATTCGTTTCCCGCCCAAGGACAGGCGCAGCAGCTGCGTCCTTGCCACAGCCCCGCCCAGGAATGCCCCTCCCCCGGAATGCCCGGCCACACCCCCGTCGTGCCCCGCCCAGCCCCATTGGCGCTACGCCACAGTTTGAATCCCACCACCATGGGAACCTGTTACTAAAATTTTTCAGCTCACTCCACCCCCTGCAGAATTCTGGTCCCACCAGGACTCAGCCGATTGAATTCCAGACACCGCTTTTTGAACAACTAGTGTTGCATTTCATGTGGTACTGTGAAGTCTGTTCAAATCATGCACAAAACATTGTTGTAATGATTTAAAACGTTGTATGTGTGTTTCTTTAAAATGAGAGGTAGGAGAAAGCAGGGTGAAAGGGGGATGAGAGAGCGAGATGGTTGGTTGTCACTGGAGAGTGAAGAGTCTGTGCTGAACTGATACAGAGAAAGAGGTTGTCTGTGCTAAATGTATAGTTGTCATGATGGGGCCGCTGTGAGTTGGGGGAGATGGCTTTCACTTTTGCAGGTGCCGTGCTATCACTTCTAGCTGTGGCCTTGGAGGTCTGTGGCTGGGAAGAGACTACAGGCCGGACAATGAGAACTGTCTGCTTCTCGCGTGGGGGTGGGGATCTCATACTCATATTATCAAGAGTTTGGTGCGTTTTTCAACTCTCTTTCTATGTTCCTGACATGTTTGCAAGAAAAGCCTTGAACCCATCAAGTAATTATTGTCTGAACGGGGGAATCTGACAAGAGTGTTATACGAACTGTAGGATTGCTAAAGAAATTGTTAGAAACTTTGAAAGAGTTGGCAAAGGAGTCAAATCCTAATACGGTTTCCGAGACATAAAGAAAGAGTGGATTGATGTGGAGGGAAAGTCAGTTCAGCAGAAGATTGTTGCCTCAGATTGGTTTTCTTATAGTAAAATTACAGTGGGAACCTCGGATTTCGCCGATAATCCGTCTGGCGATTATCGGCAAAATCCGAAACCGGCGATTTCCTAAACTGCACTGTTTGAACATGTGCAAACAGCGTAGCAAATTTACGTCGGCGAAATCCAAGACTGTCGGCTACTGTGTTTCCCCGAATATAAGACAGTGTCTTATATTAATTTTTGCTCCTAAAGATGCGCTATGTCTTATTTTCAGGGGATGTCTTATTTTTCTGTGTTCTGTTCGTCGGGCATGCTTCCAAACAAAAACTTTGCTACGTCTTACTTTCGGGGGATGCCTTATATTTCGCACTTCAGCAAAACCTCTACTACGTCTTATTTTCAGGGGATGTCTTATATTTGGGGAAACAGGGTTAATCCGAGATGTTCTAACGGCCAGCGGTGACTGGCAAAAAATGAAATCAGCGATTTCCGAAGGCGCTGATTTCCAAGGTTCCGCTGTAGTTCTTGAAACCTTTGAGCAAAAGAACGTATATCAATAAAATTTGAATTTGTTAAATGTAACCTGGAATCCCACACTAGTAATTTCCTCAGGACCACGTAGCCCTTGGGAATGGCTTTAAAGCTCGGGCCCACTACTTTAGGAGGAAATAAAAAGGAGTTTGGAATTAAATTCCTGGTGGCAGCAAAATATATTTATTTATTTTTATTTATTTATTAATTCGGCTTTTATACCGCCCGATCCCCGAAGGGCTCCGGGCGGTGAACAGCAAAGATTCAGAGACAACAGGAGCAAAACACATATACAATATAAAGACATAAGCTCCATCTCATGTCAGCACTAAAATAACCTAAAACCAGCGGAAACAAATTAATACATAAAAGCATGGCAGAAATGCAACTTATAATTTAAAACCTACCCCCAGAAAAGGGGGGGGGGACGGTAGGCCCCTCAATATGAGGGGACCTGATATGGCTGGCCCTGAAAACCAGAGGGCAATAAGGAGCAGTAGGGGGCACCATATCCAGCTGACCCGAACCTCCCAAAGGCCCGGTGGAACAACACAGTCTTACAGGCCCTGCCGGAACTCACCCAGGTCCTGCAGGGCCCGAACCCAGTTGGAGGGAAGGGTGTTCCACCAGGCCGGGGCCAGTGCTGTAAAAGTCCTGGCCAGCGTGGAGGCTTCAACCCGCTGTCATAGAGGGGCCAGGGATCACCAGCAAATTGGCCTCTGCTGATCGCAGAGGCCGAGTAGGGATATATGGCAGGGTGATGTGGTCCCGAAGATGCGAGGGTCCCGAGGCAGCGCCAAGGCCTTGAAGGTCAAAGTACACCTTGAAGATGATTCGGAGTGCGACTGGAAGCCAGTGCGGCTGGCGCCTTACAGAGCTGAATATATGGTATCTAAAGCCTCCTGTGAAGACGAAAGGCGAGCAGGCGCTATGCTGGACCAGCTTTAACTTCGGGAATCAAAGCGCCAAAGGAAGGCCAGCGTAAAAGCGAGTTACAATAGTCCTAGCCTGGAGGTGACCGTTGCATGGATCACAGTGGCCAGGTCCATTTGGGAGAGAAAGGGGGCCAGCGGGCCTGGCGAAGATGGAAAAAGCGCGAATCCGGGTTGGCAGGGGCCACCTGGGTCTCCATAGAAAGAGATGAATCCAGGTGGACCCACGGGCCTACTTGAGGGCCGAGATCAGCGCCAATGAGACCCCCTCCCACACCGGCGGCTGGAAATCCCCAGCCTCTCCCTCATGGCCCAGCCAGAGGACCTCCGTCTTCGATGGATTCAGTTGCAGCCTGCTCTGTTTCAACCAACCAGCTACCGCCTCCAAACAATGCTGGAGAGATATATAGAGAAATAAAGGAATAAATAAATATCATTTTGCACTTATTATATTTATTTACAAAGGAATCAGAGAGTGGCCATTGCAGTTATCTTATTGATGACTTGATGATTTCTAGAATAAGAATGACCCCCCACACACACTCACACACAAAACCCCTCTGGATGCGAAGAAGGGGGTCTCTGATTTTGGGCAGCTCTTAGAATGCACACAAGCCATGTTAGATGGTAAGTTTTCACCAAGGGACTCCATCTTGTCCACGAGGCAGGGCACAATGGGTAGGAGTCCCAACCTGGAGATCTGAAATAAAGGTGAACTCTAGCTTACTTCGATTTCAAGTGAAGTCTGCATGTTTTAAATCAAACATCATTTAGGAAGTATCTTTAGAAGTGAGAGAGGTCTCGGTTTTCACCTCTCTTTTTCTTTTGTTCCGTTGTTAAGCCCAAAAGCTTGAACGGAATGTGTGTATTCTTTTATTCCTTTATTAAACTTCCTTATATTTTTGAACTCTCTAAGTCTGATCTCTCGAAACTCACCAGATTTGGTCTAGCTATCTGAAGTCTATTTGGTCTAGCTATCTGAAGTCTGGTGCCGGGATGAGGAGCAAGAGAAACTGGCAGTCTCTGGAGCACGATAATTCAAAAGTGTGAAGTCGTGATGGATCACCTCTGCGCTTGCTCATAGAAGGGTAGCAGGGAAGGCAGCCGCTAGGCAAGGCCTCTAAAAGCAATGTAAGCACAGAGAGTGAGATGCACGTCTCCTACTGGCAGGAAATACTCCTAAGAGACATTGGGGACTGTGGGTAATTGGAACTCTTGAGGAGAGACGGGAAGGGATGCATCGCCAAGGAGAGACTTGGAGTAGCTGCAGGGTTTTTTCAATGGGGCTTTCCCCACTCACCTTCTGCTGCGTGCCGCTCTCGCGCCCCCTCAGCGCGTGTCATTCCTGGCGCGCTCTCGGGGTTCCCTGTGGGGTCATCAAAAGGTGCCGTTTCTTCAGTGCCAGGAATGACGCGCGCTGAGGTGGTGCAAGAGTGGCAGCGTCGGGGCGGCTGCGTGGTTGCCGCCCTTGCAAGTGGGGAGCGCCGCTGGACCCCGCGCTACTTTCCCGGAGTAGCGCGCAGCAGAAGGTAAGTGGGGAAAACCCCAATCTCCTGGGTGGGGGGAATCAGAACGAAAAAAGAAGGGCTGGTGGATCCTCTCCTCTACGGTGGAGTAGGCATTACAGTGCATGGGTGATAAGTCCATACACTTTGAAGCATCCTGCCTTACAAAAGCATCTA
This sequence comes from Sphaerodactylus townsendi, assembly GCF_021028975.2. Lineage (NCBI taxonomy): Eukaryota > Metazoa > Chordata > Lepidosauria > Squamata > Sphaerodactylidae > Sphaerodactylus > Sphaerodactylus townsendi. Next base: position 104,741,696 of record NC_059432.1, read on the forward strand.
GGGCTGCTCAAATCTGCCATATTTTGGCAAATTCAGTCAGAATCCCCAGAATCCGAGATTCATTTTAGAAGGAGAGAGAGGAAATATTATAATAAAAACCCTAGAAAGTCTGGATTTGTTTTAGGTGTGGGTTTTGACCTTTAAGGCGTTATGCGGCTTGGGACCCTCATACCTTCGGGACCGCATCACCCCATACGTCCCTACTCGGTCTCTGCGTTCAGCAGAGGCCAATTTACTGGTGGTCCCCGGCCCCTCAATGATGCGGCTGGCCTCCACATGGGCCAGGACTTTTACAGCACTGGCCCCGGCCTGGTGGAACACCCTTCCTCCAGCTGTCCGGGCCCTGCGGGACCTTCCTGAATTCCGCAGGGCATGTAAGACCGTGTTGTTCCACTGGGCCTTTGGAGTGTCCAGCCGCTGATTGAGGTGCCCCCTCACTGCTCTTTGCCCTTGTGTTGTTACATCAGGGTCTCCCTCATATTGAGGGGCCCGCCGTCCCCCTCCTTGGGGTAGGTTTTAATTGGGGTTTTCTGGACGCCTCTTGCTTATTTATCTATTAACTATTAACCGCTGTTTTATAAGAGTTTTTAAGATGTTTTATTGATTATTAACGAGATGGAGCCTATGTGTTTGATTCTTGTACTGTATATGATTTGCCCCTGCTTAATTTTGTTTGATTCTTCTTGTTCACCGCCCGGAGCCCTTCAGGGACTGGGCGGTATAGAAATTGAAGAAATAAATAAATAAATAAAATAAATAGTATTGGACCATGTGATTACTGTACTCTTGGCATGGCAAACAAATAGGATATGCCGAATGCCGAGGTAAGCAGCTGTCTCCAGTTACGTGGAAATTCCACTTGTAGATTTCAGCTCTTATGGCTAACAGACGTATCCACCATTAAGTAGCACCTGAGCAGAGGCTAGGAGGACTTGCACTGGGCCCTTTGTGACATGCCACCAAAGGATGGCCAGATCTCCCACCACAGCAGGACACCCACCCCCCCACACACCTGGTACCAGAAATTATGTCACCGCATGGTTATGCCACCATAGGATTCTGTAGTGTTTTGGTGGAATCCTAGAGCATCACTCTGATGTGCTGGTGTCACTTCCAGGTTTATGCAGGAAGTGACATCACAGCATTATTGGGATGTCTATTTTTTCATGTCCCTGCCCCCTACAACTCCCATTGGTTGCCAGCTCTCAGCTAGCAACCTTAGGAATCAGTCAGGGTGATAACATCATCTGCACACACCAGCCTCTGCCCAGGCTGAGAGGGGACTGCTATAACTTCTTCAGTTGTGTCTACTATGACAGCGAGACAGTTTCTGAAGCTGTTCACAGTGCCTTTCAACAACACTCACAGGCAGAACAGTCCTCTTGTTCCAATCACCTGAAGCCTATTTTCTATGCCATGGTTCTTAACTGGGATCCATGCACACCTAGGGAGAATGCAACACACACACCTGCACTGCAGATCCAGTGATGCCCCCAAGAAAAATGTGAGAACATAAGAACAAGCCAGCTGGATCAGACCAGAGTCCATCTAGTCCAGCTCTCTGCTACTCGCAGTGGCCCACCAGGTGCCTTTGGGAGCTCACATGCAGGAGGTGAAAGCAATGGCCTTAAGAACATAAGAAAGAGCCTGCTGGATCAGACCGGAGTCCATCTAGTCCAGCTCTCTGCTACTCGCAGTGGCCCACCAGGTGCCTTTGGGAGCTCACACGCAGGATGTGAAAGCAATGGCCTTCTGCGGCTGTTGCTCCTGAGCACCTGGTCTGTTAAGGCATTCGCAATCTCAGATTGTAATGTGAAGTTAGACCCCTTGGTAATCATGATTTTCTATAGCTAAGGTCGCGAGAAGCCTGAATAGCCCAAATCAACCTGAGCTTGTGAGAGTTTGGAAGCTAAGCAGGGTCAGCCATAGTTATTACTTGGATGGGAGACTACCAGAAGGGGTGCTATGCAGAGGAAAGCAATGGTAACCCCCTTACTCATCTCTTCCCTTGAGAACCCCATGAGGAATTCAACCAGAGGTGGGATCCAGCAGGTTCTCACAGGTTCCCGAGAGTAGGTTACTAATTATTTGTGTGTGCCGAGAGGGGGTTACTAATGGGTGATTTTGCCACGTGATTTTTGCCTTAGTTACGCCCCTCCTCTCAGCAGTAGCGCGTAGAACTTGAAGCAGTCTAGCAGGAGGTGCACTGGCGTGCATGGCAGCCTGCGCCTGCATGCATTCATTTCCCACCCAAGGACTGGCGCAGCAGCTGCGCGCTTGCCACAGCCCCGCATAGGAATGCCCCGCCCCCGGAATGCCTGGCCACACCCCCGTTGTGCCCCGCCCAGCCCCATTGGCACTATGCCACTGTTTGAATCCCACCACCACAGGAACCTGTTACTAAAATTTTTGGATCCCACCACTGGATTCAACCATATATCGGTTGTGACTTGATGACCCTTAGTTATTACAAAAGCTCATGGTAGCCAGTTCAGGTGAAAGCTGATCAAACACTTTCATGGGTAGTGAAGATCTAAATTCTACAATGAGGCAAGGAGGCGATTAATCCATAGAATTTCCCCCATAGCTGGTCAGAATGCGTACTTATCACTTATCAGGAAGGAGCAATCATTCCTATATGATTACGGGGAGTTCATTTTCTGTTTTATATCTTGGCCCAGGGCGTGCGGAAATGTATCCGCAAACCGTGAAAAGGTCACATGGATCAATTTACTAGCTTATTTTCTTTTTTTTATTTAAAAATTTGCTTCTCGTAGGATGGCCCAAAGATTGTGTAACACAAACTTTGCCTGAGCATGAGTGAAAGAAAACATAGGTAAATAGAGTCGAGTGATGATAAGAAGCAGCAACGTGTAAAATTCTTGGCAGCGACGGCCAAACGCATAGCAGAAAGTTTTCCACGCACCTTCGGAAGGTGGACCTGTTGCACCAGTTCGGCTGCCTTCTTGAACGGGTCGTCAGCCCACCTTGAATGTCAAGGCGAGGGAGGATGCTGAGAGAAAAAACAGCATCTTAATCTCTCCGAGGCCAATTTCACGTGCGTTTGGAATTGAACGGATCACTGAGATTTGCCAGTCTTGAAACACTGACAACGTATTAATCGTATGTCACTTGGCTGGGAAGAATTAAGCGCTGGGGGTGGGGGTGGGAGGAGACATTTCTTGGTTGAGCGGCTGAAAGGGACACTCCCCCTTTCCCCCTTCAAACAAGAACTGATATGAACAATGAGAGGCAGGTTTGGTTTCTGGCCAGAAGACAGAAAGTTAAATGTGGTTTAAGTGCAAGTCACTCAAGGGATCCCCAAGCAGAAGATGGCCAAAATACTAGAACAATGGTCAGGAGCTATGAATGTAGCACTTACAGCTACTTATGTAGGGCACATCGATATGGGAATGTCTGAGAAAGATTGTTTTACTGGTTTCTTGGAATGTTTTGGAATTTTTAATAGCTTTGCATTTTCTCACTTTCTAAAAGGTCTTTCATTTTTAAAGGGTTAGATCTTGGGAAAGGGATTTGGGCGTCTTAGTTGATAGTTCCATGGGAATGTCAACTCAATGCATGGCAGCTGTGAAAAAGGCATACTCTATGATGGGGATAATTAGGAAAGGAATTGAGAATAAAACTGCAAAGATTGTCATGCCCTTATATAAAGCAGTGGTGCGACCGCACTTGGAGTACTGTGTTCAGTTCTGGTCGCCACATCTCAAAAAGGATATTGAGGAGATGGGAAAAGTGTAGAGAAGGGCAACGAGGATGATTGAGGGACTAGAGCACCTTCCTTATGAGGAGAGGCTGCAGCGTTTGGGACTCTTTAGTTTGGAGAGGAGATGTCTGAGGGGGGATATGATTGAAGTCTATAAAATTATGCATGGGGTAGAAAATGTTGACAGAGAGAAATGTTTCTCTCTTTCTCACAATACTAGAACCAGGGGGCATACATTGAAAATGCTGGGGGGAAGAATTAGGACTAATAAAAGGAAAGACTTCTTCACGCAACGTGTGATTGGTGTTTGGAATATGCTGCCACAGGAGGTGGTGATGGCCACTAACCTGGAAAGCTTTAAAAGGGACTTGGACAGATTTATGGAGGAGAAGTCAATTTATGGCTACCCATCTTGATCCTCTTTGATCTGAGATTGCAAATGCCTTAACAGTCCAGGTGCTCGGGAGCAGCAGCAGCAGAAGGCCATTGCTTTCACCTCCTGCGTGTGAGCTCCCAAAGGCACCTGGTGGGCCACTGCGAGTAGCAGAGAGCTGGACTAGATGGACTCTGGTCTGATCCAGCTGGCTTGTTCTTATGTTCTTATGTTCTTATGTTGGATTCGCCAGTATGATATTATTTCTGCTCAGCTAGCCAAATTGGCCCTGGGTTCTGATTGGTGCCTGTGAGTCAACATTAGTTCTGTGGGGCTTGCAATAGTGTCCCCCTGCCTAGGTTTGTTTGGCTTGGATTCTCTGATTTGACATTGGTTGTGTTGGGCGTGCTACATTGGTCCTTTGTTTGGCTGGCATTCTCTAGTATGGTATTACTTCAGTTGGAGCGGGTAATGGTGTTTGCGTTTGGAGGCTTTTGACAAGTGGTGGCTCTTGTGTGGTTGTTTAGTGGCTCATTACAATACAATACAATGGCTCATTACAATACAATACAATCCTTTCTGTTGAAGACTGAGAAGTTAGGGAAGTTTCATCCCTAGTCCAAATTTTCAGTCCGAAAAAGACCTTGGCAGCTGGGTTTGTGTTACGATTGCCATTTGAGAAGGAGTTCTAATGTATATTATCTTATAGGTCAGGGGTAGGGAACCTGCGGCTCTCCAGATGTTCAGGAACTACAATTCCCATCAGCCTCTGTCAGCATGGCCAATTGGCCATGCTGGTAGGAAACTGATAAGGGAATGAGTTCTGAACCTAATTTGATCCTGAAACACTGATTCCATTATAAATTGATATTTGTTTTCTTTTCAAGTCTCATTTCTACCCCTTCTTAGGTAATCCGGCGAAATTTCAGAGAGCAGGAAATACCTCTGATGCTTCAGATGTTCATGGACTACAATTCCCATCATCCCCTGCTGGCATGGCCAGAGTTGGACACCCCTGTGGGCCGAGACAAATCACCCTCCATTTCTGACCTTACACAGAAAGTTCTGCAGCGCTGTGGGATATTTGTTGACGTTCTTTACCTCCAGTTGGGTTGCCGAGCTCTGTGTCCTCTGTGGAAGGGCAGACAGTCAAAGGCGTTGATGCTCCCCAGCGAGAAAAAATCCCTTCTTACGCAACCCCAACCTGTTTTCTGTGGCCATCTCCTCCCACTTGGTCTTCATTGATAGGCAAGAGGCAAATAATCTCCTGTTGACATCCAGCCCCGGGGAAATTAACCATCTCAGTAACTGAGGCCCAGATTGACAGAGCTGATGAGCAACCATAAAGGAATGTATTCTGACTCCAGAGGAAGCCTCTTCTCTGTGTCTTTCTGTGCACATGAATAAAACTTTGTTCGTCTCAAAGGTGCGACTGGAGTCATTTATTTTTGCTGCTGCTTCAGACCTGCACAGCTACCCACCTGAATCTATGCTTTTCAAGGGTTGGACAACTGTTGGCTGTTCCTTACAACAATTGAAGGGATGTACAATGATCTGAAACTGAACTCCTAGTCATGAGGCCAATCTGCTGGTGGTCCCCACAATGATATGGCTGGCCTCCATGCGGACCAGGGCCTTTACGGCCTCGGCCCCGGCCTGGTGGAACACTCTTCCTCCAGCTGTCCGGGCCCTGCGGGACCTTGGTGAATTCCGCAGGGCCTGTAAGACTGAGTTGTTCCACCGGGCCTTTGGAGTAACCAGCCGTTGATGGTGCCCCCCCTTCTGTTCTCGTCTCTGTTTACATCTTTTTATTGATGGAGCCAGCAGTCTTCCCATTTAGGGAGGGTTTTAAAATGGGTTTGGCTGGGCGCCTCGACTTCGATTTTAAATTTTGTACTAACCGCTGTTTTTAATGGGGATTTAGTAATCTATTTATATTGGAATTAAATTGTTTAGTTTTGATTGTGTTTAGTTGTATTATGATTTAACTTTGTTGTACACCGCCCAGAGCCCTTCGGGGATAGGGCGGTATATAAAACTAAACAATAAATAAATAAATAAATAAATAAATGAATGAATGAATGAATGAATGAATGAATGAATGAATGAATGAATGAATGAATGAACACCCTTACCATTGTTTTTTTAAAAAAAACTGTTATACATGCAGTTTAAAAAAGCTATAACATACTTTCTGAAACATTTTTTTCCCCCTCTAACAAGCTCAAGAGGGGCACATACAATATTCCATTCCCCCATTATATTCTCACAACAATCTTGTGAGGTGGTCAAGGCCACAAGTGTGTAGCTTGTCCGGTGTCACTGAACAAACTTCAGGATAATGTGCAGATCTGTAATCAAGTCTCCCATATTCTAGTTTGATTTACACTGCCGCATACTACCTCTGAATATAGTTGAGCGGTTTAAGTGATCTGTTGGGAATGTTTTACAACTGACCTCATATAATAAATTCAAAAGTGCCGATCTATAAATATGCACTAAACTCCCCCCCCCCTAAATAAAATTTGTCAATACGGTTCTTATAAATAGACACAAAGACGATCTTCAGTATAACCGTTCTTTAATTTCAGAGGAAACATTACTGTCTAGTGACAGATCAAAGCGTTCTGATCTTTTCAACTTAGGACTAGTCATACTTTTTGTTTATTTTCAAATCCCTTGATTCGAGGGTGCTTTGTCCTAGTCAGGGTCATGTAATCCACTCCAGGTTCCTCTTTTCTTTTGTCCTAAAGCACACCAGAATGACGCTATTGTGCAGGTTTGTATCAGAACAGGGAGCTGCTACCGTTTCTCTCTCTCTCTCCCTCTCATTTTTTGCCATCAAGTGACAGCTGACTTAGGGCAACCCTGTAGGGCACAGGTGTCAACCTCGCAGCCCTCCAGATGTTATGGACTACAGTTCCCATCATCCCCTGCCAGCATGATGGTTGCAGGGGATGATGGGAACTGTAGTCCATAACATCTGGAGGGCCGCGAGTTTGACACCTATGCTGTAGGGTTTTCATGGCAAGAGACATACAGAGGTGGTTTCCCATTGCTTGCCTCTGCATCGTGACCCTGGTATTCCCTGGTGATCTCCCATCCCGATACTGACCGGGGCCCACCCTGCTTAGCTTCTGAGATCTGATGAGATCAGGGCTACGCAGGTCATGCCACCACCATGTCCACAGTTCCCATCTCTGCCATGTGAGAGAAGCTGCAAAGAATATTGCATATATGGGTGCAGTGGCTGGCACCTCTGACATTCAGATTAGCCTGCACACTCCCACACAAGCCAGCTGGGTGACCTTGGGCTAGTCACAGCTTCTCGGAGCTCTCTCAGCCCCACCTACCTCACAGAGTGTTTGTTGTTGTGAGGGGGGAAGGGCAAGGAGATTGTAAGCCCCTTTGAGTCTCCTACAGGAGAGAAAGGGGGGATATAAATCCAAACTCCTCCTCCTCCTCCTCCTCCTCCTCCTCCTCCTCCTCTCCTCTTCTTCTTCTTCTTCTTCTTCTTCTTCTTCTTCTTCTTCTTCTTCTTCTTCTTCTTCTTCTTCTTCTTCTTCTTCTTCTTCTTCTTCTTCTTCTTCTTCTTCTTCTTCTTCTTCTTCTTCTTCTGCCAACAATGACATTAGTTTAGCCTGATCTGCCTCCTACAAAATCAGGATAAAATGGATTCAAGGAGTCTTCACATTCTGGAAAATCTTGAGGTTAAAATGGACCCCAGGAATCTTTTGCATTCTGAAGCATATCGAGGATAAAATGGACCCCAGGAATCTTTCACATTCTGGGAAATCTCGAGGATAAAATGGACCCCAGGAGTCTCTCACATTCTGGAACATATCTAGGACACCAAAGGAACCAGACATTCAACCTGCCAATGATTATAAGAACAAACTCTTTCACTATAAGGAATCAACCTTCTAATACTATTGGGGTTAATATGTAAAAAGCAGCTAAATCCATACAAAAGTCAAATGGGTACATTTTGAACCATCTTCAAAACATACATTTTGAAGTTCCTAAGTGGCCTTCAAGGGCAAGTCCACAAACAGCATATTGCAGTTGCCCAGCCTTAAGGTTACAGCAGCAGGGAGCAGCAGTTATTTTAATAATAGAAAGGTAGGATAGACATTTTTTCAAAATAGATTAAAACGCATAAAACTGATAGAGGAAAAATAGCATTAGACCAGGTCTATGCCTATAGTAGCATGAGGTAGAATGGGATGACAGAGTCCTGAACTGGTACACTGAACTGAATAACTTCAGGTTGCTGATAGGGAATTGCCTTCCTAAATGGACCTCTGCATTAAAACACTCCCCGTAAGCAGAGATCTAGCAAAGCAGGGTGAACTAGAATATTCGCTGAAGGGCTAGTGTTTAACTTGCAGGGAGCCCTTTTCACGTTACTGTGTAGGAGCATTCAAAGACAGCAGCCCCTCCTGCAGCTGCAGATGAGCAGTCTCTTCTGCCCCCCCCCTCCACATGTCTGCATTCTCTCACACCATGGCACATGTAATCCATACTGCCGTGTTGGGCCCCACTGCCCAACCAGTTCCTAGTGATAAGAACAGCCGGAGGGAGCCTCGTTTAGAAGTTCCTTCTCAATTCACAAGGAAGTGCATGAGAATATTATAACCACTGTCAATCAGAATAAAGAGTACAGGTTGGACCAGATGGAACAGGCCTAGATGGATCAACAGTATAACCTGCATAAAATTGCTTATTTGTTTTGTAGGGCAGGAAAGCATCTGTTGGGGTAGGCAGGGGCCTGTCAGTCACCCATCAAAATTAATGCCCACAAGAACATCTTCAACTGCCAATTATAAAGGGTGTTTATGAGGCCAATCACCTAATCCAGTGGTGGTGAACCTTTGGCACTCCAGATGTTATGGACTACTATTCCCATCAGCCCCTGCCAGCAGGGAATTGTAGTCCATAACATCTGGAGTGCCAAAGGTTCGCCACCACGGACCTAATCTATCAATCACATAGCATGTTTGAGAACTATGTACACAGTGGAGTTATACCTTCTAAGGCCATTGGATTGCACTGGTCATCACACAATTACAATTTGAATGTGTTTGATGCCTCTCACTCATTGGCTAATTTTCCCTTGATGATGAAGAAGAAGAGGAGGAGGAGGAGGAGGAGGAGTTTGGATTTATATCTCCCCTTTCTCTCCTGCAGGAGACTCAAAGGGGCTTATAATCTCCTTGCCCTTCCCCCCCCCAACAACAAACACCGTGTGAGGTGGGTGGGGCTGAGAGAGCTCTAAAAAGCTGTGACTAGCCCAAGGTCACCCAGCTGGCATGTGTGGGAGCGCACAGGCTAATCTGAATTCCCCAGATAAGCTTCCACAGCTCAGGCGGCAGAGCTGGGAATCAAACCCGGTTCCTCCAGATTAGAATGCACCTGCTCTAAACCACTACGCCACTGCTGCTCCTACGACGCCACTGCTGATGGTCTTAAGTGGGTAGCCATCTTGATTTGCAATAGAAGAGCAAGATTTGAGTCCTGTTACACCTTAAAAGCCAACAAGGTCTCCTGGGTAGAAGCTTTTGGGA